>NC_045978.1:40682769-41045269 GCF_010909765.2 Amblyraja radiata | reverse complement strand
TGCGGCGGATTGGTGTCCCGTCGGTCTAGAGTCGCCCTGGGCATCTTCGGCCGCCCTCGGACGGGGATGGGACGCTCGGGGGGTACGGGGACGGTCCAGTGGCGGTTTGGCGGCACTAATGGCACAGGAGGCCCGGGTTCGATCCTGGCTGCGGATGGGGCGCGGGTTGTGTGCATGCGGCGGCATGGTTGCCGGAGGTGTTTATCACAATTGACATTTTACAAATCCCATGATTCCTTGCGGTTTTTGGAATACCGAACTCACTTATTTTCTGGAATTATTTGAGGATGTAACAAGTAGAATGGATAAGGGAGAGCCAGTGGATGTGGTCAGAAAGCCTTTGACAAGGTCCCACACTAAAGATTAGTGTGCAAAATTAGAGCACATGGTATTGGGGGTTGGGTATTGACATGGATAGAGAACTGGTTGGCAGACAGGAAGCAAAGAGTCGGAATTAATGTGTCCCTTTCAGAATGGCAGGCATTCTGTGGGGCTAGTGAGGCAGTGTCTAGTGGGGTTCCGCAAGGCTCGGCACTGGGATCCCAGTTGTTTATATATTGACCCACCTCTGATACAACTTCACTCAAAGCGAAGCAGAGGTGATTGTCAAAGAGTGGTGTGCAAGGAGGGAGATTGTACAGCAATCTGCCACCTCCTCTGCTGCAAGAGCCTTGACTCTACACACAATACATTGTGTCGTGGTCTCCTCAAGGTATGCATACATTTAGTCTAGTTTAGTTCATTGCCGAGTGTATCAACGTGCAGTGAAAAGCTTTTGTTGTGCTATCCAGTCAGCGGTAGAGCTGCTGTCTCACAGCGCCAGAGACCCGGGTTTGATCCTGACCTCGGGTGCTGTCTGTGTGGAGTTTGCACGTTCTCCCTATGACCACGTGAGTTTTCTCCGTGAGCTCCGATTTCCTCCCGCGTCCCAAAGGCGTGCAGGTTTGTAGGTTGATGGGCCCTCTATAAATTGCCCCACGTGTGTAGGGAGTGGGTGAGGAAAGTGGGATAACATAGAACTAGTGTGAATGGTCGTCTTGGACTCAATGGGCCGAAGGACCTGTTTCCACGCTGTATCTCTGAATACTAAGAATAGATAAGCTTGCTGAAGATAGACACAAAGTGCTGGAGTAAGTCAGTGGGTCAGGCAGCATCTTTGAAGAAAATGAATAGGTGATTTTCTGGATTGGAACCCATTTCCAGACCCGAAACATCACCTATTCCTTTTCTCCAGAGATGCTGCCTGACCCACTGACTTACTCCAGCACTTTGGTTCCTTCCCGACGTGGCGTGCGGCCAGGAGGCTTCCTGACAGGCCTTGGCTGTGGCCTGGGCCAGCACCATGGAGGCGTGAAGAGGGGCGTCGACAGCGGTGAGGCCTCGGTGTGGAGGTGAAGCCTCGTGGCGGCAGCGGTGCCTCGCGGGTCGACCCGCGGTCGACGGTCAATGAGAGTGTGGAGGACCAACGTGAGGGGGGAGGGGAAGAACAATGGACAATGTGGGGGGGGGTGGGAGAGGTCAAAGGACAATGGGAACCCGGCATGGGGGGATTGTTGGGGAGGGGGGAGAACAAAAAGGGGGAGCCCGCGTGCTTTGTGACTGTCAGCGCTGTATTTGTATACATTGGGTATGCAAGCCAAGTATCTCTGCCTAGTCACATGTGGCAATAAGTATTCCTACACATTGACAAACTTGCTGCAGTACTGGGCACCGACCATTGGATGGCAGTGTTGGTGCAGTGGTGTCATCCCCAATGAGAGAGGTTTGTAGGAAGGAACTGCAGATGCTGGTTTAATGAAAGCTGGACACAAAATGCTGGAGTAACTCAGCAGGACAGGCAGCATCACTGGACAGAGGGAATGGGGGCCATTTCGGGTCAAGACCCTTCTTCAGACTGAGTCAGGGGAGAGGGAGATACGGAGATAAGGAAGGGTTAGGTGTGAAAACGAGACAAAGGGGATGAAGCTCAAGGAACATGTAAAATAGATCATTGTTAGCTCGGAGAAGGTGAAAAAAAAGCAGACAGTTAAAATGTAAACGAGGACAGTGAGACTGGTGGGAGAACTGGGGAGGGGGAGGGGATGGAGAGAGAGGGAAAGCAAGGGTTACTTGAAGTTAGAGAGATCAATGTTCATACCGCTGTGGTGTAAACTAACCAAGCGTTCCTCCAATTTGTGCTGGGCCTCACTCTGACAATGGAGGAGGCCCAGGGCAGAAAGGTCAGTGTGGGAATGGGATGGGGGGTTAAAGTGCTGAGCAACTGGGAGATCAGGTAGTTTAATGCGGACTGAGCGGAGGTGTTCAGTGAAACGATCGCCGAGCCTGCGCTTGGTCGGGCCGATGTACAGGAGTCCACACCTGGAACGATGCATACAGCCGATGAGGTTGGAGGAGGAGCAAGGGAACCTTTGCCCAACCTGAAAGGACTGGTGGAGTCGAGGGGGGAGGTATAGGGACACGTGTTGCATCTCCTGCAGTTTCAGGGGAAATTGCCTGGGGAGGTCATAAGATCATAAGTGATAAGAGTAGTTTAATTTGTTTGTTTGTTTGGAGATACAGCGGTTTAACAAGCCCTTCGGCCCACCGGGTCCACGCCGACCAGCGATCCCCGCACATTAACACTAGCCTACATCCATTAGGGACAATTTTTACATTTACACCAAACCAATTAACCTACAAACCTGTACGTCTTTGGAGTGTTGGAGGAAACCGAGGATCTCAGAGAAAACCCACACAGGTCACGGGGAGAACGTACAAACTCCGTACAGACATCACCCGTAGTGGTGATCGAACCCGGGACTCCAGCACTGCAATTGCTGTAAGGCAGCAACTCTACCGCTGCGCCACCATGATAGGTCATTCGGTCCATCAAGTCTATTCCGCCATTCAATCATGGCTGATCTATCTCTCCCACCTAACCCCATTCTCCTACCTTCTCCCCATAACCATTGACACCTGTACTAATCAAGAATCTATCCATCTCTGCCTTAAAAATATCCAGCCTTCTGTAGCAAAGAAATCCACAGATTCACAACCCTCTGACTAAATACATTTCTACTCATCTCCTTCCAAAAAGAACGTCCTTTAATTCTGGGGCTATGACCTCTGGACCTAGACTCTCCCTTTGAGTGGGAAGGGATGAGTTAACCAGGGAGTTGTGGAGGGAACGGTCTCTGCGGAAAGCAGAATGGGGTGGAGATGGGAAGATGTGGCTAGTGGTGGGATACCGTTGGAAGTGGTGACAATGCTGTGTGCGACGGCTGATGGGGTGAAAGGTGAGGACAAGGGGGGAGTCTGTCCCTGTTGTGACTTAGGGGAGGGGGAGCAAGGCCGGAGCTGTGGGGTACCGGGGAGATTCTTGTAAGGGCCTCATCTACGATTGGAAGAACCCCCGTTCCCTACAGAATGAGGACATTTTGGATGTACTGGTATGGAACACCTCATCTTGGTCACAGGTGTGGCATAGATGTAAGAATAGGGAGTAGGGGGTAGGAAGCAGGGTGGGAAGAAGTGTAGCCTAGATAGCTGTGGGGGTCAGTCGGACTCTGTGCCATCAGACATAGGAGCAGAATGAGGCCATTCGGCCCATCAAGTCTGCTCCACCAGCAATCATTCTCATTCTCCTGCTTTGTCCTCTTTACCTTTACCACCCTTTCTGACCCAGCCCAAACCTCCTCACCTCTCCTCTCTGCAGTGACCACGATGACCAGCTTTCACTCCCTCAGCTCACCATCATAACTAACCTTGCTTGTGGTGCTTCATGAAAGCAAGTTCCTGCCGTACTTTGTATGAAATGTACGTAGGAAGAAGGGGCAGGGTGGCACAGATAGAATTGCTGCCTCACAGCGCCAGAGACCCGGGATCAATCCTGACTACAGGTACTGTCCGTATGGAGTTTGCACGTTCTCTCCGTGACCGCGTGGGTTTTCTCTGGGTACTCTGGCTTCCTCCCACATCCCAAAGTCGTGCAGGTTTGTAGGTTAATTGGCTTTGATAATATTGTCCCTAGTGTAAAGGTTAGAACTAGGGTACAGACTCATCACTGGTCAGCGTGAACTCGATGGGCTGAAGGGCCTGATTCCACGCTGTATCTCTAAACTAAATGAAGCTGCTGTGACCCCATGGGTTTCTTCCGGATGCTCCGGTTTCCTCCCACATCCCAAAGACGTGCGGGTTTGTAGGTTAATTGCCCCTCGTGTGTAAGGATTGGATGAGAAAGTGGGATAACACAGAGCTAGTGTGAACGGATGATGGATGGTCGGCATGGACTCGATGGGCCAAAGGGTCTGTTTTCATGGTGTAGCTCTACCCTAAATTAAATTAAACTAGGGGAAGGGTATTGACTAAGACGATGCACTACTGCTGTCCTGGGCTTTTAAAGGTTGCAAAGCAGGGAGAAAATGGAGTATATTCCCACTGAATTGTCAATATTCATGGTCTGATGCTGCTTGCTCTGTAGAGCAGGTGATTTATAGCCGAGCCGCCTGATTTACAATGAAGAAGGCTGTGAATGAGAATAGGTACATTACCCTGTGGACTGGGCCGGGACAGGACAGGCACCTTCTTGCTGAATGAAACCGTTAAAGGTGATGGAATGCCAGTGTGAGTCTGCCCCCTCCCACCGCCTCTCATTCAATCTCCTGTGTGATGTAGTGTTGGCTTGCAGGAGGCTTCATGCTAACGTACGGTTGGGCAAAACGTAAAAAACAGATTTGCTCCTCTGACTAAAGTGGGAAGTGTATCATTCACAGAGAGAGTGGGTGTTGGCAGGTAATCTGAAGCCCAGAGGCAGGGCTGAGGGAACAGGGAGCGGGGCGTTATACAATACCACCAGGGGGCGCCGCACGATTGGCAGCCTCACCAGTCTGTCTGTTTTTTCATATTTTTTTGTTATTTTTAGTGTGTTTAAAAAGTTTGTGTAAATGTTCTACGTTTTTTGTGGGGGAGAGGGAGAGGGTCGGGGGCAACTTTTTTTTCAATCTCTTACCTTGCCGGAGATGCGATTATTTTCCGGATCGTATCTCCGGTCGCTCTGCAGACTAACATCCCGGACGGAGCTGGAGGCCTTGCTCGAGAATGACTTTGAGCCCCACCGCGAGGTGTGGACAATATTGGAGCCGATCCTTTGCTTGGGATCGATGCTCCAACCACGGCCTGCGGATTTTACCATCGAGAGCTCACAGTCTCAGTCAGGGACCATAGATATCGGGAGCTCCAACGATGCAGAGACTCGACCAGCCCCGACCCGGGGTCCGATTGCTCGGCACGGGCAGCTGACATCCCCCCAATGCAGAAGCTTGATCGCCCAGATGCGGAGGGCCAAACGCCGCTGGCTACGGGAGCC
Organism: Amblyraja radiata; assembly: GCF_010909765.2. Classification (NCBI taxonomy): domain Eukaryota; kingdom Metazoa; phylum Chordata; class Chondrichthyes; order Rajiformes; family Rajidae; genus Amblyraja; species Amblyraja radiata. The sequence continues at coordinate 41,039,925 of NC_045978.1, read as the reverse complement.
AACATCGTCCCGTCAACGGAAAGCTCGAGGCCCCCGACCGCAGGAGAACAAAGAAGGGAAGAGATTGAACTATTTTTCACCTTCCATCACAGTGAGGAATGTGGAGGAGTCGCTGTGGTGGATGTTTATGTTACAATGTGTTTTGTCTGTTCCGTGACTTTTTATTTGTATGATACTGACTTGGCAAATAAAATTCCTCGTACATCGCTAAACATACTTGGCTGATAAAGTATTATTGTATTGTATTGTATGTTGGTGACCTCAGTCACACAGCAGGGTGGAGTCATGGGGATACAAGCTGTGGGAGAATAGTGGGCCACTGGATACCAGGCTTTGGACGAGCGAGAGATTCAGTAGGAAGGTTGGGGTTGGGGTTGGGGTTGGGGTTGGGGTTGGGGTTGGGGTTGGGGTTGGGGTTGGGGTTGGGGTTGGGGTTGGGGTTGGGGTTGGGACAAATCATATGAAGGGTTTTGTCAGATTTTATTGAGTTTAATGGAATTCTAACATGGGACAACTACGTGAATTTAAATGAATTCAAAGTGGTAGAGACCCGACTTCCATCCTGACTACGGGTGCTGTCTGTACGGAGTTTGTACGTTTTCCCTGTGACTGGGTGAGTTTTCTCCGGGTGCTCCAGTTTTCTCCCACACTCCAAAGACGTACAGGTTTGTAGGTTAATTGTAAATGATCCCTAGTGTGTAGGACAGTGCTCGTGATCGCTGGTCAGCACGGGCTTGGTGGGCTGAAGGGCCTGTTTCTGCACTGTATCTGTAAAATCTAAAGACTCTGCGGCCTTGAAAGTAGCGGTGGACAGAGGGCATAGAAGCAGTGAGGGTGCCGAGGGCCAGAGAGGGGGGAGATAGTGTGGGGTCGGGCAGGCGGTCTGAAGAGGCAGAGAGTGCTGTCACACCAGCACTGAAGAAGGGTCTCAACCCAAAACGTCACCCATGCTGCCTGTCCTGCTGAGTTACTCCAGCATTTTGTGTCTATCTTTGGTGTAAACCAGCATCAGCAGTTCCTCCCTACACATCACACATCAGCTGGACTATTGTAGAGACATGGAGCCACACAGCACAGAGACAGTCTCGCCCACACTCGCCCCTGCCGACCAACGTGCCCCAGCTACACTAGTCCCACCTGCCCGCGTTTGGTCAATATCCCTCCAAACATGTCCTGCCCATGTACCTGTCTAACTGTTCTTTAAACTTTGGGATAGTCCCAGCCTCAACGACCTCCTCCGGCAGCTTGTTTGTCCCCTGGTTCTTGATTTCCCTGCTAAACGATTCTGTGCATTCACTATCTGTTCTTCTCATGATCTTATATACCGCTATAAGATTACCCCTCATTTTCCTGCGCTCCATGAAATAAAGTCCTAGCCTACTCAACCTCTCCCTATAATCTAGGCCCCTGAGTCCTGGCAACATCATAAATCTTCTCTGCATCTTCCCAGCCAGAGTTTCCCAAATGCCCTTCACCCTCACCTCTGACACCTCAGAAACCTCAAGCTCACTGTAGCCCAGCCCTCAACCTCAATCCTGAGTCCTGAGCCCAGCACAAAGACCTTCACAGAAAGGCCCCTGCCCACCGTGGTCCAAGGGGAGACACTGACCATTGGTAGCTGTCCTGAGAGCAGGTGGCCATCCTGGCTCAGCATGTTGGACACCATGATGGCAGGAAGGTCCATGCCCTGGTAGTGGTACTGCGGGATGAGGCCGTTGGCAGGGCCCGCGTGGCACAGTGAGTGGTAGCCTCCGTGTGGATCCATCAGGTGGAGGAAGGAGGGCTCGCCCAGATTGGGGGGGGTGATGGGAGGGATCTCGTAGTCTTCATCTCCCAAAACCTGGCTGTGGAAAGTCTGTGGAGGAGGGAGAGAAAGCATGGAACCATGTACAAAATACTTCATTACAGAGCACCATTTATTGCCTTCAAAGGAGAACAGTTCATTGTTTTAAAGAGATCCTAGAAAGTCACTTAGAATCTTAATTCCCTCACGGCTGGGATTTTCACAACGGAAAACTGCACAAACGTTTACTTTCTGGTAAAGGAGTGATTTCAACCCAGGGGCCCCCTCCCCATAATCCCTCATCTCTTCAACCCCCCCATTTCCACAATCCCCCCTCCATCTCTCCACAATCCCCCACCATCAAGGTCAGGATGGAGCCGTGCCTGGCAGCTGAGCAGTGGCTATGTTCGCTGCCTTTGTGCTTCATGGCTCCACGTGGGCTGGGGGAAACCACGCTGAGGGAGACTTTGTCTTTTTCTCTCGGACACACTTGCACGTCTTTGGAGTGTGGGAGGAAATCAGAGCACCCGGAGAAAACCCACGCGGTCACGGGGAGAACGTACAAACGTACAAACTCCGTACAGACAGCACCCCCACCTCTCTCCAGCATTCTCTCCCCCACAACAATCAGTATGAAAATGGGTCTCGACCCAGAATGTTGCCAATCCATGGTTGCTTGACCCACTGAGTTACTCCAGCACTTTGTGTTTCTTGCTCAAGATTGCAGCATCTGCAGTTGTGTGTAAGTACTCTCTCCTCTTGTGCGTTCTCCTGGTATATTCCTCTGTCCACATTTATGGTGGAAACTGCCTGAGTGAACATCACATTGACAATGCGCCATCAGTGGTGACTAGAAATGACAGCAATGAAACATCTTCACGGTCCTGCAAGGTAGAATCTGTGGCCCGAGACCACCCTGCCATGTTTGGAAGTGTGTACAAGTTCCTTGCAAAAACAAAGACCTGCAGATACTGGTATACAGGAAAAGACACAAAGTGCTGGAGTAACTCAATGGGTCAGGCAGCATCTGGATGAACATGGATAGGTGACTTCACAAGGGTTCTGACCAGAAGCATCACCTATCCAAGCTCTCCAGTGATGCTGCCTGACCTGCTGAGTTACTCCAGCATTTTGTGTACTTTTATTGTGTGCTAAAGAGTCAGCTGAAAGACTATACATGAATACAGTTGAGTTGAGGGCAGGAGATGTCTCCTCAGCTCAGAATGGGCACTCTGTGTGACATCCCAGTGTTAGCACTCCGAGACGTGGTCACAGAGGGGCCTTGCTCCTGAGAACATGCAAGGGAATTGGTGATGACCCACTGTGGCTGAGTTACTGTTCATTTTCTCCGTAACTCAGGTGGGAATAACTTGCTGAGAACACTGTGGTGTAAACGGGATAACCCATGGTGTGGTTTACTGAAACTGAAGCCACATCCTGCCCCCAGGGCAGTGTAACTGCCTGACGTTTGTGGGCTGAGGTTCTTTAGATAGTTTTTCCTCAGAAAGGCCGCAGCAATTCTCGCTCGCTGTAGATTCCATCTTGTCGAAGCCCTCTGCCCTTAAGCTTGTTATCAGAATGAGTTGCTACTCCCGGCCTGCCCCGTGAGATGTAGGGAGGAGGACACCAGACCAGCACTGTTGGAAAGTCCTGCAGTAAACCTACCTGACACACATACCATATAACCATATAACAATTACAGCACGGAAACAGGCCATCTCGACCCTTCTAGTCCATGCTGAACACGTATTCTCCCCTAGTCCCATATACCTGCGCTCAGACCATAACCCTCCATTCCTTTCCCGTCCATATAACTATCCAATTTATTTTTAAATGATAAAAACGAACCTGCCTCCACCACCTTCACTGGAAGCTCATTCCACACAGCCACCACTCTCTGAGTAAAGAAGTTCCCCCTCATGTTACCCCTAAACTTCTGTCCCTTAATTCTCAAGTCATGTCCCCTTAACATACCCGCTAGGTTCCTCCAGCACTCTGTGTTACTGCATGGAATGTTAATGCCCCTAGTGGGACAGGCAGCATCTGTGGAAGGACGATGTTTCTGTCCATTCCTTCCTCAACCCCGACCCGAAACACTGTCTGTTCATTCCCTCCACTGACGCTGCCTGACCTGCTGAGTTCCTCCAGTACTCTGTACTTTGCTCAAGATTTCAGCATCTGCAGTTCCTCATGTCTCTATTTCTCTGCATTGAGCAGACTGAGGTCAAATGCCGGAGGATAAACCTGACAATCCTTCAAAACTCTCTGAGTTGGGGCAGGCGACTGTGGCTCTTGTACATGGATCAAAGAGCCACTAAATGGAGTGGTGGCTACTGTACATGCTTGCTCACTTCCTAGTGTGTCATGGGCTGAAGCGCTGGAGCAAGTCAGAGTGCATGTGTGTATGTGCGTGTGTATGTGTCAGTGTGTAATTATATGTGTGTGCGTGTGCAGGTGTGTGTGTATATGCGTATGTATATATATGTGCGGGTGTGGGGCGTGTGTGTATGTATATGTGCGTGTGTGTATGTATATATGTGTGTATGTATATATGTGATATATGTGTGTGTGTATGTGTGTATGTATATGTGTGTGTATGTATAGACAGTATGTGTGTGTGTGCGAATGTATGTGTGTGAATGTATATGTGTGTATGTATGTGCGTGCATGTGAATTTATGTGTGTGAATATGTATGTGTGACTAAATGTGTGTGAATGTATATATGTGTGTATGTATATGTGTGTGTATGTATATGTGTGTGTATAAGTGCATGTACATATATGTGCATGTGTGTAAGTATATAGATGAGTGTGTATGTATAGGTGTGTTTGAGTATTTGTGTGTTGTGGTGTGTGTGTGTGTGTGTGTGTGTGTGTGTGTGTGTGTGTGTGTGTGTGTGTGTGTGTGTGTGTGTGTGTGTGTGTGTGTGTGTGTGTGGGTGTGTGTGTGTGTGTGTGTGTGGTATGCGTGTGTGTGGGTGTGTGTGTGTGTGTGGGGTGTGTGTGTGGTGTGTGTGTGTGTGTGTGTGTGTGTGTGTGTGTGTGTGTGTGGTGTGTGTGTGTGTGTGTGTGTGTGTGTGGGGTGTGTGTGTGTGTGTGTGTGTGTGTGTGTGTGTGTGTGTGTGTGTGTGTGTGTGTGTGTGTGTGTGTGTGTGGGGGGGGGGGGTGTGTGTGTGGGGGGGGGGTGTGTGTGTGTGTGTGTGTGTGTGTGTGTGTGTGTGTGTGTGTGTGTGTGTGTGTGTGTGTGTGTGTGTGTGTGTGTGTGTGTGTGTGTGTGGTGTGTGTGTGTGTGTGTGTGTGTGTGTGTGTGTGTGTGTGTGTGTGTGTGTGTGTGTGTGTGTGTGTGTGTGTGTGTGTGCGTGCACGACTGCACAGGTCCATCACACTGGAACACTAGTGTGAAGTGTGGAACAATTGCTGCCACTACTGCCATCAGCTCAGTTATAAAACAACCATCAGCACTGGCCTTTGTTACTTCTTGTGGACAGGGATACCCACGAATGAATCTCTGGCCAGACAAGTCACAACAGTGAGAAAGTAAAAGTCAGTGTGGGCCATTACGTGTGGGCCAAACGGGGCCATTACCCTACAAAGTTCCCTCCCCACCAGAACTGGAGACCAGAAATGGGGGGACAGCCAAGTTAGTTAAGTGGTTAGAGTTCAGCCTGCCTGCTGTATTGCCACAGCCCAGATTAATGAGTGTGGCTGATCCACTGTTTGCATCTGTCTGAAGAGGCTCTGCATATTGTGTTGCCTTGACACGTGCCATATTAAAGTTTTTACATTAAAACATATTCCCCAGATATTACCAGGTGTATGTCCCACTATGCCTGCAGCTCAATGTTGTACGCAGTTCAGGTCGCCCAGTTACAGGAAGCATGGGGAGGCTATGGAGAGGGTGCAGAGGAGGGTATTAACTCAGGGAGAGATCGGACAGTCTGGGACGCTGGAGGTTTTGGGGAGACCTGATAGAAGTTTATAAATGATGAGAGGTGTAGATAGGGTAGACAGTCACAACCTTTCTCCTAGGATAGAAATATCAAATACTTGGGGGAAGCTTTAAGGTGAGAGGGACAAAGTTTAAAGGAGATGTGTGGGGCACGTTTTATTATGCAGAGGGTGGCGAGCGGTGAAACACACTGCCAGGGGTGGTGATGATGGAACACACTGCCAGGGGTGGGGGTGAAACACACTGCCAGGGGTGGTGGTGATGGAACACACTGCCAGGGGTGAGTGATGGAACACACTGCCAGGGGTGGTGGTGATGGAACACACTGCCAGGGGTGGTGGTGGAACACACTGCCAGGGGCGAGTGGTGAAACACACTGCCAGGGGTGGTGGTGATGGAACACACTGCCAGGGGTGAGTGATGGAACACACTGCCAGGGGTGGTGATGGTGGAACACACTGCCAGGGGTGGCGAGTGGTGAAACACACTGCCAGGGGTGAGTGATGAAACACACTGCCAGGGGTGGTGATGATGGAACACACTGCCAGGGGTGGGGGTGAAACACACTGCCAGGGGCGAGTGGTGAAACACACTGCCAGGGGTGGTGGTGGTGAAGGCAGATACAATGATGGCATTTAAGGATCTTTTGGATAGGCACGTGGATATGCAGGGAATGGAGGGATATGGGTTATGTGCAGGCAGGCCGGCATTGTGTTCAGCAGTACTATGCTGTGCTGTACTGTTCTATGTTCTACATTGTCAACAGATGCTCTGATGAAGTGTCTCTGACCTGAAACGTTCACTCTGCTTCTCTCTTCACAGATGCTGCCTGACCTGCTAAGTGTTTCCAGCATTTTCAGTTTTTATTTTATGAAATCTATAATTGCTGGCACCCTGTAATGTACAAATTATTTGCTACTCTGCTGACAAAATACATTGTTTACTGCCTCTTCCTCTCGTTTAGTTTAGTTGAGACTAGTTTAGATACAGTGTGGAAACAGGCCCTTCAGCCCACCGAGTCCACACCGCCCAGCGAGCCCCTTGCACTAGCACTCCATACCAGACCAGGGACAACTTATGCTTTTGTTTTAGCGAAGCCAAATTAACCTTCAAACCTGTACGTCATTGGAGTGTGGGAGGAGACTGGAGCACCTGGAGAAAACCCACGAGGTCACGGGGAGAAGGTACAAACTCCATACAGTCAGCACCCGTAGTCAGGATTGAACCCGGGTCTCTGGTGCTGTAAGGCAGCAACTCTACCGCTGTACCACCCTTATTGGAGTGTCGTCTACACAGTGCTTGTGACACCGATACCAAATGGTAATGTGGTCCGAACATTTACTACACCTGAGGCCCGGTGCTTTTTATCTAGTTTGTAATATATTAGATCTCAAGAAAATGGCACGGTGGCACAGTGGTAGATTTGCTGCCTAACAGCGCCAGAGACCCAGGTTCAATCCTGACTACTGGTGTTGTCTGTACGGAGTTTGCACGTTCTCCCCGTGGCTACGTGGGTTTTCCCCAAGATCTTCAGTTTCCATCCACACTCCAAAGACGTACAGGTTTGTGGGTAGGTTTGCTTGGTATACATGTAAAATTGTCCCTAGTGTGTGTAGGATAGTGTTAATGTGCAGGGATTGCTGGTCAGCATGGACTCGATGGGCTGAAGGGCCTGCTTCCGTGCTGTGTCACTAAACTAAACTAAACTGAAACGATATTTGAGATCATGATTTATCTATTTATAAAACCTAACATGGATGGATTTTAAAAAGGAAATCTAGCTTAACATTCAACTAAGTAACCAGTGCAGCACTCCGAAATAATATCCATGAAATATCTCTTGTAACACCTTCAATTGCTTTTGGGACTTCTATACTCCACAATAATTCAGAGGAAATATGAAAGAGAATTTGATAGTTTAGTTCTCATTACAGCACTGGCAACAGTGAACAGAATTGTGTAAAGTTGGAATGCATTTAGTTTGAAGCAGAACAGGTGTATAATACTGAACAAAATCTCCCCTCTACCGACATTCCTTCCTCTAACTTCACAATTCACACCTTCTGTCTGTTCATCTCTGGCCTTTGTCCAACCATCTGCCAATCAAACCCCCTCACGCTCATCTGTATCCACCTATTACCTTCCTGCTTTTGTCCTGCCCCCTTTCTTCCAGCTTTCTCTCCCCCCCCCCCTACTATCAGTTTGAAGAAGGGTCCCGACCCGAAACGTCACCTCTCCATGTTCTCCAGGGATGCTGCCTGAGCCGCTGAGTTACTCCAGCACTCTGTGGCTCCTCTGATGAACTCTGTTTGCTTCCAGCCTCCACTCTGTGCCGACCGCCTCCCCTCTGGTTGATGCTGCATTCCGGGTACCAGCGGGTTCACAGCGAGGAAGTCGGCAACAGTGAGGCCAGTTGCAGCTGGAGTCGGCAAAATGCCGGTGATATGGGCAGACTTGGCTCTTTTGTTGCCATAGTCATTCCACAGGTTGTGTGTGGACATCGGAGGGAATGGGAGGGTGGGGATGGATTGGCAGGGAGTGAAGGGGGGGAATTAATGGGAGGCGAGTGAACGGGGGTGAGGGGGGGGAGGGGGGTGGGGAGGGATGGGGGGGGGGGGGGGGGGGGCTCCTGCATGGAAACACCACCACATTCTGAATACCATGCAGAGCCAGGGCACAATTTGTGAAACTCTGGTTAGAACTGTCTTTGGTGGGATATTGCAGTCTGCTTGCAGAGATGGCTGCCGTAATGCAGTGCATGTTTTAATAGTGAGCACCATCTACAGTATGGAAATTGGATGCTTTCTGTGCATAGATGTCAGCGTGCCGATGCTTTCAAGCAATTCCCCACGTCTTTCAAGAAAGGCAGATGAATACAGAGGAGTGATTTTGTGGACATCAATCTGACTCGTGATATTGCACGAGCCAAATACCTGCAACAAATTCTCAGCTGCTCCTTCCTGTCTTTTAATGAAGTTTTTTAGATTCATCCCACACGGATGAGAATTGCTCCGTATCGCTGCAGAGAGCATGTCATTTTCATTGTGCCTTCTTGTCCATGCCTTGTCGTGTTTCTCACTTTCATTCCCAGATATATTCATTTCTTCCTGCTCACTTGCCATTTAAGAAAATACGATTCGTAAATTCTAAACTGTTCAATTTCAGATGTAATCTTTTCTGAGCAGAAGGTCAGCAGCGTGGATGGCTGAAGGCATTGGACTTGACCTGCACGGACTCACAGAGCTGTGTGCGCCCGGCCACTCGACTCTAATCCCCTGTTCCTTTCACACACACCCTGCACTGGCACTGTGCCAGCTCCCACTGGCAGCCTGCTCCAGAACCAGTGCCAGGGTACCGAGAAATACATAGAGTGCACGCACGCACTCCAATCAAATTGGTTAACCAGTGGTGAAACCAATCCAGCAGCAGAATTGGAGGCAGCACATTACAGATGAGCCGGATGAGCAGAGTAAATGGACAGGACATGATGGAAGGGGCAGAGGTAGAGTCCAGGCAAAGACACGTGCTTGGGAAACATGCAATATTGCTGTTTCAGGGAGAGCCATGCATCCCCTCTTGTTGGCTGGCTGGAAGGGCCGAATGGCCTACTCCTGCACCGATTGTCTATTGTCTGGTTCATTCATGCCGCCTGGTTTATACGTGCTCCACACTGGCATTTAACAGGTGAAGAGCCGTCATGTTTAACATTTCATTCTCCACCTTCCATTCTTATTTCACCATTCTCACCCTTTTGTCTTCTCATTCATCACCTCCAGCCCTGATCACTCTCTCCACCCTCCTCTCCCCCACCCCACCCTTCTGTTAATCAAACCCTCCTGACTGGGTCCACCTATCACTTGCCAGACGCTGCTTCCCCTCCCCCCCACCTCTGCTCCCTGTCAGAAGGATGGTCCTGGCCTGAAACATCACATGGCCATCCCCTCCACAGACGCTGCCTGACCCACAAAGTTGCTGCAGAGGTTTGTTCTTTGCTCCAGATCTGCAGTCTCTAGCATGCCCCTGGACCAAGACCTCTCCCACAATGGGACACTTGACTTCAATCAGCGAGGAGAGGAGACAACACATCCTCCACATTCATTCTCAACACTGCTGCCCTGCTGCATTCCCCATACACTCATGATAATGCCAGTATGACCATATTGACGAGACAGAGGTGGTCACCGATGTCAGGCGTTGTGGAGAACAAGCCCCATTCTGTTCCAACGGTGCTGCTGGTCAGAGCTTCCAGTTGCTGGGCTCATGGCATAAGTGATAGGAGCAGAATTAGGCCATTCGGCCCATCATCCACCGCCATTCAATCATGGCTGATCAGGTTTCCCATTCAACCCCATTCTCCTATCTCCCCATAACCCCTAATAATCAAGAATCTATCAATCTTTGCCTTAAAAATATCATTGACTTTGCCTCCACAACTGTCTGTGGCAATGAATCCCACAGATTCACCACCCTCTCGCTAGCATTGTTGGTGATATCATTGCTAAGATATTACCAGCAATGGTCCAACGCCATTGATGCCGCAGTGCGGTGTTACCGGGCGGTGCGGTGGCATCTCATTGGTTCTGTGGCTGGCCAACCCCCTGTACTGGTGCTGGGGGGTCGGCCCGTTCACTGCCGCCCCTCCCTGGCCACGACCCCCCTGGGCCACCTCACCCCCTGGGACATCTCTGTCTGCCCCTTGGTCAGATGCCCATTGACAAGCTACAGCTCCGGGTACAGTTAGCACTAACGACATTGAACCTTTCACAGCTGGGACGGTTGAGGAGATAAACATCTGACACGTCTCCCAGCGCCCACCCCACCCCATACAGTCAGTACAACACACGGAGGCCGAACCTCCCCGACCCACCATCCATCCACAGGGCAGGGTGGGAGGTCGACGTGGATGGGTTGGCAGCAAGGCGGGTGGGCATGGTGCAGTATCCGGGAAGGCCAAGCACAGAGAACCACAGCAACTGGAATGGTAATAATCTTTTCCCAGCAACAGCCAGGCTTGAACACCACACAACACTAATGTCAGCATCTGTGAACCACTATGCCTTTGCTCCAGATCCCACCACGTGCAGCCCCGTGTGTCTCCGTGAAGCAGCTGAGGATGGTGGGGTGCGGACACGACCCTGATGACCTCCTGCGCTGGTGCTGAATGTGTCCTGGTGTTCAGGCACTGACTACACGTATGTCAGACATCATGCCGTGGGGTGGTTATGTGATGGGGCTCAGCAGTGAGAGAGAACCCTCGGGGGACTAGGGAACGGCAGACTGGTCACCCTCTACACATGCAAGGGCCTGGATACGTCCTTTCACTGCACTTCCTGTCGTTACTTCTCTTGTTTGAAGTCTCTCGGCACAGAGCTGAATGCCGGCAGCTGCCAGGGGTTGAAGGATATCTCCATTGTTTTGTCTAATCCTGGAGAACACGTTTCCTGAGATAGAATTTTTCTAATAATTCTTGGAAGGAAATAAGACGTGTCCCCTGGGCCGCCCTCTGACCCCTGCAGGGTGATGGCTGGGCCGTAGAGGAGACCTCGGGTGTGGGTCCGTGTCCACTGTCAGTGACACCTACAGAGGGCAGAGGGGGTGACTCGGGGGTTCTGCGCACAGGGAACCATTCCTAATGCCAGCTGCATTTGTCACTTGGTCAGAGTCCACATGTGTTGTGGAGAGGTCGTGCCCACTGCTATCCCACAACAGCTCTGAGCAGCTGGCAGCAACACCAAGCCCACATTCACCCTTGGTACTTGAATGTTTTGTGAAAAGTTGCTCCCAGTGACTGCACACAGCTTCAAGCCCTGGCGTTAATATTACCAACGATCTGTCCTGAACCAACCACAGTGATGCTGCAGCCAAGAAGGCAGCAAGCCTCTGCTTCCTGACGAGACTGAGGAAACCCAGCAGGAATCCAGTGACTCTTACAAACTTCTACAGATGCACCATAGAAAGCACACTGTCGGCTTGCATCATAGTTTGGTTTGGGAACAGCTCTGCTCAAGGCCGCAACAAACTGAAGACAGTTGTTGATGTAGCCCAGTCCATCACACAGACCACCCTCCCCACCATTGTAGATGTAGCCCAGTCCATCACACAGACCACACTCCCCACCATTGTTGATGTAGCCCAGTCCATCACACAGCCCACCCTCCCCACCATCGACTCCATCTACACTTCACGCTGCCTCGGGAAAGCAGCCGACTTAATCAAAGACTTGTCCCTGTCCCACCCCGGTCATTTCTCCTTCTCCCCGCTCCTGTCCGACTGAAGGTACAGAAGCTTGAAAGTGCGCACCACCAGACTCAGGATCAGCTTCTTCCCCTCTGTCATCAGGCTTCTGAATGGTTCTTCCATAAGCTAGGGCGCTGTCTGATTCACCTCTACCCCATTGTGGAGATTGGACTTTGTCTCTGGAACTGATGCGCTACAATGCTGAGAACTATATTCTGCACTCTGCACACCCTTTGCTCTACCTATTGTACTGGAGTTTGACAATGTATTTATGTATGGTATTATCTGATCTATTTGGACAACAAAGCTTGACACTGTAAAGCTTAACAATGATAACGCTGAAGCTAGAGCTCAGAGCTGGTAAGGGTGGCAGCTGGGAAGACTATAGCAGGTTAGTTGCAGCAGCCCCTCACTGGTGCTTCTTCAGGGTGGCATTTCTCCGCATTCTGTGATTGAGTAGCTCCACAGGTCACTGTGTGTAATGTGAGCTGTAATGCCCAGTGCCCAGTGTGTGTGGAGATGCCCAACCTGTGTGCTGATGGCCAGCATGGATGTGGTGGGCTGAACGGCCTGTTTCCATGCTGTATGATTCGAAAGATACAAATGGCAATAATTGAACTGACACAGTCCCCAGGAGTGGGGCAAGTCCCCGGCCTCGTGTCTGTGTGAAGAAGTACGTACAGATGTACCATGAATGTCACAGTCACAGTCACACAGCACAGAAACACGCCCCCCCCCCCCCCCCCGCCCAACCTCTCCATGTCGACCAAAAAGCCCCATCTAAGTTAGTCCCACCTGCCCACGTTTGGCCTGCATCCTGCTAAACCTTTCCTATCCATGTACCTGGTGAAATGTATTTTAGATGCTGTTATTATACCTGCCTCAACTACCTTCTGTGGCAGCTCGTTCCATACACCCACCACCCTCCGTGTGGAAACGTTGCCTCTCAGGTTCCTGTTAAATCTTTCTCCTCTCACTTTAACCCTGTGTCCTCATAGCCCCGACCCCTGAGTCTGTCCCCTCACTCCCACAGACAATCTTGGGGTAACCACAGACGCTCCCTGGATTACAGGGGTGTAGCCTTGGACTGCACAAACCCACCCACCCCATCCCCCACAGCTCCCCGCTCCTGTAACTCCCCTCACTGCACACATGAAACTAAAGGCCCCACATTTCTCTCCCCCAGCCTCTGGTTGCAAGGCCCTGTACAAACTTGTGCTCAGGAGAAAGGAATGTCAACGTTGCAATTAAAGACGGCAATGAAATTGCGCGCTGATAAGAGTTACAATGGAAGCTGATGCGGGTTTGATCAGTCGGGATGGATTTGGGGCTAAGATATATGGGTGGATGGTTACCATGGCAACCCTGCTCCACTGTGCGCATTCAGTACTTACCTTGCTGTGAGTTTTTGAGGGAGGGTTAAAAGTTCAGCTTAATTTGATCAGATGTCACTTCTAATATAGTCATGAGTCCTTTTTATTTCCAAATGTCATATTTCATTACACGACTCAATCATTTTGGAGGTCAAATGGCCACTAACATTTGATTAGGCGATAACAATGATATCTTCCATATCTAACCCCAGGCTGCAGGCTGCAAGGGCAGAGGGGGTTGTATAGGACCAATGGATGTTTGTTTCATGATCAAAGATACGAAGGCTCGGCCTGCTCGCACACAGGCTTTTTTTATAGTATTGACAACAAATTTGGTGGCACAGTGGTAGAGTTGGTGCCTTACAGCGCAAGAAACCCCGGTTCGATCTTGACTATGGGTGCTGTCTGTATGGAATTTGTACGTTCTCCTTGTGACCATGTGGATTTTCTCTGGTTTAATTTAGTTTAGTTTAGAGATACAGCGCGGAAACTGTCCCTTCGGCCCCCTGAGTCGGCACCAACCAGCGATCCCTGTGCACTAGCACTACGCTACACACTAGGGACACATTATAATTTTTACCGAAGCCAATTAACCTACAAACCTGCACGTCTTTGTAGTGTGCGATGAAACCAGAGCACACGGAGAAAACCCATGTGGTCACAGGGAGAACAAGTTCTCTGGTGTGTAGGATAGTGCTGGTGGATGTGGGCCCAGTGGGCCAAAGGGCCTGTTTCCACGCTGCATCTTTAAAGTAAAGTCTAAAATCTAAACAATACAAGAATGGAAAACATGGCTCAGAAAGCACGAGGATTTAACAATGGACACTGGGTGGCCTGGTGTGTCAGTAACATGCATGGGCGAGACGGAGAGGGCATGTAGTCTGACCCGCTACCTCACAGCGAATGCCCATGGGCTGTGCCTTGGCACTGCCTTGAAACGAAGTACATATACGACAAAGCCAATCAGACAGATCTCTTAAAAGGGCTGGCATAGAACCAATCAGCTGAATGGCCTCTTCTGTTATAATATGGATGTGAATTGGTGCAGATTGATAGATTGTTCTTCAGGTTCATTATTGTCACGTGTACTGTGGTACAGTGAAAAACATTTCTGCATGCGGTCCAATCAGATCAGATAATACTATATGTAAATAATCAAAGTTAATCATCAAACTCCAGTACAAAAGGGGAAGATACAGAATGCAGAATATAGTTCTCAGCATTGTAGCGCATTAGTTCCAGAGACAACGTCCAATGTCCACAATGGGGTAGAGGTGTCAGAGACAGGCAAAAGCCAAACAGAATCTGAGCTGAGGTATTAACCAGATCACTGGACATTTGGCCAGGGGGGTGGGGGAAGGTGGCAAGTGCCAATGTGGAGAGATGCTCTCATTCTCAGAGTCATCTCAAGGAACCAATTCACAAGAGTTGGCCAGGGTTAGAACATATAACATGTCCCTAGCTGTGATTAACCGTGTACAGTGCGCACTGATACTGTGTGGCTACAACAGGCTGGATGGAGGTGCTTCTGCCCAAGAGGTGGTCGGGACAGGGTTGGTGTGTCTGATAATCAGCTGCCCTGCAGGCTGGGACACCAGGCTTTGGTAACAATCACTAATTATTGCCATATCTCGACACAAGGAACTGCAGATGCTGGTTTACAAAAAAAGACACAAAGTGTTGAAGATCCTGACCCAAAAGTCACGCACCCATGTTCTCCAGAGATGCTGCCTGACCCACAGTGTTACTCCAGAACTTTGTATCCTTTATTAGAATACATTGTTCGGCACGGTGGCGCAGCAGGTAGTGCCGCTGCCTCATGGTGTCAGAGACCTGGGTTCCATCCTGACATTGGTTGCTGTCTGTGTGGAGTTTATACATTCTCTCTGTAATAATGTGGGCTTCCTCCGGGTGCTCCGGTTTCCGCCCTCATCCCATTTTGTGGGTTAATTAGCCGCTGTGAATTGCCCCTAGTGTGCGGGTGAGCGGCTGATGACAATATGGAGAGAATAATGTTGGATTGGATTAGTGTAGGATTAGTGTCAATGGGTGATTGACGGTCAGTGTGGAGTGGGTGGGCCGAATGGCCTGTTCCCCTGCTGTGTCTCTCTGTGGCTGTATGGTGAAGTATGGGATGGGCTACAACCGTATCAACCAGCTGGTCTGTGGGTGTTGGGCGATGGCCTCCGGCTTGTGGCGGGTGGGGACACGGTGGGGCCGAGAGCCGCAAGGTCGGGTCACTCTGAGAGGTGGCGGCACTCCTTTGTCACAGACCTACTGAATGTCTGTAGTTCCGTGCTCCTGAGGCTGCTGGAGGCTGGATCATCAATTTATGTATCATTTAAGTTTTTGTGCGTTATCTTCTGTATGTGTCTGTGAAGCTGCTGCAAGCAACATTGTCCTTGTACCTGTAGCTCACTGTACTTGTGCACATGATACAACAGCGGCATTTAAGAGACGTTTGCCTGGGGACATGGATATGCAGGGAATGGAGGGACATGGATTATGTGCAGGCTGATAAAGATGATTGGCATGGACATTGTGGGCTGAAGGGCCTGTTCCTGTGCTGTACTTTTCAATGTTCTAATAAACTTGACGAGCTACTTAATAAAGAGCCAGTGACTGCTGCTGTGCTTCCAGGTCAGGACCTGGAGCTGGTGTCACTCCCAGCTGCACAAGACCCCACCCACCGGGCTTGCTACATCCTGTGGGATCTCCCTCCATGAACGGACTAGCTTCCTGCAGACATCAGCAGAAGGTGGGACATCTCAGCTTGTCTACACTCACCTGGTTGGCTGGCAGGTAGTCCTGGTTGGCATCAGACAGACTCATGTACATATTGTCCCCATCAAACTGAAAATGGAAGAGAGGAAACAATTCAGTGTTTGTTTAGTTCAGTCTAGTTTACGTTATTGTCATGTGTACCAGGGCACAGTGGAAAGCTATTTTGCTGTGTGCTATCCAGTCAGCGGAAAGACCAGACATGATTACAATCAAGCCGGCCACAGATACAAAATAAAAGGAATAACGCTCAGTGCAAGTCCAGTAGAGTCTGTTAAAAGATATTCCGTGGGTCTGCAATGAGTAGATGGGGGGGGCAGGTCCTGAAGAATATTGGTGAGAATACCCGGCTTGGTCCTTCCCTGCTTCCTGCCCTCTCGCTGGCCTGGGGCTCCACGCACCCTGCTCCCTCAGCCTTGCTGGGTCGGGCACTTGTTGACCCCACAGAGGCTGGGGTTCACTGCTCCCTCCTGCTGCGGGACTAACCAGGGTGGGGCTCACCTTCTGTCTGGCAGTGCCGCTCACAGCCAAGATGATCTCCAGCCAAGCACCTGCCCCATCCGTGACCTCTGTGCTGGAGGAGCTGAGCGGGTCAGACAGCATCTGTGGAGGGAATAGGGACCTGGCCTGCAACATCATCTGTCCATGTTCTCCACAGATGCTGCCTGACCCCCTCAGCTCCTCCAGCACTTTGATTTCTGCTGAAGATTCCAGCATCTGCAGAGTGCAGGTGTCCAGGTTAACAGCGCTGGTACATTGCCCTCATGTGACCTGCAGCTTCACTAAAGGTGGCAAACTGGAGGGCAAACTAAATCAGAAGTAAGATCTCTCTCTGTCTGTCTCTGTCTCTCACAGGTGACTATATTGGTCAGGGTCAGGGTCAGGGTCAGGTGGGGGAACCAGTGTGAATGAGTGAAACTCCGCATCTCTATGCTACCTGGAAAAAGCAGTTGAAATTAACCACAAATCTTCCTGCACCCCCTCCTAACAAAGAAATGAAAAAAAACCTCAAAGTGTGCGTGGAAAATAAAGCTATTCGGAGAGCGCTGTAGAATCATCGTGGCGTCACAATTACATGCTGCGGTAAGCTCTATACTTGGCAGGTTCAATATCACAAATACAATGGAAAGGTGTTTGTTACTGGTCTTGTTAAGATGTGTATCACGCCTAACGACATCACCAACTTGGCTGTCATCTAGACATTGGCTGCATACATGATGGATCGACTGAAACAGGCCCTTCACCCGCAGAGTCCATGCCGACCATCGATCACCTGTTCACATGAGTTCTGTGTTATCCCACTTTCTCATCCACTCTCTACACACTGGGAGTAATATATAGAGGACCAATTATCCTACAAACCCACATGTTTTTACAGTGTGGGTGGAAACTAGAGCACCTGGAGAAAACCCACGAGGTCACAAGGATAATGTCCAAATTCTACACAAGCAGCACCTGAGATCAGGATCGAACCCGGGTATCTGGCGCTGTGGGGCAGCAGCGCATCTTTGGGATGTGGGAGGAAATAGGAGCACCTTGCAGCTGCCCAGACAGAGGGAGAACATGCAAACTCCACACAAACAGCTCCTAAGCCCAGGAGTGAACCTGGGTTACTGGCGCTGTGAGGCAGCGGGGCTGACTGCTGGGTCATCGAGGACGGGGCCAGAAGGAAGGCCAGGACGATGGAGATGTTTGCCAATGATGGAGGCTTACTGATGAGGGAAAGTGGAGCAAGTCTGTTTTATATTCTTGCAGAAAGGCAACTCATATCAGAGAGGCATAAGACATTGCAGATGTTAGAAATGCAGAAATTGTAAATTGCTTGAGCAACACACCAGTGATGTAAGGACAGCAGGTCAGGCAGCACCTGGAGAGAGAATGGACACATGATGTTTCAGGTCAGGGTTCTTCCTCAGACAGTTTATATCAATTGAGCTAAGCCAATTGAATTATATCTGTGGCATTTACTGTGGCTTACTGTCAAATAAAGGACCCTATTCCTATAACCAAGTCACATTTGGCTCCAGGTAAAGAAGCATTGCGAACAAGAAAGACATAAATATCCATTTCAGGTGACAAAGGGATTGCAATGTTAACAGCTTGTGATACACAGTTGAGGAAGGCATCACAGGCAGTTGTGTCTATTCACATTAAACTGATAATCGGTTACTTCAGGGGGAATGCTTCAATCTATGGCGGTGAGAATTTCTAACAAAACGTGGCAAATTGATAAAGGAAATATCAATTAAATTTTGACGATAGACACAAAATCCTGGAGTAACTCAGCGGGTCAGACAGCATCTCTGGAGAAAAGGAATAGGTGGTGTTTCGGGTCGAGACCCCATTCCAGTCTGAAGATGGGTGTTGACCTGAAACGTCACCTATTCCTTTTCTCCAGAGATGCTGTCTGACTCGCTGAGTTACTCCAGCTTTTTGTGACTATCTTCGGTTTAAACCAACATCTGCAGTTCGTTCCGAAACAATTAAATTTCAGCTGGTGTGACAACTTGGAGGAGATTCTTTGGCTGAGAGAGCGACAGAAACACACTCACTTCTATTGAAAACCCAGCTCTGTGGCCAACTGCAGTGGGCGGCGTGTATCCAGTCTGGGAGGAGACAAACCATTCATCTCTGGCTCGTCCCTCACTCCCACCTGTGGCGATCTTTATTGTTCCACCACCCTGCTTCTCAAGACTGTCATTCCAGGCTGGAATATCCTACGGTTTCAGGATTCTCCCAAGTCAGCATTAGTCCAGAGGGGAGCCCTGACTCTCACAAGTAAATGTCGCTATGAGGTGACCCTTGTCATGAACTGCTGGGTTCATGAACAAGACTTTCATTCAAGCGGTAGAAACAAGGAACTGCAGATAGTGGTTTATACCAAAGATAGACTCAAAGAGCTGGAGTAACTCAGCGGGTCAGGCAGCATCTCTGGAGAAATAGGATGGATGATGTTACAGGTTGGGACTGGAAGTAGGGTGGCGGTGAAGAGCTGGAGGCATGAACAGTCCAGGATCAACCATGGCTGACCATCGATGACTTCCAGCAGGGTGGTGGGTGGTAGTCCATCTCAGGCCATGTACCAGTCACCACCCTGCCTGAGGTCATCTATGGCCAGCCATGACTGGTCCTGGGCTAATCTCACCTCCAGCTCTTCACCCCCCACCCCCACCCCCACCCCCACCCCCTACATTGAGCGGCTGGGCTTGTACACTCTGGAGTTTAGAAGGATGAGAGGTGATCTTATTGAAACATATAAGATTATTAAGGGTTAGGACACGCTAGAGGCAGGAAACATGTTCCCGATGTTGGGGGAATCCAGAACCAGGGGCCACAGTTTAAGAATAAGGGGTATGCCATTTAGAATGGAGATGGGGAAACACTTTTTCACTCAGAGAGTTGTGAGTGTGGAATTCTCTGCCTCAGAGGGCGGTGGAGGCTGGTTCTCTGGATACTTTCAAGAGAGAGCTAGATAGGACTTAAAGATAGTGGAGTCAGGGGATATGGGGAGAAGGCAGGAACTGATTGTGGATGATCAGCCATGATCACATTGAATGGCGGTGCTGGCTTGAAGGGCCGAATGGCCTACTCCTGCACCTATTGTCTATTGAGTCTGAAGAAGGATCCCAACCCAAAACGTCACCTGTCCTTTTTCTCCAGAGATGCTGAGTTACTCCAGCACTTTGTGTCTATCTTTGTTTTAGAGCTGTTTTCTGCAATGCCTCATCAGCCGTGCCAGCTCCCAGCCCCGCTCCAGCTGCCCACAACTCTGACCCTGAGTGGTGGCAGCATCAATGTCTGCAGCTGCCCACAACCCATGCAGTGACTCTGGCAGCAGGTGAGTGGGTCGGTACCTGGTGCAGCCCACTGCCTCCCTCTGAGCAAAGGCCAGGCACACATCGTTGCGGGCAGTTACTAACCTGTCCCGTCTTTCTGCCACGTCAGGCACAACAGGTGTCTCTTTCATTGAATGCTCAAACATCATTCATCACATGGTGTAATGGGCACGCACATCATGGTCTTAGAGTTGATTCTGAGATTTTATAAATATTGATTTTTCAGAGATGTTTTGTATATAAGCTGGGAAATAGCAATGATTTTCACACCGTGCTTTCTGAGAAAAACATGAGATGATGATCGGTGATGGATACGAGTCTTATCTTGCTCTAAATGTGCAGTAACAGGATGAAACAAGTGTGTGTTTCGCACTGAGCTGACTCAGTAAGTGAGAGTTTTATTTGTATGGTCCGGTGAGAAGTCTTGGGTCACAGCGCCCCACACAACACAACACAACACACACTGTGATTTAGCAATCCAGTCAATGATAACACGTGGAATACATTTTATATTGATGTTGTAAATAAAGAGTGTGCAGAAGGGTCCCGACCCAAAACTTCACCCATCCATGCTCTCCACAGATGCTGCCTGAGCCGCTGAGTTACTGCAGAACGGTGTGTCCTCTTGTGTTATATCTGTGACCTCTAAGTGTTAACACCCATCATGGTGACTGGCTTCTCTTATGACACTCTACCAAGACCTTTCATATTCTTGGGCACTTCTCCCAAATCACCCCTTCACCTGGTGAGCTGGGGCCCAGCTCCTAGCAGGGCCGCCAACATTGGGTGAGAGTTGGGAGTGAGAAATTGGGAGAGACCAAGCCTGAGAGATGCAGCGAGCCGCAGCCTGAAGGGCCTGTCCCGCATAGGCGATCTTTTGGGCGATTACAAGCAACAGTGGCAACAATTTTTGCTGCCGGAGGTTGTCGCAAGGTGCCATATGTGAATGCTAGTAAAACTAGTCCCTGACATCGCCTCAGTGGGACAGGCCCATAGGTGCGTTGGAATAGCGTAGATCAGGGGAGCCGCGACCAGCTGTGTCACTTGTTGTCCAGCCCACTCTCCAAGTCGCGTATAGACACAAAAAGCCGGAGTAACATCCAATTTCCTCTCTGTGTCTGTGGACCGACTCCAAGCACCAGAGGCCCATTGATCTGCGGCGCTGCTCGATACGTGATTGACTTTGTGGAGATCAGAGCCAGATGTCACCATGTCCCGGCACTCGGCCCTACACAGTCCTGCTAGCCAGACAGGGTTCAGTTTAGAGATACAGCGCGGAAACAGGCCCTTCGGCCCACCGAGTCCGCACCGACCAGCGATCCCTGCACATTAACACTATCCTACACACACTAGGGACAATTCACACTTATACCAAGCCAAGCAACCAGACCCTCAGTCTGAAGAAGGCTCTCGGCCTGAAATGTCACCCATTCCTTCCCTCCAGAGATGCTGCCTGACCCGCTGAGTTACTCCAGCACTTTGTGTCTATCGGTTTAAACCAGCATCTGCAGTTCCTTCCGACACACGTATCTGTCCAAATGCCGTTTAAATGTCATTGTGGTAATTTCAAGTGTAGAATGAAGACAAGAGTGTTTAGTTGTCACTTGCAGCAACATCAGAACAATGACATTCTCAGTTGCTGCACTTTAACAGGCCGGTTAAAGCAACAACACATAGATACATGTACTGTAAATAGATAGATTTAGTTTACTATTGCCCCCTGTAGCGAGGTACAGGGAATAGGTTTTGTTGCGTGCTATTCGGTAAATGCAAGCAAGCCGCTCACAATGTACAGATAAAGGAGAACGGGCGTAATATATATAATCAATAATACAATGGATTAATAATCAGTAATATTGGGTAATCATCCCGACATATCAGCGGAGGCCCAAATATTAGCATTACAATTAATGCCCCACAACGATGGAGACCCGGGTTTGATCCTGGTCTCGGGTGCTGTCTGTGTGGAGTTTGCACGTTCTCCCTGTGACCGCGTGGGTTTCCTCCGGGTGCTCCGGTTTCCTCCCACATCCCAAAGACGTGCGGGTTTGTAGGTTCATTGGCCCCTCTGTAAATTGCCCCCTAGTGTGTCGGGGATGGATGAAAAAGTGGGATAACATAGAACCAGTGTGAACAGGTGATCGATGGTCGGCATGGACTCGAGGGGCCGAAGGGCCTGTTTCCACACTGTATCTTTGAACTAATTATAATATTGAACAAATCAAGCCTTACCTATCGGATTTGAACATGAACAATATTATCCCAAGTATTTGAATGACATTTACTGCATAATCCCTGATTGATAATTCTTTGTAAAGTGAAGGGCAAAGTTCATCTCTACAAGTTTCATTTTCTGAAGTTAATTTGTAGTTTATATTTACCATCCTGCCTTTGCTTATTTGTTCCCGCGATACATGTATCCAAGACTTACATTTAAAGATAAACAAAATATCAATTTAAAGACAGATATCAACTAATTTCCCCGATTGAGTATGAATATCGATTTCGTTAATATCCCCTCTCTCTCCGTCCCTCCCCCACCCGAGTAGTACTAGCTTCAAAGTCGTCTTGTTGGGTCTCATTGTGTGAGAAGGAACTGCAGACACTGGTTTAAACTGAAGAGAGACACAAAATGCTGGAGTAACTCAGCGGGCCAGGCAGCATCTATGGAGAGAAGGAATGGGTGACGTATCGGGTCGAGACCAGAAACATCCCCCATTCTTTCTCTCCAGCGATGCTGCCTGGTCCATGCCGGTCACCAGGGCGAATTCGGCACAGAGACTCTAACGGTAGTGGCGCAACGCTTCCGACGGCCCGGGACTCTTGCACTTGCTCCATGGCCGAAGCTGCAGCGAGCGACTCGCCAGCCCCCAAACACTTGCTAACCCCGGCTCCCCGTCCGTATCTGTCCCCGCCGCTGCTTCTGCTTCCAACCCTCCCTCAGCCCCGGCTCTCCAACACCCGCGGCCCATGCAGTTGATATGGGTTTTGAAATTCTCGTTGATCACAGAATTTCTCACGACAGAGCGTGAGATATTTGTGATCAGCGTGAGAATTTGTCGAAATGCATGAGTCTCACGCTCAAAGCATGAGAGTTGGCAGCCCTGTCCTAGCCTCACCTGGTCTGCTGGGCCCAGCTCCTGGCCGCACCAGGCGATCAGACCTCCCATGCCCGCCGGCCCTGCTGCTGGGCCCTCTCTGGGCATTCACACTACCCTTTCCTACAGTCGGTGATCAGAAACAGCCCCACGTTGTGATTGACTGTGCATTTATGCGTTGTGTTGTTGCGAATCACAATCTCATTGTCCAGGCCTGGCGAACGTGGCAATTCCACTCCCTTTGACTCTCTGTTGAAATTGAAGGGGATCGGAAAGGCAGCGAGCAGAACAACCCATCACTGATTTTACAAGCTTGCACTGAGAAATGTTGACACCATGGAAAGCAGCAGGCTGTGCGGACAGTGGCCGGCAGCCTGTCTGTGGCACACTCACACTGGTTTGACAAGGAATCTCACATCTAATGGGACAATAAAACTCCATGTGGTGAATTAAGCAAACGGCTTCCTGTAGGATGTCAGTCAGGCAGCGGGACATGTCACACAGCACACCTGACTGATAACCACTTACATTAACGGCAGCAAGCAGGTGACAAGAGCCCAGACTCTGATGTAGAGACAGCAGAGCCTACACTCTGCAGCACTGAAGAAGGGTCTCGACCTGAGGCATCACCCATTCCCTCTCTCGACAGATGCTGCCTGTCCCACTGTTACTCCAGCATTTGATGTCTATCTTGGATGTAAATCAGCATCTGCAGTTCCTTCCTACACAGTACTCCACAAGATTCTGTTCTTGTTCACATTCCCTTTTCCCAGTGACCTGACCTCATGGAGGGACTATTTTCCTGTAATGAAGGGGGGGTTCAGGTCTGGCAGAGTGAACGGGCCGGCACTGTGGAGTCAGGGTGTCTGTACACGGTGCTGGTGGGTCAGGCTCTACTCCAGCACATCATCACCTCTGCTCAGCTTCACACTGCCGAGAGGGGAAAGTCCCTGGTCTGAGGTCAGAGAACTGCCAGAGTGGTGAGTATCAGAGTCACAGCACAGGGCAAGATGGTACAGTGTTCAGCAACAGCCTGTCCCAGCACACCTCCCCTGCCTGTGTGTCTTACAACACCTGCTGTGGTTAGCTTTGCAACACTCACCGGCCATGTTTACCACAGGATCCTCACAGAAACACTGCAACTCAGCCAGTATTCATCATCAATAGAGTAAGCAGAGGCAAAACTGGCTACATCTCCTTCCAACACAATCAGTGAAGCCCTCATTCGCACAGCAGCATTGGACATAATACATATGGGAGCACATGTGGACCTTAAGCATCTTAACCACTTTGTGTTTATTTTCTCACGGCATCAGACAGAGGCTGGGCAGGTGAGGATAAACGCAGTGGACAGCAGCAAATCAACAGCTTGGCGTTGTGTTACATGTGATCATTGTTCAGTGGCAGTATCCAAGTATATTCTTTGGACCAGAGTTAGTTCAATGACTGGTACACAAAAAATGCTGGAGAAACTCAGCGGGTGCAGCAGCATCTATGCAGCGAAGGAGATAGGTGACGTTTTGTCCCGAAACATTGCCTATCTCCTTCGCTCCATAGATGTTGCTGCACCCGCTGAGTTTCTCCAGCATTTTTGTCTACCATCGATTTTCCAGCATCTGCAGTTCCTTCTTGAACACTTAGTTCAATGACTAATGGCCGTTGTGAGATAATCGTGACCAGCGCTTGGTCAGATGTGGAAGCGGCCACAAGTAATTACACATTGAA
This sequence comes from Amblyraja radiata, assembly GCF_010909765.2. Lineage (NCBI taxonomy): Eukaryota > Metazoa > Chordata > Chondrichthyes > Rajiformes > Rajidae > Amblyraja > Amblyraja radiata. The sequence continues at coordinate 41,015,143 of NC_045978.1, read as the reverse complement.
CAACAAACTCCACGGGTGCTGGCCCGTCAGAGGTTGCCCTTCAGAGTCTGTCCTAAACCTTGCTATTTCTTAATTCCTTGCCTTCTGCAAAGCTTGTAAAAGTTGATCCAAAGTGCTAGGTGAACTTGAACATGAAGCAGAGCCTGAGTGGATCAGACAAAGATGGGGGTGAGGCCACGTGATGTTGGTGTTGTCAGCCAGCAGCTCGCAGCATCTGGAAAACAAACTGTTCTTTGCAAAGTGCAAACAAAACAATTGTGTTTACCCTAAAGAGTTAATTGGGCAGGAGAGAGGATATAGAATAGAAGCCACTTTAACTGAATATGGTAAAGAGTGATGCTGCTGCGATAAGCTGAGAAGGTGACTGTAATGGGGCTTGGAGTTACTGTGTATTGGGTTGTTAGACCACAAGATCTGATAAAGTAAATGGAAAAAAATGTTGGTTTCCTCTCAATGTAATTGGTTATCTTAATGCGATCTCAACATTTTACACAAAAAGCTGTTAGATTAGTTGCAGAGTTACAGTGTGACGTGTGCACACTATTGGTGCGGTGTGCTAGACCCGAGTGTGAAGGCAATGAGCTGAAGTCCAGCGCAGTGAGCTGCAGTCCAGCGCAGTGAGCTGCAGTCCAGCGCAGTGAGCTGCAGTCCAGCGCAGTGAGCTGCAGTCCAGCGCAGTGAGCTGCAGTCCAGCGCAGTGAGCTGCAGTCCAGCGCAGTGAGCTGCAGTCCAGCGCAGTGAGCTGCAGTCCAGCGCAGTGAGCTGCAGTCCAGTGCAGTGAGCTGCAGTCCAGCGCAGTGAGCTGAAGTCCAGCGCAGTGAGCTGAAGTCCACCGCAGTGAGCTGCAGTCCAGTGCAGTGAGCTGCAGTCCTGCAGGGGGGGGGGGCACTCCCTAGCACCTGGGGGAGAGGGAATGGGAAATATAGAGAAAGGCATACATTCCTATAGCGCCTCTCCACTGCCTCTCACAACATCTAGAAGGGCCAGTGAAGAACTTGGCCAGTTGCCGCCTCAGCTGTAGTGTAGGAGACACAGGGGCAGTTTGCAACCCATCGCCGAGGAGAGATCATCGGCTCGCACATGAATGCTGGCCAGCACTAGGGAGACCTCCACCCTCCTACAGCTGGTGGTGAGGGAGCTTCCTGTCCACCTGGGGAGGTCTCCAGTACAGGGTTTGAGCACTGTAGGAATGGCAGCAGCAGTGGGGCCAGTCAGCCCCAGGAACAGATCCCGGCTGCTCCAGGGCCTCCTTCACCCACAAGCTCCCATCCCCTCCCTCAGTGCCCAAAGGTCCACCCTCTGCCACACACACACACCCAGCACAGGGGCCGCGGGGAGAAGTACCGAGACTTACTTAGCGCAAAGAACGCCCTCCTCATCCCAGTCTCAAACACAGCACTGTTGATGTTTAGATTCCCGTAAAATCAGCAAAAGTGGGAAATACCCAACAGGTCAGGCACGATCAGTGAGGTGATTATTTATTGTAATTATTAAATGGTTGAAAACATTATCGACGCAGTGGTGCTGGTTTCTGACGGGCACGGTGACGGACGCACCACACATCTCTGTCCTCCATACGTCTTCCATCAACGTCTTCAGCATTGTCTTGATCGGCCGTCCCGGGTCACGTCTTCCATGGGTGGGTTCCCACAGCGGGCATTTCTGGGGGGCGGTGGCAGTGAGCAGCGAGCCTCATCCTTCTCCACCTGATCTTCTCCGTCAGACAGAGGTGGAACCTCCCCATAGAGCCGAGCGTTGGTGATGTGGGCCCTCCAACTGACATTGTGAACTTTTCTTGGGTGTAGGTACCATCGAGAGACTTGGACAGTGCTCGAGTGAGAGTCCATACCTCACACCTGTACAATAATATGGGTTACAGTTGTATGGAACGGTGAAGTGAAATACCCGCTAATGTTCCTCAAACTTCTCCAGTGGGAAGATTAAAGGTGTTTGAAATGTTAGCGCCATTTCTCTCTCAAATGTCAGCATTTTTGGAAACACTCTGTTCCAGAACAGCTGGAAGTCTGTACCCAGGCACAGAGATGTTCTAGAACAGCTGGAAGTTTGTACCCAATCACGAGCTGTTCCAGGAGAGCTGGAAGTCCGAACCCAGGCACAGGGCTGCTCTAGAACAGCCGCACAGTCTGTTCTAGAACAGCTGGACAACTTACATCTGGGTGTGGAATGGGTCCAGAACAGCTGGATAGAGAATGTAGTTGGGCAATGAATGATTCCAGCACAGCTGGATTTAACCCTTTAGTTTTGCGCCATACACAGCCAGCATGTGTAGTGTAGTCTCAGGCCTTGGGTATGTTTAACTGTGTAACTGTCTCTGATGCAGGAGGCATCACCTGGTGCCCTGGTCACCACCTGTACCTGGTCCCTCACACGGGTGGTGGGAGTGGCCTGGTGTGGATGGCAGCTGTGGGCGGTGCCTGGTCAGTGTTGGCCATCTGGGATTGCTCCATTTGCCCATTGCTTAAAGCTTGCTAATCTCCATCTGTTGTGGGGGTGACTGGGGGTGCCGGCAGCTCGTGACCCCACAGACAATTCCCGCCAGTACTGAGGCCATGGGCCAGAGCAGCAAGAAGAGAGAGACCTGCCCATCGCAGGCTTGGACCCACTGGCACTGATCTAACCCCCAGCAGAGGGTGACACTGCTGCAACTGAGGGTGACACTGCTGCATCAGTGTCTACACGGGTGCGTTAGATCAAACGCAAGGTTTACTTAAGTTTATTGTCACGTGTACCGAGGTACAGTGAAAAGCTGTTTTGTTGCATGCTCACCAGTCAGTGGAAAGACAAAATATGGTTACAATCGAGCCATCCACAGTGTACAGATACAGGAGAAAGGGAATAACGTTCCGTGCAAGGTAAAGTCCAGTGAAGTCCAATTACTGATAGTCCGAGGGTCTCCAATGAGGTGGAATGGAGGTCAGGACCAGTCTCCAGTTGGTGACAGGGTGGTCCTATCACCAAGTAGAGACAGTGCTGAGCTGCTCTCTAGGGTCTTGTTGTGAAGGAGTGGTTGAGGGGAGATTCATGGACATTGGGAGCAGCTGCTGTGGTTACGAGGAGGAACTGAACAGGGTGGGCTTGTTGACTGTGATGTAGAGCATGTTCAGAGAGAGCCGGATAGAGAGGCCAGGATTGTGAGATGCAGGAACCTCTCCCACTGGTGTCCATGGCCAGAGGGCGTGGGGTTCTGAGTCAGAATGTATCACCCAGTGGCTGGTTTAGTTTAGTTTAGTTTATAGATCCAGGTAGACGTGTAGAACAGTGGATGCTGGAGTCAGGGACTGTTACAACACTCAGTAAATATCCGGACAAGCAGTTGACCCACCGCCGTACTGTGATGTGGAAGGTGACAGACCCGGTGTTGAGCTAGAACGTGATCTCTCGGGGTGATAGAGGCAGCCTCCACCTGTACTGGGCTCAGCGGAGCAGGCCAGGCCACTCCATGGAGCCCCAGTGCCACCCACCCACCCATCAAACCACACACGCTGCTCTCCTCATCTAAACACCTCCCTGATAATCTCCCCAATAACCTGAGGATGAACCTCCAAGGCCCAACATCCCAACATGTGAAATTATTAAAGGATTGGACAGGCTAGATGCAGGAAAAATGTTCCCGATGTTGGGGGAGTCCAGAACCAGGGGTCACAGTTTAAGAATAAGGGGTTGGCCACTTAGAACTGAGATGAGGAAAAACCTCTTCACCCAGAGAGTTGTGAATCTGTGGAATTCTCTGCCACAGAAGGCAGTGGAGGCCAATTCACTGGATGTTTTCAAAAGATAGTTAGATTTAGCTCTTAGGGCTAAAGGAATCAATGGATATGGGGGAAAAGCAGAAACAGGGTACAGATTTTGGATGATCAGCCATGATCATATTGAATGGTGGTGCTGGCTGGAATGGCCGGATGGCCTACTCCTGCACCTATGTTTCTATGTTTCTACCTGCTGCCTTTGGGAGGGTTGCAGCTGCCACCTCACTTTGCAGGAGGAAGGGAGTTCTGGATCCATCCCTGACATGTCTGGCTCCAGGTGTTTCTACTCACCTCCTGCTTGGGTGTCCCTCCACTAAAGAACTAATCTCTGCAGTCAAAGATAGACACAAAATGCTGGAGTAACTCAGTGGGACTGGCAGCATCTCTGGAGAGAAGGAATGGGTGACGCTTCTTCAGACTGAGAGTCAGGGAAGAGGGAACCGAGAGACATGAAAAGGAACATAAAACAAATGAATGAAAGGAACACAAAATGACAAAACAAAGGCAGCAACAACAATCAAGCAAGGGTAGAGCCCACAATGGTCCATTGTTGGCTGTGGAGAAGGTGGTAACGAGTGATATAAACAGTGAAGCTCGGCAGGACAATACACAAAAAGATGGAGTCATCAGTGCTGGGGAAAGTAACCAATATCAGCAGTAATGGAGAAAAGAGACTACAAATGAGGAACCTGGATTAAAAAATAAACAACTGGAAGAACTCAGCAGGTCAAGCAGCACCTGTGGAGGCGAAGTTGATGATTCAGGTTGAGATCTACATCAGGACTTGGTGCAGATGTTGACCATCAGCTGAGCGATATCTGCCTGTCCCAAATCCTGTCACAAAGCAGCTGTTGCAGATGTGTTGCTGGAGGTGGCGGTGCCAGGACGCTCAGCCCACTCAGCCAGTTTGGAACGTTTAAGCTTTATTCCCAAACAAACGGCTCAAGAACCACAATGTGGACAGACTGCTTTGAGAGGGGCACGGTGGCACAGCGGTAGAGTTGCTGCCTCACAGTGCTAGAGTAACATCCTGACTACAGGAGTTTGTACATTCTCCCTGTGACCTCGTGGGTTTTCCACAGGTGCTCCGCTTTCCTCCCACACTCTTAAGACGTATAGGTTTGTAGGTTAATTGGCTTTGGTAAAAATTGATACGAAGGGGCTTTATACAAAATACACTGTTATTGTAACAATCAATTTGTGTAGAGTAAATGGTACCTAGTGTGTAGGATGGTGCTAGTGTACGGGGTGATCGCTGCCCAGCGCGGACTACGTGGGCTGAAGGGCCTGTTTCCACACTGTAAGTCTAAAGTTAAATCTAAAGTTTGTAGGACGGGAACTGGTTTACACTGGTAATAGACACACAATGCTGGAGTAACTCAACGGTTCAGGCAGCACCTCTGGAGTCTCAATAGTAATTTGATTCTAGAATTGCAGTGTGCTTGTGTGCACCCAAATGACATTGTAGTCAGATGCTGACAAGGTTGTCATCGACTCGGTGGCTTACTGGCCGAGTGCTGCCTCACCTACTGACTCGTAAAGCGCACACTTTCTCTTGTGGCTTCATCTCATTTCCATATCAGATGGGTGCAGCTAATGGTACAGATAAGGCAGAGGTATTTCCCATTGAGGAGCCTCTGCCACTCCGTCATGCTGCCATGTGGTGCTGATGGCAATAAGGGTCCAATATCTCTGCTGCTAGCTAGCCTAATGCCACTCCTGCAATGCATGCAGATCTGTTCCAGCTAGACTGGTGCAGTCTGCCATGCCCACATCTGCTGGCACAGGTCTGACTCTTCCCACACTTCAGGACCCAGATGAGGAAAACATTTTTCACACAGAGAGTGGTGAGTCTCTGGAATTCTCTGCCACAGAAGGTAGTTGAGGCCAGTTCATTGGCTATATTTAAGAGGGAGTTAGATGTGGCCCTTGTGGCTAAAGAGATCAGGGGGTATGGAGAGAAGGCAGGTACAGGATACTGAGTTGGATGATCAGCCATGATCATATTGAATGGCGGTGCAGGCTCGAAGGGCCTAGTCCTGCACCTATTTTTTATGTTTCTATGTTTCTATGTTTCAGCGGCAATGTGACCACGACCTGGGTCTGTCCAAGTCTTTATGATCTTCCTGGCAGAGTCTGTTACCTCTCCAGCCCTGATGTCCCGTGAGCAGTGCTTCAGCAAACAAAATGTGTAGGAAAGAACTGCAGATGCTGGACTAAACCGAAGATACACACAAAATGCTGGAGTAACTCAGCGGGACAGGCAGCATCTCTAGTGAAAAGGAGTAGGTGATGCCTCGGGTTGAGACCCTTCTTCGGACAAATCTCTCATTTTCACAACTTACATTCTCTTTGTACCCTTCCATATCTCCAGTCTCCCTCTCCCCTGAGTGTGTCTGAAGAAGGGTCTAGACCCGAGGCATCACCCATTCCTTCTCTCCAGAGATGCTGCCTGTCCCGCTGAGTTACTCCAGCTTTTTGTGTCTAACTTCAGTGTTTCAACAAGTCTGACATTCCCCAAAGTACTGTGGTGAGAGATGCAATATCGCCACACCGATGCCAGCATAGGTCACTGTCCATAGTGAAAGCAGAACAGAAGCCCAAGCTCTCTATCGCAATGCAAGCACAGTCCATCACCACTCAGGCAATGGGCTGCCTGCTGGTGAAGTTATTCCTGCTGCCAACTCTCAGTTCCAGGAAGCGGGCTCAATGCTGACCATGGCTGCACATCTCTCTATGACCACGTAGGTTCCCCCATCACCACCCTCCCACAGCCTCAACATGCACTGTAGCTTCATTGGCCATTGCATCTACGGGGAGTGGATGGGCTTGTGAGAGAATCAATTGTAGGACGGCAGTGACGGCACGGGGCTGACGAGAGCGTTCCACTGAGGGGGATAGGTCTGATGGGCTGAGTCCACTCCTTCCATGTTAAGTAAGTGAAAAGAAAATATTGAGATAGTGAATGAGTATCTAGACAGTAGCAACATCTGCAGAGCAACACTAACACAGTAGCCCATCAGTAACACATACTGTACGCTGCTTCATCAGCTTACAACTACCCGTATCAACGTTGAATTCTCCAATTTTACGTAACTAGCTTACGAAGAAACATCTAATTTTCCCCTCCTTTTTACCCCTCCTCTTCCCTGCGCCCCACCTGGATACACACACATTTCCCCTCTTGCAGCTAAATTCCTTCCACTGGCTTCACATTGAACTTCATCCTTATCTCACCCCTTCTAGCCTTTCATCTACGACCTTTGTCCAACCATCTGTATATCAACCCCTCTCCCCCCCCCCCCATCAGTAACCACCAGGCTTTGTGCTGCACCACCTCCCTTCCAGCTTTCTCCCCCTCCCCAATTACAATCAGTCTGAAGAAGGGTCCCAACCCAAAACATCACCCATCCATGTTGTCCACAGATACTGCTTGACCCTCTGAGTTATTTCAGCACTTTGTGTCTTTTATTCTAACAGTTCAACATCTCTGTGGCGGTATGAACCCAGTCCCAGGTCTCCAGAATACTGCTAGCCCTGGCTCTGTGGCTATCTAGTCATGCTGACACCTCAGCTCTGTCTGACATCTCCATGGCAACATTAACACAGGCAGGGCTGCCAACATTGGGTAAGAGTTGAGAGTGAGAAATTGTGAGGGAGCGTAGCAACCGAGGGGTGGAGGGTGTGGGAGTAGGGTGTCCCCCCTCCCATGGTACGGAGCTTTCTCATTTTTCAGCTTGAAATTGTGCAATCTGGCGCATACTGTAGCGAGTCTTTTAACTTACACTTGAATGCAACGTTTATGCTTTAAATTGGATTAGGTATGAATATGTTTAGGCTAAATTACATTCCTAATTCCATTCCAGAGTAGAGCCAGGCTCTGATCAACAGGTGCAGCACATGAATGACTATATTCATGTATAGAAATCAGATTATAATTCATGCTGTTATGCATATATATATATAGAGAAAAAAAGAGAAACAAGGCAAGAGTCAGACTTCCATCACTGTTCTGCACAAATAAATCAATCAACCTTACCCTTTGACTATAGAAACAAGATGAAAATAATGCCACATATTCAATCGTATATGGTTCAATGAAATTAAGATATATATGTAAAACATATATATGGAAACAGGCCCTTCAGCCCACCAAGTCCACACTGACCAGCAATCTACCATACACCAGTTCCATCCTACACGCTGGGGACAATTTACAGCAGCCAATTAACCTACAAACCTACACTTCTTTCGGATGTGGGAGAAACTGTAATATCCAGAGAAAACCCATGTGGTAGTAAGGCAGCAACTCTACCGCTGCGCCACCGTGCCACACCATTACATTGTTTTTTCTGTAATATATTTATTATGGTGTCACATCAATAAAGATGAATACATGATTCTGATTTCTGCCCTTAGTTGGATGACATACATTTCCAGTCATTGTGTTTTATGGCTGGTTTTCAACCTCTTCAGGCTGAAGGTCTCGACCCGAAATATCACCCATTATTTCTCTCCAGAGATGCTGCCTGTCCTGCTGAGGTTTTCTAGTTTTTAGTGTCTATCTTCAGTTTAAATCAGCATCTGCAGTTCCTTCCTACACTCTTTATGAAGCGAAACAGGTCCTATTCTCTTAATATTATTCACCTCAACTAAGCTTTTTCTTCACCTCCGTTGCTCCAGAGAATACAATCCCAGTGATCAAATCTTTCTTCAAAGTAAAAAAAAATGTCCAGCCCTGTGAATATGTTCATAAATCGCCCCTGGATCCTCTCCAGAGCAATTGCACCCTTTCTACAATGTGTCATAGTCTTACAGCATGGAAACAGACCCTTCATCCCAATTTGTTCATGCAGATCAAGATGCCCCATCTAAACTAGTCCCATTTATCCGCATTTGGCCCATATCCCTTTAACCCTTGTGTGTGCCAGTGTGTGTGTGTGTGAGAGTGTGTGTCAGTGAAGAGGCGACAACATCGTGAATGGGCGGAGACTTGGCAGTGCCCGGGGAGAGCGCTTCCATCCCCCCCCCCCCCCAGGAATGCCGGCCGGCTCAGGTGCTCTGTGTCCGGCTGAGGTCCGGGGGAGGTGAGGGTCAGTGACCCGGGGGTCGGGCATTGGAGCGGAGCCTTAGCCCGAGATTCATCCCCGAGGCTCCGGAGGTGGCACCGACGCCCGCACTCACCTGGTCCATTGCTGGCTCCGGGCTGGGGTTAAAACTCCATGGGGTGTGGGCAGAGCGACAGACGGACATAGAGCCGCCGGAGGTGAGGGTGGGAGGTGTGAGCGGTGCCTCGGTGGGGGGTGGTGGTGCTGGGACCACCGCACGGTGCCTGCACGGGAGAAACTAAATGACTTTTTCCCCCCCAAAATCATCCCGTTTGACAGCCCTGCTAATGCTCAACCAATGCCCTTTAGTTGTTGAATCACATATCCCGGGAAAAAGACTATGCATTCACCTTATATATTCCCCTCATGGTTTTTACTCACCTCTAAAACAATTTTTGCTTTATTTTGAACTTTCAGCACCTGCAGATTTTTGAGTGTGAGAAATTTGTGAGCAGCGTGAGAGCGTGAGAATTTTTTGAAATGCGTGACTCTCACTCTCAATGCGTGAGAGTTGGCAGCCCTGACACAGGTCTACTATCTCCATAGTGATGCTAGCAGCATTCACTGTCTCTATGCTACAACTGGTCTGATATCCCTACAGTGGACGTCAGATATCTCGATGCCTACACCACTGTGTGATATATCTGCAGCAACACTAACGCTGGCCTGTTCCTCACAGCAAACTGAGCAAGAGTAGCCCATTCAACTTCTCCTGCTCGCTGACCTTTTTTTTTAATTTTTTTTAAAAAATATTTTTATTAGAAGTACGGTAAATTACAATAACACACAACACATATATCTTAATACATTTTTTGTACCGCTTCATTTTTTTTTTTTAAAGCTTTAAGAAAAAGATAGAAGTAAGGAAAGTAAAGAAGGTGCGCAAGAGTTGTGAAGTGCAAGAGAGTGTTGGGAAAAGAAAGCCCCTTAGAAAAGAAGTTAGAGAAGGAAGTAAAGTAAGAAAGTAGACCTTAGAAAAGAAAGAAAAAGAAAGTAAGGACAATCGCTCTATTATAACATTAAACTCCGCAGAAAGACTACCAACCAAGTCTGTTTTTGTTGTTTTACCTCCCAATGCCAGGTCCTGATACCATTTATTTATTTATTTATTTTTAAAATTACTATTGCACCTCATGCTTGTAATAGGTCCATAAATGTAGACCACGTCTTTTGGAATTGGTTTGCTTTACCTGCTAAGAGGAATCTCATCTCTTCCAGATGTAATGTTTCAAACATATTTGATGTCCACATTTTTATTGTTGGTGTGGGCCTGCTCTCTGACCTTTAGTGGTATGATAACAGATCTTGTATGTTAGTGCAACTTTCCTTCACTCAACCCACATCCCTTAACATTTATCAATCTACCTATCTCTTTCTTGAATATACTCAGCATTGAGCCTCCTCAGCCTCCCTCTGACAACAGGATTTCCAAGATTTGCTATCCTCTGGGTGAAGACATTTCTTCTCATCTCTCTCTTGAATGACTGACTCATAGTCATCATCCAGGCATCTCCACTGTCGTGCCTGTGGAATGTGCACCTTTTTGTATCATGCATTACCTCTGAATTCATTGACAGCTTGGGCGGGCACCGTTTACTGCAACTCACTGGGCAGGCTCCCAACCCAAAGGGAACTTCTTGTTCCTACCCTCTCATAGTTTTAGTGACTACTTCTATGAAGACACAAAATATTTGTTTAAGTTGTCAGCCATTTCTTTATTTCCAATATAATCTGTCTGGTCTCAGTTTATAAGGGACCTGCATTAACCGTGTCTGAATATTTCTTTGTCACATTTTGCCGAAGCTTTGTATCTGGTTATGTTTCTTGCTGTCTCACCCTCCCCTTCCACTCTCCCTTTCCTTATCAATGCCTTGGGTCCTTTGTGGAAGTTTCCCAATCTACATGGAAACGGGTGAATCAGCCCACCTTGTCCATGCCGACCAGTGGGGACTGACCAGTGGGGACTGACCAGTGGGGACTAACCAGTGGGGACTGACCAGTGGGGACCGACCATCTCCTCTCAGCCTGGCCCTGACGTCATTGTAGCAATCTCAATTAGTTGCGATTACTGCAATATTTTTACACATTTTAAATGATTTACTGCTGTAAAGTGTTTTTACATTGTTAATGATTTTTAATTTTTAAAAATAATTTGATAAGCTCTTTATTTGTTTTTCATTGCTTTAAGGCACAGAAATAGCAGTGTGTGAGGTGGAGAGTGATTTAGAATGCAGCAATGGAGGCCCAAGAATGTGATAAGGAAGGGCAAGATAAAGCACAAGCACAGAGTGGTGAGAAATATAAACAGGGGCAGTGAGGGCTTCTATAGATATGTAAAGAAGGAAAGATTAGCGAGGACAAACATAGGCAGAGAGACAGGAGCATTTAAAATGAGATTAACAAAATGTCAGAGAAGTTGGAAGATACAAAACAGCTGGCAGAAATATGAAAGTATGAAAAGTTTGGTGAGATGAGGAACCTACAACAATTATACAAGGCCTTGGTGAGACCAGACTTGGAGTATTGTGCACAGCTTCAGGCTTCTGACCTAAAAGAGGATTCAGCTGTTAGAGAGGTGCAGGGGTTCCCTTGATTGGTTTCAGGGCTGCCAGTTCAGTGGTGCTTTAATTGTCACTTGTGTGAAGTACAATCTCACCGTGAAATTCACTTGTTACAAACAGTCCAGAGGGTATTGCCATCCCCAAGCACGTCCCGATTAGCAAGTGTACAGCAGTAATCCACTGAGCCCGCATGTAAGGGGCGCTAGATTTTGATGCCATTTTCAAAGCCCAGTTGGCTCTCCAGTTGTGGTGTACGGTGCCTGTTCCAGGCGAGCCCCAGGCTGCGGCAGGGCCTCCAGCATCGTGAGCTCCATGCTGCCGCAGGGCCTCCAGCATCGTGAACTCCAGCTGCAGCAAGGCCCGTTCCAGGCGAGCCCCAGGCTGCCGCAGGGCCTCCAGCATTGTGAGCTCCAGGCTGCTGCAGGGCCTCCAGCATTGTGAGCTCCAGGCTGCAGCAGGGCCTGTTCCAGGCGAGCCCCAGGCTGTGGCAGGGCCTCCAGCATCGCCATCCTTGGGCGTGTGGGTCGACCAGCGATGAGGAGGTGGAGCTGATTGGTTTGATACTATCTGGCGTTACGAAGAATGACGAGATGACTGGGAGAAAGATGTACTAAATTCTCCATTGAGCCGTTCTCCCTGACTGGGGAGTGTAGAATCTGCGCCATGGTCTCAGAATGTAGGACTGAGGTAAGAAGAAGTTTCTTCACACATAGGTTGTGTACATTGGAAGTCTACCCATATGCAGGCTCAGTCACTGGGCTCATTCAAAACAGAGGCTGACAGACTTAAAGGTATTAAAGTGATCAAGGAATGGGGATAGTGCAGGAACTGGGGTAGAACAGCAGCCATGACCTTGGTGAAGGACTGGGCTGTGTTGGATTCTGTTTTGGACATCCACTGTTGCCATTCTCAGTGTTGGTAATTTTGATGGCTGGCTACAGTGACATTCATTCACTGGTTAGTTGTGGGTGGAGCAAGCAGCAACTATGCAGCAGTGGGAACTTTATTGCTTTTCAGAGTTGAGATGAGCTAAGGTACAACTTTTGATAGACTGTTGTAGCAGACATCTCCATAACTGGGCAGTTAAAGATATTCAACTGTGGTTATTTATCAGTAGTAACTCTAATGCATTCACATGGCTACCTCTTACATTCACTTCATTGCTGTTATAAAGGGTTTTATATTTCTCTTGTTTATATTTTTCCTTGTTGAGCCACTGGTCTCCTCGCTCTCTGCGATACTTGTCCGCACCGTTCCCCCATCATCTCACACTGCCCTGCACAGCTGCCAGTCCTGCACTGCTGCCTAGCACAAGGGACTTATGCACAAGATCGATCCGAAACATCACCCATTCCTTTTCTCCAGATGCTGCCTGTCCCACTGAGTTATTCCAGCATTTTGTGCCTGCACTGGTTGCCCTGCACTAGTTGCCCTGGACTGGTTGCCCTGGACTGGTTGCCCTGGACTGGTGGCCCTGGACTGGTGGCCCTGGACTGGTGGCCCTGGACTGGTGGCCTTGCACTAGTGGCCCTGCACTGGTTGCCCTGCACTGGTGGCCCTGCACTGGTGGCCCTGCACTGGTTGCCCTGGACTGGTTGCCCTGCACAGTTGCCCTGCACTGGTGGCCCTGCACTGGTGGCCCTGCACTGGTGGCCCTGCACTGGTTGCCCTGCACAGTTGCCCTGGACTGGTGGCCCTGGACTGGTGGCCCTGGACTGGTGGCCCTGCACTGGTGGCCCTGCACTAGTGGCCCTGCACTGGTTGCCCTGCACTGGTTGCCCTGGACTGGTGGCCCTGCACTGGTTGCCCTGCACAGTTGCCCTGCACTGGTTGCCCTGCAGTGGCAATTGTCCCCACGTCATTATTTCCGCTGCCCTATGCTAGCCGGGTGCTGCACCTCCCACAGACTCGACACTATTCAACACACATTCATCACTATTCATCTTTTCCTCTCTGCCTGTCACATGACATTTTCCTGAGTATCTGTTTGCATGAACTGATCGCGTTCCCTTCTGAGCCACTTCATTCCTTTGCCCGTACGTCCTGCCTCTGCTCCGGGGATCTGTGAGCCTGACCTCCCATTCAAGGCATTTCTACGTGTCTCTGTAACGTCTCCCTGCTCCGTCTCGCTCCGATCCTCACCCTAGTGCCCTACATGATCAGACCGGAATCGTTTAGTTCTAGCTGATCTAATGTGGCTTTAGACTCAGCCCCTTAGTGACAAGCCAGTGGTAGCCATCCACTTCTGTGTCAATCTGCCCGTAAATCGCCTCACCTGTGTAGGAAGGAACTGCAGATGTTGGTTTAAACCAAAGATAGACACAAAAAGCTGGAGTAACTCAGCGGGTCAGGCAGCATCTCTGGAGAGAAGGAATGTGTGATGGTCGAGACCCTTCTTCAGTCTGAAGAGTCTGGACCCGGGACGTCACTTATTCTTTTCTCCAGAGATGCTGCCTGACCCACACTTCACTCCAGTGCGGGTGCTCCAGCACTTTCTTATTTTAAACACAAGGAATGCTGAGAATAGATGGGTTGGACTAAATGGTCTAAAATCTATGCACAAACTATGAAATTGCAGAGAGCAGTTGCAAAAACCTGAGGAACACAATCAAAGTATGCACTTCCACTTAGACAGCCAAATCATGCCCACATTTATACACCGGCGTTCACCAACTCATGTCTGCCACATGCGGGCAGCAAATATGGTCTTTTTGAAATGTCGGGAATCCTTTGAATTCTCCGTCCACGCTATATCGCCAGTGCACAGATAATGAGAGAAGGTGAACGGAGGCCGAGAGATACGGATTGTTAAATATTTCAGCAGCTGTGTGATAAATGAGTCTTTGCAAAATGATTGACAAACAAATAGTAACAACAAGGAGATTCATCCTGATGTGGGAAGGAGCCAAGGAGCCTGACACAGAGAGTGATGAACGCTGGGAGTGAAGGCTCGCATGGAGGGAGAAGTGCTGGAGTTATTGAGGGACGAGGACTACAAGAGACTTTCAGACGGCTGAACGAAAGAGTCCTGTGTGTGACCAACACAGTGGACCACAACAGCTGCACTAAGTCAGATGTGTTTTGCTTTTCAGTTCAAGTTTGCAGCCAAGATATAAATTATTGAGAATAGGAATCGACATTTATCATAAATAATTGAATAGTTTCAGAATTGAGACGTTTGCGGTGCCTGAGGCTATGATAATGCTGAATTGTCTCAATAATTAACATCCCCACTGCCACCTCCCAAGAAGTGCACAGTAGATGCATCAATGGATTGTGTCCACGCTGACGTATCTCCCTCCACCAGTGCAGTTGTCAATTACCCTTGTCTTCCATTGTCTGAGCGTGTGGCTTCCTCTGTCCTTCACTCAGGCAGTCAGTCTTCTCCCTCTCAACCCGGACTGGATCCTGCTCAGCACAGCCAGGGCCAAGGATAACATTCTAACGCACTGTGGTATAGACAGGAGTGAGCTAACCACATTGATGGAAAGCAAGAGTGAAGAAATTGGGTCAACTGTCCCAGGGGACTGTTAAAAGCTACTCCAATCGGATATAAAAGATTCATATATTTATAACCAATGCATCTTCCCAGTTCTCTTTCGTTGCTGCTTAAGATTTACAGCAGCTGACAGCAGCAACTATTTAGTGCAGTGTGGCAAATGTGTTCTGGCAATATCCGTCTGCTTACTTTCCTCAGTAGTATTGTCCACCAATGCTGTGGGATGCTGGTGAGTACAGATGAGTAACTGCAACCAACAAGCATTAGCATTGTAGGCTGGAAGTTTCAAATCATTTACCACAAAGTATATGGATCATTTCCAAAGTGTTCTGTCTATATAATGCCAATATATTATTGGGAGAGCTGCCACAAATCTGCATTAGTGTTGTGATACTACCATGTTGAACTTGAATAGAACATCCACTTCAACATGAAGTGTCTGAACTTGGGTTAATCCACGGGAGATTAATGTGTACAATGTTTTGGGCCAAAGTTGTTCGGTGGGGGGGGGGGGCGCTGTGAGACGGCTGCCCTGCCAGCAGCGTGTTTGTTATTTTGACTTTTTGTGTTTTTTTACTGTGTCCAAATGTTTGGTTTAGTTTCTCTTGGTGTGTCTTGTGTGGGGGGGGGGGGGGGGGGGGGGTAAGGGGGGAACTGCTTTTGGTCGCCTCCCTCGCGGCCTAACAGCATGGATTAGAGCAGCCTTTCCTGGAGTCGGGACCGGAGCTCAGCAGCGGGCACAGCGTGGACTTTTCATCGTGGAGCGGGCGAGCCCTTCCCGGGAGTCGCCAGAGAGGAGTGCTCCGATCGCTGGGCCGCGGACTGTTACATCCTGAAGCCGCGGTCTGCGGAGCTTCTAGCCAAAGGCATGGCGTGGACTTACCAACCGGAGCCTGGGATCCCTCGCCGAGAAGAGCTCCGACTGCCGGCCTGCGGCCTATATCATCCTGAAGCCGCGGTCTCCGGGAAGGAAGTACCGATTCGGGACATCCAAGCCGTGGAGTGTGTTCGACCGTCCCGACGAGAGGGTCTGTACATCGGGCTGTCCGTAGCGGCGATGTACAGACGGAGGGAGGGTTCATGGCCCCAACCACGGGTGAACAAGGAGGAGGTATGACTGAACTTTGTGCCTCCCACCACAGTGAAGAATGCTGTGGTGGATGTTTGTGTTAAATCTTATTGTGTATCGTGTAATTGTACCTCTACTGGCAAATTAATTTCACCGCACATTGGGGTGTATGTGACAATTAAAACTGACTTTGAAGTAGCCCTGCCACTTGGCAAGTGGTGGGTGAAGCCCAGCTGGCATTGAGCCTTGAGCTGAACCCATGTGTCTCAACATGGCGGCACGTCAGGTGGTCCCGGGCTAGCTGAAAATGGAGATGAGCGGGAATTCCTTTAGTTAGAGGCTGGGGAATCTGTGGAATTCATTGCCATAGATGGTGGTGGAGACCAAGTCAATGAGTATTTTTAAGGGGGAGATAGATAGATTCTTGATTGGTTGGGGCATCAAAGGTTATGAGGAGAAGGCTGGCGAATGGGGTTGAGAGGTGAAGATAGATTAGCCAGGGTTGAATGGCAGAATAGACGTGATTGGCCTACTGGCCTATGTCTTATTAAACCAAAGGTATCCTTACCTAGGAAATCAAGCCGTTAGTTTCTGTTCAGTTGCTTGGTAATGGTGCCTGGAACTATGACCTTAGCTTGTAGATAAAATACAGCTTTACTTTGCAAGCACATCTCAAGCCCTTTGCTAGCCTCTCCAATTAGCTTGGTGGCATCAGGACTCTAATTGCCCAGGACTAGGAGCAGCGTAGAATTGACCAGCGCTGATCCCTGGTTTCTCTGCCCTTCCCCTGCTGACAATCTTTACCGTACAGCTCCACCTTGAGTTCCTCGTTGTCCATCAAACCCTTTTAGTACCATGGTGTGACCATGTCCCCCGTCCTGCTGCCTCCTCAACCTTTTAACCCAGCCAGCTTCACGATGACACCATGCCCATGGGGTGATGTGGACTCAAACATCTCCCTAAACTGCAC
Organism: Amblyraja radiata; assembly: GCF_010909765.2. NCBI lineage: Eukaryota > Metazoa > Chordata > Chondrichthyes > Rajiformes > Rajidae > Amblyraja > Amblyraja radiata. The sequence continues at coordinate 40,998,169 of NC_045978.1, read as the reverse complement.
TGCAGCCCACAACGGACCCAGAGGCACTAAAGGCTGAAACAGGGCAGTACGGTGGCGCAGTGGTAGAGTTGCTGCCTCACAGCGCCAGAGACCCGGGTTCCATCCTGACTACGGGTGCTGTCTGTACTGAGTTTGTACGTTCTCCCCGTGACGGTATGGGTTTTCTCCAGATCCTACGGTTTCCTCCCACACTCCTAAGACGTGCGGGTTTGTAGGTTAATTGGCTTCTTCAAATTGTGTAGGATAGAACTAGCGTACAGGGTGATTGCTGGTCGGCGCGGATTCAGTGGGCCCTACGGCCTGTTTCCATGCTGTAACTCTAAACTAAACTAAGCAAAGGTGGACATGGTCTTTTAATAATTTTAGCAGATAGACTCAATGTTTGTTTTAATCGGTGTGAAGCTTTGGATTGGAGATGGCGGTGGTTGTTGGCAGCAGAGTGTGTGGGCCGCGGGAGGCTGGGGGAAGGGCAGCAGTGGGGAATTCTTGCACTGTGCTGGCTCATGCTGAATGGGCAGAATGGCTTCCTGGGCTGTGACCTTTGTGTAATTCTATGTTGTCAGTAAAAGGTCGGTACCATCACATGAGAATATGAAGAGGATCCACAAATATCAGCAACTCATCACAGCTTTAGTTTGGTTTATGTGGGAGTAACTTCACAATCTTACAAAAAACCACATATAAAATCATGAGAGGAATAGATCGGGCAGATGCACAGAGTAGGTGAATCGAGGGCAAGAGGACATAGGTTTACGGTGAAGTGGAAAAGATTTAATAGGAATCTGAGGGGTAACTTTTTCACACAAAGGGTGGTGGATGTATGGAACAAGCTGCCAGAGGAGGTAGTTGAGGCTGGGACTATCCCAACATTTAAGAAACAGTTAAACAGGTACATGGATAGGCCAGGTTTGAAGGGATATGGACCAAACGTGGGCAGGTGGGACGAGTGTAGCTGGGACATGTTGGCCGGTGTGGGCAAGTTGGGCTGAAGGGCCTGTTTCCACGATGTATCACTCTATGACTAAAAAATGTGAAGTATGGGAAGCGTTCTGGTTTTTCACCACCAGAGCACACACAGCAATTAATTCAGGTTAAGTAGAATGGAAATATTGTGTTGCTGATCTGTGAGGCTGTGGGCCGAGTGTCAGAGCGCAACATTTGCCAGTGTCGATCCACTGCGGCTCAGCCTGGCGTCACACTCCACACAGTCTGTGCCCATCTCCTGCCCACCCCACAGTGTCCTGAGAACCTTCCAGAACAGCTGTAGTGCTGGGCTGAGAAGCCTCCGCAATATGTGAACTCAGCAGCTTTGGCGTATTGTAGTTGGCGGAGAGGGTTCAGGGAGAGACAGTGTGACTGGCAACTCTGTGGCATCTACACTCGTGTGTAAGTGCTCCCCACAGCTCATCATGGTGGCTACAGGCAAGCGATCAGCCTCACTAACTATTCTTTACATCATTCAATTATAGTTTTAAAAGGAGGCCACATTCTTAGGTGACGTTTCACAGAGTGCTGGAGTAACTCAGCGGATCAGGCAGCATGTCTGGAGAACATGGATGGGTGACGTTTCGGGTTGGGACCCTTCTTCACTTTAAATCCAAAATCCAAAATATCACCCATGTTCTTCAAAGATGCTGCCTGACTTGCTGAGTTACTCCAGCACTCTGTGTCTTTTTTTTTATAAACCAGCATAAACCAGTTCCTTGTGCATACATTTCATTTGTTTAATTGGTTTCTGGTCCCCAATAGATTAATATATTACATATTCAAACTACCTGGATTCCCAAGTATCTTTCTACATCATTTCCTCTGGACTTCAACATTATTCGTGAAAGAACCTCACTGTCTGTTTCTGGAGCAAACAATCATTACATTTTTCTGCATTCATTATGTCACCAGAGTGTGTCTGGGAAATGAGTTAGTGCAGGAGAGATCAGGTATGACATTGGCAGTTAGCACAGGCACGATGGGCTGAATGGCCCACCACTGCCTTGTGGTCTATATTTCCCTACATACCATGGTTTACTCACTGATTTAGTTTCTGAGCATTATGGAGCAATGTGATCTAATCTTCCACTGAGGAAATGTGTGTTTCTTCAATAGGGAAAATATCCCCAAATCAACCTAACGTTACAAGCAAGCCTAACGAGCTGTATTCTAGTTTTCAGTTTTAGTTTCGAGATACAGCATGGAACTGAGATACAGCATGGAACTTCAGGCCACCGAGCCGTCGCCGAATGTCGATCACCCGTACACTAGTTCTATGTTATCTTCCTCTCTCCTCCACTCCCTACACACTAGGGGTAAGTTGCAGAAGCCAATTAACCTACAAACCTGTACGTCTTTGGGATGAGGAAGGGAATCGGAGCACCCGGAAGAAACCCACGTGGTCACAGGGAGAACGCGCAAACTCCACACCAACAGCACCCGAGGTCAGGATTGAAAATGGGTCTCAGGCGCTGTGAGGTAGTGGCTCTACCGCTGTGCCACCCTGCCACTCATCTCCACAACACATCACCACAGCTCTGTGGGAAATGGATATTTATCTGTGAACACAACTGAAACGCAAGTATCTGAACCTAATTGGACTGCCTATCCTGAATGTGGGGAACAGAGAGAGGTGTGTCGCATCAGTACCATCACCAACATCCGACTTCTCAAAAGCCTCTGGTAACTACACTGCCTCTCCGGGCTTGCTGTGTGCGTGACCAGTTGACCCCCTTGGAAAATGTTCAGTCATTGCATAGATCAACGGGAGTGGACAAGAAATACTGACCTTCCTGGAGAAATATCACAAAAACTGGGAGCTCTCTGGGCATATCCAACAGGGCATATCCATGATCTAAATGGTGGCCGACTAGGAAAAGGGGAGGTGCAGCGAGACCTGGGTGTCATGGTACACCAGTCATTGAAAGTAGGCATGCAGGTACAGCAGGCAGTGAAGAAAGCGAATGGTATGTTAGCTTTCATAGCAAAAGGATTTGAGTATAGGAGCAGGGAGGTTCTACTGCAGTTGTACAGGGTCTTGGTGAGACCACACCTGGAATATTGCGTACAGTTTTGGTCTCCAAATCTGAGGAAGGACATTAGAGGGAGTGCAGAGAAGGTTCACCAGACTGATTCCTGGGATGTCAGGACTGTCTTATGAAGAAAGACTGGATAGACTTGGTTTATACTCTCTAGAATTTAGGAAATTGAGAGGGGATCTTATAGAAACTTACAAAATTCTTAAGGGGTTGGACAGGCTAGATGCAGGAAGATTGCTCCCGATGTTGGGGAAGTCCCGGACAAGGGGTCACAGCTTAAGGATAAGGGGGAAATCCTTTAAAACCGAGATGAGAAGAACATTTTTCACACAGAGAGTGGTGAATCTCTGGAACTCTCTGCCACAGAGGGTAGTCGAGGCCAGTTCATTGGCTATATTTAAGAGGGAGTTAGATGTGGCCCTTGTGGCTAAGGGGATCAGAGGGTATGGAGAGAAGACAGGTACGGGATACTGAGTTGGATGATCAGCCATGATCATATTGAATGGCGGTGCAGGCTCGAAGGGCCGAATGGCCTACTCCTGCACCTAATTTCTATGTTTCTATGTTTCTATGTTTGTTTTCAATGTTAGATTTTAAGCAGTATTTTGTTTTTGTATGGTAAGTCCCATTGAGTTGCAGCACCCATTTGTATTTACATTGAGTCTATTAAATGGTGGTCTTTCATATCATAATTTTATCATAATTATATCCAAATGTAGCGGGAATGCTTCAGTTTTGCAACCAGTATCCAGGCTGTTACTGCCGGAAGTCCGTGACCTTATCTAATACCACTGACCCTTCCCACCTGCTGTGCCGACATGATTAGCAATTCTGTGGTTGAGGAAGCAGAGATTATCTTTGGCGATACAACGAACTGCAGATGCTGAAGTCTTGAGCAAAACATAAAGTGCTGGGTAGTTTTAAAGCTCACTCTTGAAAGTGATGTGTAACTTTAGTTCAAGTAATTGTGGAAACTATGCTTTGCAATAGAGGACATCTGTGACAATGCCACACTCACCTGATGCAGGAAATGTTCCCAGTGTTGGAGGAGTCCAGAACCAGGGGCCACAGTTGAAGAATAAGGGGTAGGCCATTTAGAACTGAGATGAGGAAAACATTTTTTTCCACATCTCCTGGATAGACAATTGGTTTAGGCCATTCGGCCCTTCGAGCCAGCACCTCCATTCAATGGCTGTACCTGCATGTTTACTTTCAGTGACTGATGTACAAGGACAACCAGCTCTCGTTGTACTTCCCCTTTTCCTAACTTGACACCATACAGATAATAATCTGCCTTCCTGTTCTTGCCACCAAAGTGTATAACCTCACATTTATCCACATTATACTGCATCTGCCATGCATCTGCCCACTCACCCAACCTGTCCAAGTCACCCTATGTCCTCATAGCATCCTCTTCACAATTTCACTGCCACCCAACTGTGTCATCTGCAAATTTGCTAATGTTACTTTTATTCCTTCATCTAAATCATTAATGTATATTGTAAATAGCTGCGGCCCAGCACCAAGCCTTGCGGTACCCCACTAGTCACTGAAAGGGACCTGTTAATCTCTTTGTTTCCTGTCTGCCAACCAATTTTCTATCCATGTCAATACCCTACCCCCAATACAGTGTGCTCTAATTTTGCCCACTTATCTCCTGTGTGGGACCTTATCAAAGGCTTTCTGAAAGTCCAGGTACACTACATCCACTGGCTCTCCCTTGTCCAGTTTACTTGTTACATCCTCAAAAAATTCCAGAAGATTAGTCAAGCATGATTTCCCCTTCGTAAATCCATGCTGACTTGGACTGATCCTGTTACTGCTATCCAAATGTGCGGCTATTTCATCTTTTATAATTGACGCCAGCATCTTCCCCACCACCGATGTCAGGCTAACTGGTCTATAATTCCCTGTTTTCCCTCTCTCGCCTTTCTTAAAAATTGGGATAACATTAGCTACCCTCCAATTCACAGGAACTGATCCAGAATCTATAGGCCCGGGGATTTATCTGCCTTAAGTCCCATCAGTCTACCCAACAACATTTCCTGACTAATATGAATTTCCTTCAGTTCCTCCGTCACCCTTGGTATTTTGTCCCCTAGTACATCTGGGAGATTGCTTGTGTCTTCCTTAGTAAAGACAGAACCAAAGTGCCTGTTCAACTCGTCTGCCATTTCCATGTTCCCCACAATAAATTCACCTGTTTCTATCTTCAAGGGACCCACATTTGTCATAACTAATTTTTTCCTCTTCACATAAAGAAAGCTTTTACTATCCTCCTTTATATTCTTGGTTAGCTTACCTCCGTACCTCATTTTATCTCCCCATATTACCTTTTTATTTACCTTCTGTTGATCTTTAAAAGTTTCCCAATCCTCTGGCTTCCCGCTCATCTTTGCTATGTTATAAGGCTTCTCTTTTAGTTTTATACTGTCTTTGACTTCCCTTATCAGCCACGGTTGCCTCTTACCCACCTCAGAATCTTTCTTCCTCTTTGGAATGAAATGATTCTGCATCTACCGGATTATTCCCAGAAATACCTGCCATGGCTGTTCCACCGTCATCCCTGCTAGGGTCCCTTTCCAGTCAACTTTGGCCAGCTCCTCCCTAATGCCGCCATAGTCCCCTTTGTTCAACTGCAATACTGACACTTCCAATTTTACCTTCTCCCTCTCAAATTGCAGATTAAAACTTATCATATTATGGTCACTACCTCCTAATGGTTCCTTTACCTTGAGTCCCCTTATCAATTCCGGTTCATTACAAAACACTAAATCCAGAATTACCTTCTCTCTGGTAGGCTCCAGTACAAGCTGCTCTAAGAATCCATCTCGGAGGCACTCTACAAACTCCCTTTCATGGGGTCCAGTACCAACCTGATTTTCCATTCATGTATGCTGCATTTGAACAGCAGCCTGAACCTTCAATCTAGTAGTCATGAACCCAGAGTTCACTGAGCAGGATGACTCTGCAACTCTGACCCCGTGCCATCACCAGGTCAACAGGCCCTTGTGGCCAACCTAAAACTCTATATTTTTAACTACTTTGGACTTGAATCATACAAAATGGCACCAGACATGTGGCAACTTGTGTACTGCCTCTGTGTAACCTATGATTCCCATATTCTTACACTGAATGATTGGGCCTATGTTTATTAAGATTGTTACTGGACTGTATGCAAGGAGAGGAATGTCACCGTACTTAGGCAGGTGTGACAATGGAGTGCTGTTAAAGCATTGAAGGGGCAGTGTCACCACCCAGTGAAGGGTGGGAGACCCCCTCAGTGATTCACAAATATTGCACAGGATTCCAGATATTCTTCTGTCTTTCCATTTGGGAGAGATATTATTTCACCTCCAGCTGATCTTAAGCTGACTTGTCAATAATGTTCTGGACCTATTCCATCAACTTTGTTACATACAGCATTAATGTTGGTGAGACTCAACAGGCAGCATCTCTGGAGAGAAGGAATGGGTGACTTTTTGGCTCAAGACAAGGGTTTCGACCTAAAATGTCACCCAATCCTTCTCTCCAGAGATGCTGCCTCTCCTGCTGAGTAACTCCAGCTTTCTGTGTCGATCTTCGGTTTAATCCAGCATCTGCAGTTCCTTCCTACACATTCATGTTGGTGAGCCCAGCAACCCTCTGAAACTGCTTCAGCTGATTTGTTCCAACATGCAGTTAGTTGGCTGCAATTATCTAGACAGACCATAAGTGTGCAAGAGAAAAACACAAGGTGCTGGAGGAACTCAGAAGGTCAGGCAACATCTGTGGAGGGAATGGACAATGGCCTTCCGGTCGGGACCCTTGTTCAGTTTAGTTTAGTTTGTTGTCATTTGTACCAAGGTACGGGGAAAATCTATTTTGTTGCATGCTATCCAGTCAGTGGAAAGACGATACATGATTACAATCGAACTGTCCACAGTGTACAGAGACAGGATAAAGAGAATAATGTTTTGTACAAGATATAGTCTGAGGGTCTCATTGAGGTAGTTGTGTCTCCGTGCTCACTGATGAAGCCGCACTCTTAAACCACATTGCCTTGCCTCTCCTCTACTGCTGACAAGTGCGTGCAGGCAACGGTCCCAGAGACACTCTCTGACACATCACACTAATAACTTTAATGGGTGCCAGGGCCACACCGACCGTTTGGTGCAAGGATTATGAGTGATTGAGATCTGATTCCGGCTGGGATACAAAGCAAAGTTCTGAGTTTTCAATGCCCTCACAGGGAGACTGTGGCGGGATGTTGTTGGAACTGTAACCCAGAGATGGAATCACCATGAGTTAGGGTTCAGCAACAAATGAACTGAGGCAGGAGGGGAGGGGAAGGGAGGAACGTTACAGAGGTGGCAAGAAGTATTTCTAGTCATGGTGCATTGGTGGACTGAAGCTGAGTGATAGTGAAGAATGACTATGAACAGTCAAAGAACGCACCACCCTGGTATAAATCACAAACGTTTAGGTTGATGGTAGGTCGAGTCCACAGCAGGAATACTATGTCCTTTTTATGTTAAGAGGGAAATCACAGACGGTGTTCTCCACTGACTGCTGGGCTGGCAGGACTGGACGTGGAGAGGTTGGGTCACAGCTTGTGTCACCCACAATGAAACGGCTCTTCTGGAGCTGACTACAGGTGCAGGGAGCTCCCCTGCTGGGGCGGGTTACGACCAAAATGGAGAACGTTTCAGCCTGTGGAACTCTCCCCCACACAAGGCTGTGGAGGCGGAGTTGCTGAACATATTTAAGGAGATGGTAGATAGATTTCTGTACATAAAATACATCGAGGGTTGAGGAGAAGTGAGACAGAGGCTCAGCCATGTTTATAGTGGGTGCGAAGCAGGCTGGATGGGCCGAAGAGCCTTCTCCTGGTCCTACACCATCCTAAGTGTATCAATCCAAGTACCCAGGTCAGGGCTAGTAACCAGTCCTCGTTTTGTGCTGTTGTCCAGAGCCTGAAATCCCACCACCAGAAACAACTACTTCCCTACAAATGAGTCTGAAGGAGGTCCCGACCCAAAGCAGCACCTGTCCACATTCTCCAGAGATGCTGCCTGACCCGCTGGGTTACTCCAGCACTTTGTGTCCATCAGGTTCTTGAACCGACCCACATCCTACCCTGGTAACAGAACATTCCAGAACTTTACTACCGTGGACTTGTTTTTCTAATTGTGTTTTGCACTATGTTCGACATGTTCTTTTTTCCTTTTCATTGTCTTGTATAAGTGAAGTATAATTTATGTATTGCCAGTTGGCTGAGTCTATGTGTCTGTGAAGCTGCTGCAAGCTAGAGTTTCATTGTAGCTGTACCTCACACAATAATACTCAAGTTGACGACTTTGGTAACCTCTGTACTTTGTTCTGCATCTGTTGTTCAGCATTGATGGAAAAGATCAGAAAGATGGGGAGATGATAAGTGCTTTGCAGTTCACATTGTGACAAGTTTAAGCATGACCTACAAAAATAAACACAACAATCGCAACACTTCATTCAAAGGATTAGGGTCACAATAAAGCTGTTGACTTGTTAAACTTGGCAATGGCTCATGAATCGGAGTTAGTGCCCATATTGGGCTGACGGCTCTCCCAGCCCTGGGTGAGGGGGACTGGGAGACCAGAGGGCAGTGCGGAGTGAATACTACACTCTCACAGGTGGTAACGTACACATTATACAAATGTCACTTCCACCTTTACAAGTGAGCAACAGAAACCCACAAAGGTAAATGGACAACAACATGGATCAATGCTTATCTCTAAATCAACACCACTGCAAGAGTCTGTAAACACCAGGCTCTCAAACATGACACAACACTAACCTCACCAACTATGATCTTCTATGGATAGACTCCAAAAGCTGGAGTAACTCAGCGGTGCAGACAGCATCTTTGGAGAAAAGGAATAGGTGACGTCTCAACCCGAAACGTCACCTATTTCTTCTCTCCAGAGATGTAGTCTGACCTGCTGAGTTACTCCAGCTTTTGGAGTCAAACTTCAGTTTAAACCGTATCTGCAGTTCCTCCCTACACATGACCTTCTACGGACTGTGCCTTAGACTCTTAAGTTTCTTGTACCAGTATTACAGTGATGATGATATTACATTTATGGGCCTGTTGTGCTGCTGCTGTAAGAACGTTGTTATTCTGTTGTCGGTACATATGACAATGACACAGTCTTGCCCCTTGACACACGCCACGTGACCACAATCACATTGCAATCATTGTTCACTCCATTTATAACAATGATCAGACGACAAAGCAGCTTCACAGACTGTACAAGCCTTGCTGAGGTGCTGTCGTGTCTGATGCTGTACAGGTTTAGTTTAGTTTAGAGATACAGCACGGGTACAGGACCTTCGGCCCACTGGGTCTGCACCAACCAGCAATCCCCGCACACTAGCACTATCCTACACACACTAGCACTATCCCACACACACTAGCACTATCCCACACACACTAGCACTATCCCACACACACTAGCATTATCCCCCGCACACTAGCACTATCCCACACACACTAGCACTATCCCACACACACTAGCACTATCCCCCGCACACTAGCACTATCCTAGGTACACAAAATTGCTGGAGGAACTCAGCGGGTGCAGCAGCATCTATGGAGCGAAGGAAATAGGCGACGTTTCGGGCCGAAACCCTTCTTCAGACAGAAGGGTTTCGGCCCGAAACGTCGCCTATTTCCTTCGCTCCATAGATGCTGCTGCACCCGCTGAGTTCCTCCAGCAATTTTGTGTACCTTCGATATTCCAGCATCTGCAGTTCCCTTTTGAACAGCACTATCCTACACACACACTAGCACTATCCCCGCACACTAGCACTATCTCACACACACTAGCACTATCCTACACACACTAGCACTATCCTACACACACTAGCACTATCCTACACACACACTAGCACTATCCTACACACACACTAGCACTATCCTACACACACACTAGCACTACCCCACACACACTAGCACTATCCTACACACACTAGCACTATCCTACACACACACTAGCACTATCCCACACACACTAGAACTATCCCACACACTAGCACTATCCCACGCACACTGGCACTATCCTGTACACACTGGCACTATCCTACACACACCGGCACTATCCTACACACACTAGGGATAATTTTACATTTATACCAAGCCAATTAACCTACAAACCTGTATGTGTTTGGAGTGTGGGAGGAAACTGCAGATCTCGGAGAAAACCCACGCAGGTCATGAGGCGAATGTACAAACTCCGTACAGCCAGCACCCGTACTGCAAGCGTTGTAAGGCAGCAAATCTACCGCTGCGCCACCGTGTCACCCCTTTCATGCAGTTCTCGTTACTTGTGCCTTGCGTCTTGTCCAGTTAAATTCTGGCTAAGTGACCACCTCGCCAACATTTCACAGTTACAAGCTTCTGGATGCAGCGAGCAGGTGAATAAACGTGTTAATGTCGCAGGTTAGGAGAAGGTGCCAACTGACAGAAGCAACAGGGGGGTGTAAATGGCTGCAAAATCACAGTCTGTCTCTTCTGATTATTGACCTTTGGAACAACATCAACATAGTAGTGAGGCCAGCAGAAGCTGTCTGGCAGTACAGTAACCATCCCCTGCTGACCAAACCTGTGCAAAGTTCAACCCATCTGTGAATCACTGGTTTTCAGAGAAGATTCCCTCCCGCCCACAGAACGGTTACACGTTCATCAAAGCTGACCACTACTTAAAATCATAGAATCGTACAGCATTTAAACAGGCCATTCGGCCCAACCTTCCATCCTGATCAGTGGGCATCCTACCTACAGTGGGCAAAGTGGTCAGTAGGCAAAGTAGCCAGTGGGCAAAGTGGTCAGTGGGCATTTTACCCATAGTGGGTCAAATGGCCAGTGGGCATCCTTTCTACCGCGGGTCAAGTGGCCAGTGGGCATCCTACCATCGGCCGGCACTGCAGCACAGCTGGAATCTTCAGCCGGGAGAATCAAAGCCTAATGTGGCCGCAGCCTGAGCCTTCATCTCCAGGTTTCCTGTGCGCTGTGCCTTTCTGCTGGCAATGAAAGGGTCAACTCTCCTATCTAGAGCAGACAGATTACATTCCAGTACAGAACAGTGTGTAGATTTCCTGCATTCTTACCATATATCCTATTTTTACACAGCAGAGTGACAGCTATTTTCTCGCCATGGTGGGTTTCCTGCCACTTTACCCAGTGTTCATCGTCCTGCCTCACTCCCCACGGGGGCTGAGCATAGGGTCTTTCAGACACAGCATTGAAAGCCATGTGGGTGGGGGTCTTTACTTTGAGAGGTGTGCGTGTGGACGGGTACCAATGGTCCATCCCTCAGGGCCACATGGACAGTGTGAGAGGATCGCAGCAGCCACCTCTCCACACCCCACACTCACTGTCACCTGCCTATCCTAGCATCCGGCCACAAAGCTGCAACAGCATTTCAGTCTACAATAAGAATTAGAGGATTTGACTAAAAGTAGGATGAATGCTCCCAGGCCTGAGGTGTATTCATCCCCCACAGGGTTGGAGCTTTAATCCACGGTGCTATATGAATGCATGTTCTGCCTGATGCTCTCTATGCATTTGCTCCCATCAAGGTGTGAGCTACAGGGAGAGGTTGAGTAGGCTGGGTCTCTATTCCTTGGAGCGCAGAAGGATGAGGGGTGACCTTAGAGAGGTGTATCAGAAGATGAGAGGAATAGATTGGGTAGATGCACAGAGCCTCTTGCCCAGAGTAGGTGAATCAAGGACCAGAGGACAAAGGTTTAAGGTGAAGGGGAAAAGATTTAATAAGAATCTGAAGGGTAACTTTTTCACACAAAGGGTGGTGGGTGTATGGAACGAGCTGCAAGAGGAGGTAGTTGAGGCTGGGACTATCCTGACGTTTCAGAAACAGTTAGACAGGTACATGGATAGGACAGGTTTGGAGGGATACGGGCCAAATGCTGGCAGGTGGGACAATTGTAGCTGGGACATGTTGGCTGTTGTAGGTACGTTGGGCTGAAGGGCCTGTTTCTGCGCTGATTCACTCTATGACTCTGTCAGGTGTGTGTATGGTATGAGGTATAGCAGCAGTTGTACATGTGAGACAGGGTAACACTTGCACCGTCAAGATTCAAACAGATATTAGCGTAACACTTAATACACTAGTTAACCACTTGTTCCCTGGCTGTATGAACAGAATGAAGTGCCGTCCCTTGCCTTCATGTGTGTGTGCGCACATCAGATTGTGTGTGGAGCCAACGCATGTGGATACTAAGTGTCACTACCTGCTGAGATTCTACCTGTCCCCGGTGTTGCAAAGGATGGGCCTGGCGCAGATGCCACGCAATGTGCCAGGCAGCTGGACATTGCTGCAACATCTGTCCTTCGTGGAAAGGTTCTTCTGGTCCAACACCTATGACCACAGGTCCATCGGGCAGTGGTCAGCATGGAACGTCCTGCAGGCACTGCTGGACAAGGACTCAATGGATCTTGTGGCGTGGTTCCCAGAGCAGACTGCCCAGCTTGTCTGGTGAAATGCCTCATCGTCAAAGCTCACCAACAAGCAGCAAGACCTGGCTTGGCTTGTGGTGAGGGGGGGCCTGCAAGGAGTTGGGACTACTGGAGTTGCTGATTGCCCTGCACCATGTCCACTGGCCAAGAGCACCTTTCCATTCACCCCGTCACCTCTTTCATCACTGACAATAATATAAAACTGGGGAGAATAAGTGAGGGCTGTTGGATACGCAATGATTTGTACCCTTGAAAAAAAGTAATAAAAACCTGATGATTTATAATTTTCAATCCATTTACCGTCCAATTAAATCCATTAATAATGTGAGCATGCAAAGATATAAATGATTGGAGCAAATTTGCATCTTTTAATAAGACTGAGCGTTTGCAAAAACCTGGAGTGGATCACCACGGACACAACACAAGTGGTTGCCACTGAAATCAATGGCCAATTTGCCAACCAGTACAATCACACAACTTCAGAACGAAAGCCTGAAATCTATATTATTAAAAAATCACAACAGTCTGAAGCTCTCGTGTCCTAACAAGCGCTGAATGGCCCTGGTCACCTCCCCCAAAAGCCAGGCTCCTAAATTCTGCAACTTGCGGGCTCAGTTTACTTGAATCTCCTTGCTGCCAAATCGCCCCAAAGTCACGCACCACCCTGATTTGTAATGCAGACTTTCATCCTGACTGAACGCTAATCATGCATCTGCCCAGCCAACAGCCCAGCCATGGTGGGATCACCACTGCTCCACCTCCACAAGGGCACTCGGGGATATACATAAATGCCCGCTTGCCCTAAACACCCACATCCTGTGAATGAATTTAAAAAGAACATCCCATCTGACATCTTTCAGCATCTACATTCTTTAGAATCTATATTTAGGTTTGAACAAAGTGCCTCTTGAACAACACGAGCCTAAATGTACATTCCACCAGCACGTTTCCTGTTTGTTTGCAAGGCACCAGTACTCCTTTGTCTCTCTGCACAGGCAAAGCTGCAGCTTGTTCTGAGAGACGCTGATTTACAGCAGAGCAACCCAGCCTCGCCACCATCGCATACATGAGCCCAGCAACAGCTCAACAATTGGACATTAAATCCACAAGCCCGTCTGCATGAAATCATCATGCGGAATTCAAAGTAAATGAATGACCTGTTTGGTACTTGACTCTCTGCTGTCTCACTGCCTCCCTCTAGATCACCGTGGCTGCACAGTTCTCTCCTTCCCCAGTGCCTAACCTTCCAGCTAAGATCTCTACACCCAGGATAGATCGGCAACTTGATCATCACTCCAACTAGATTCAGCCCCAGCCCCAGCACAGACCACAACCGCTCCCTGGTCCACAGCCTGTCTGGAGCTTCCCACAGTAGAAACAAGCAACTGCAGATGTTGGTTTACCAAGGAAAGACACAAAGTGCTGGAGTAACTCAGCGGGTCAGGGAGCGTCCCTGGAGAACATGGATAGGTGACGTTTCGAGTCGCGACTCTTCTCCAGTCTGTAAATTCCAAGATCCATCCATGTTCTCTAGAGATGCTGCCTGAACTGCTGAGTTACTCCAGCATTTTGTGTCTATCTTTAGTTTATTTTATTGTCACATGTACCAAGGTAAAGCAAAAAGCTTTTGTTGCGTGCTAACCAGTCAGCGGAAAGACAGCGGAATTACAATCGACCCATCCACGGTGTTCAGATACAGGATAAAGTGAATAACGTGAATAAGTTTAGCGCAAGATAAAGCCAATAAAGTCTGTTCAAAGATAGTCCCAGGGTCTCCAATGAGGTAGATAGTAATTCAGGACCGCTCTCTAGTTGTTGGTAGGATGGTTAACAGCTGGGAAGAAACTGTCTCTGATTCTGGAGTTGTGCGTTTTCACACTTCTATACCTTTTGCCCAATGCGAGGGGGGAGAAGAGGGAGTGGCCAGGGTGCGACTGGTCCTTGATGATGCTGCTGGCCTTGCCGAGGCAGCGTGAGGTGTAGATGGAGTCAATGGTGTAGTAAGGAACTGCAGATGCTGGTTTAAACCGAAGATAGTCACAAAATGTTGGAGTAACTCAGCAAGACAGGCAGCATCTCTGGAGAGAGGAATGGGTGACTCAACGTTTCTCAACCCAAAACGTCACCCATTCCTTCTCGCCAGAGATACTGCCTGTCCCACTGAGTTACTCTAGAGTTGTGTGTCTATTGGAGTCAATGGTGCCTTCTCTAGAATGTCATTGTTAATCCTCCCGTTAATTAAAAAAGGGCAAGAGCCATGGAATGGACACCATGTGCAAACAGCGTGATGATAAGAGTTCAATGCACACAGCTTTGTGTGCGTGGAAAGCAAGGCAAGAGTGTTGCCTTTCTCCTGAGGACAGTGTGCCTCTACATGCAGTTGTCAAACATCTTGCACGCATGCTCTTTGTCTTTGACTATATTGTTTGTTTTTTATATATTAAACTTTTTAGAAACAAAGAACTGCAGATGCTGGTTTATACCAAAGATAGACAAAAAGTGCTGGAGTAACGCAGCAGGTCAGGCAGCATCTCTGGAGGAAAGCGATGTGTGATGTTTCGGGTCGGGACATTGGGCCCATCTGAAGAAGGGTCCCGACCCAAAACTTCACCCATTCTTTTTTCTGCAGAGATGCTGAGTTATTCCAGTACAAAGATCTTCAACTTATTGTTGATATTTATGATGGTGTTTACAGAGTTACTATGTTTACATATCTGTTGTGCTGCTAAGGTAAGGATTTCATTGTTCTGCTTTGGGACATTTGACAATACATCACACGCAGCTTCAGCTGGCCCAGCTAGAGTGAGAGGCGGCAGAGCTGGGGACCAACATGGAACACTGCTGAAGTCTCCATGTACAATATGAAAGCACAAGGAAGAAGGTCTGGTGCCAAGACTTTGTCGAAGGTCTTGGAGAAGGGACTGGTGAAGGGAACATTGGCCATGGGATCTCATAATAGAGAGGTGTCTACAAACAGCAGAGTCCATCAGAGCGAGTGGATTGGTTAGGAGGCTCTTTGTTAATTAACCTAGAGATATGCTGACCTTAGGTGTAATAGATGACCGGTGCCCTAGAAAATCAAATGGGAGAAAACTGGCTGTATTACATTCAATGAAGCAGCACTAAGAGAGGCCGTTTGGCCCGTCGTGCCCGTGTCAGTAATTGTGAAAGCTCAGCATTTAGTCCCACTACCTTGCACTTTCTCCCACACCCACAAATGTGACCTATTCAAGTATTTCTCCCAATTTATCAGCTTCCATTGGGGAGTGTGCTCCAGATTACAACAAATTAGTAGGTTACAAAACGCAAAGTGCTGGAGGAAGTCAGGGGTTCTGTGCATCTGTGTGAGTGAATGGACTGACGATGTTTGGGGTCAGGGCCCTTGGTTACAAATTCTCCTTTCACTTTCCTTTGCAATCATGTTAAATCTGTTCCCTCGGTGATCAAGATCCTGCTACTGGCAACAGCCTCTCCTCTCTCACCCACAAACCCTCACCGGGTTGAAGACCACACGGAACAGGGAGGGCTGTTTGAGACGTGGTTTCATCACAGGACATTTGGTCAATGGCAAAGGAGGGCTAGGGCTATCTGTGAGCGACACATTGATAGGACAGAGTGAGGGAAACGAGTATGGTCACACATTGATCGGCATGGAGTACGAGGAGATGTTGGGGCCACTGTTAGACACATGGACTCGTGACATAGGTATACAGCAGGGCCTTGTGTCTGGAATACCACAGCAAAGTGTGGATCAGAGAATCACAGGGAAAGAAGGCCCTACAGGGCTGGCTCCTGTAGCTGGGGCCAATGTACAAGCTCAGAGTGTACAGATACAGCTTGGGTTTCCTTGGATAAGGGTGAAGCGCGATCACATCGAGGTGTTGGAGCAATGAAGGCACTTCGTCCAGGGACATGATGTAAACATTGAGAAACAAGTGCAGATGCTGGTTTACAAACAAATATATACAGAATGCTG
Organism: Amblyraja radiata; assembly: GCF_010909765.2. Lineage (NCBI taxonomy): Eukaryota > Metazoa > Chordata > Chondrichthyes > Rajiformes > Rajidae > Amblyraja > Amblyraja radiata. The sequence goes on along the minus strand of NC_045978.1, from coordinate 40,981,671 downwards.
GAGTACTCAGCGGGACAGGCAGCATCTCTGGAGAGAAGGAATGGGTGACGTTTCAGGTGGAGACCTTCCTTAAGTTTCGACCTGAAACGTCACCCATTCCTTCTCTCTAGAAATGCTGCCTGTCCCACTGAGTTACTCCAGGATTTTGTCTATCTTTGGTTTAAACCAGCACCTGCAGTTCCTTCCTCCACAGTCCATTCTGCTCTGTATTTCTCAGTACTGCTTCCAATAAAATCATAGGTTCTAGGAGCAGAATTAGGCCGATCTATCTTTCCCTCTCAACCCCATACTCCTGCCTTCTCCCCATAACCCGATACCAGTACTAATCAAGAATCTGTCAATCTCCATCTTAAAAATACAGATGACTTGGCCTCCACAGTCTTCGGTGGCAATGAATTTCACAGACTCACCACCCTCTGACTAAAGAAATTCCTCATCTTTCTAAAGGTACATCCTTTTATTCTGAGGCTATGGCCTCTGGTCCTAGACACTCCCACTAGTGGAAACATCCTATCCATATCCAAAGATAGACACAAAATGCTGGAGTGACTCAGCGGGACAGGCAGCATCTCAGAAGAGAAGGAATGGGTAACATTTTGGGTCGAGACCCTTCTTCAGACTGACATATCCATTCTATCCAGACCTTTCACTATTTAGTAAGTTTCAGTGAGGTCCCCCCTCATCATTCTAAATCCCAGCGAGTACAGATCTCTTGGCCCTGTCACCCCCGCTCAGTCCGAGTGCATTCATTCAGCTGTGATCTTCTCTGCTCAGTCCTGGCCTATTTCACAGCCCACACTTGGTTGTCAGGCATTGGTAGGTCTATTGTTAACCAGGTCCACTGCTTCTTGCCTTGTGGCAGAGTTGTCAATGACAGCCTCACCACAAACTGTCCTCTGGTAATGCTTTATTAAACAAGATATTATTGATAATGTTCACCACCCAACAGCTAATTATGTGTAAAATCTATTTAAAAAAATTTAATGAAAATATAATTAAAACTAAATTACCTTGTGTTTCTCTATGTGGAGCAGCTGCTGCTTCCTAATTGAAGTTGATCTCAATGTTTTGTAATCTTCCGTCTCTGTTTTTGTTTGTTTTCAAAAGATTAACGCACTGAGTTCTCATCTCCTTCAATAATTAACAATGGGATTCCCACTTTATTCATCCACCCATTTAACAAGCGCCTCCTGCATCATTTACTGCTGTTTACAAAGCTAGTAGTTTGTTCATTTTAAATTAACACTCATTTAGAAACCCAGTTAACCATTTCCGCTGATTAGCAGAGTGGAATTCATGTGTGGGAAGGAACTGCAGATGTTGGTTTACCGTAGACACAAAATGCCGGAGTAACACAGCGGGCGGGACAGGCAGCATCTCGGTGATGCTTCGGGTCAGTCTGAAGATGGGTCCAGGCTCAAAATGTTACCTATACGTGTACTTCAGAGATGCTGCCTGACCCGCTGAGTTACTGCAGCACTTTGCGTTGTATTTAGGAATAACTGCAAGGTGCGGGCGTGCAGCTGAGCAGCTACACAGAAGTCTCTATTGTCCTCCACATCCCTGTTCGAGGAGCTGCTCAGCTTTCCCCACACCCCATGCACTAGGGTTCCAACACGTTACACTAATGCAAGATGTAGCTCTGTGGGCCCACGACATTGTTGGGGAAACATTGCTGAAGAAATGTTAGTGCAGAAGGCGATGCTGAGGGCCAGTGCGGGCTCTGTATTGCAATATCAGAGGAGCAGTACTAATGGAGCATTGCAATGTCTGGGGGGAGGGAGGGGGGGGGGGGGGGGGTGACTGAGAGATATTGTTCTCTGTGTTCAGGGGGTTGTAAGTGGCAATGGTACAAAATAACTTCCACAGGTTAGAAAATGAAGCTGAGATGAGAGCAGCTGGCAGTGCCAACACACCACAGACAGGTGGCACTGCCAGGCCCCGCCACAGCGAGTGAATGAGGTGTAAACACTAGCCCACACATCACACTCCAGCTCTGTGATCTGGTGCAGGTTTCAGTGCTGTACCAGTAATCCCCAGCATTTGTCATTCTGTCATTGCCAGCACTGCCCTGCCTGATCCTCTAAATCATCAAGATTACTATCGCTTCTAATTGACGTCCGCAGAGCATTTTGTTCATTGTGCTCTCGTGCTTTCTGATGGGTTCCCAACGAGTGGTGAGTCACCCTGAAACCCCCACTCATAGAGTCATAAAGGCCCTTCAGCCCAACCTGCCCACACCGGCCAACATGTTTAATCTACATTAGTCACACCAGCCGGCATTTGGCCCATTTCCCTTTAAACCCATCCTATCCATGTACCTGTCTAAATGATTCTTAAATGTTGCAATAGTCCGTGCCTCAACTACCTCCTCCGGCAGCTCGTTTCATACACCCACCACCCTTTGTGTGTAAAAGTTACCCATTAAGTTCCTATTAAATCTTCCCCCTAACCTTAAAACTATGTCCTCTTGTTCCTGATTCCGCTGCTGTAGGCAAGAGACTCTGTACATCCACCCAATCTATTATTCTCATGATTTTATACACCTCTATAAGATTACCCCTCATCCTCCTGCGCTCCTAGGAATAGAGTCTTAGTCTGCTCAGCCTACCCCTATAGCTCAGACCCTTGAGTCCCGGCAACGTCCTCGTAAATCTTTTCAACGCCCTTTCCAGCTTGACAACATCTTTCCTATAACACGGTGCCCAGAACTGAACACTCTAAATGCGGTCTCAACAACTGCAACATGACCTCCCAACTTCTATGCTCAATACTCTAATTGAAGGAAATGTGCCAAAATACTTTTTGACCACCCTATCTACCTATGATGCCACTTTCAACAAACCATGCACCTGTACTCCTAGATCCAACACTCGCCAGAGTTCTACCATTCACTGTGTAGGTCCTGCCCATGTTAGTGCTTCCCAAAATGCAACACCTCACATTTCTCCGTATTAAATCCTATCACCTATTCCTCAGCCTATCTGCCCAACCGATCAAGATCCTGCTGCAATTTTTGACAACAATCTTCACTATCTACAATACCATCACTTTAGTGCCACCTACAAACTTGCTAACAATGCCATGTATGTTTGCATCCAAATCATTGATATTGATGATAAGCAGCAAAGGGCCCAGCACTGAACCCTGAGGCACACCACTAGTCACAGGCCTCCCCTGTACTGGCCCATTGTTAATACAGCTATCTGAATGTTCCCACTCCTCTGTTCTCTGTTCAGTCTCGCCACAATATTGAGGTCCCTCAACCCGGGACTACTCCTGCAAAGTGATGTTGTACGAGGTAAGGGTTTAAACCAGAACACATTGTACCATCGACTTACCCAATGCAATAACGTTTCTCTTATTCAATACAGCGGCACTCTTCAAAAACTAAAAGATGGTGATTCATATTTCAGGACCACATAGTTGCAATAGTGAAACTTGTTTTCGTAATACCTTTCACTGGGGGACCACTAACCAAAAGATTCTTTCATCATCCACAGATACTGAGAGCTTTCAGCATTCTCGATCTTGTACAAAAACATGAATCTTGATCTCTCCGCACTGGCATGGAACCATAACACGGGACTGTGACACGGGACTGTGACACGGGACTGACACGGGACTGTGACACGGGACTGTGACACGGGACTGTGACACGGGACTGTGACACGGGACTAAGACACAGGACTGTGACACGGGACTAAGACACGGGACTATGACACAGAACCACAACACGGGACTGTGACACGGGACTAAGACACAGGACTGTGACACGGGACTATGACACGGGACTGTGACACAGAACCACAACACGGGACTGTGACACAGAACCACAACACGGGACTATGACACGGGACTGTGACACAGAACCACAACACGGGACTATGACACGGGACTATGACACGGGACTGTGACACGGGACTGTGACACGGGACTGTGACACGGGACTAAGACACGGGACTATGACACAGAACCACAACACGGGACTACGACACGGGACTGTGACACGGGACTGTGACACGGGACTGTGACACGGGACTGTGACACGGGACTAAGACACGGGACTATGACACAGAACCACAACACGGGACTGTGACACGGGACTGTGACACGGGACTGTGACACGGGACTGTGACACGGGACTATGACACGGGACTATGACACAGAACCACAACACGGGACTGTGACACGGGACTATGACACGGGACTGTGACACGGGACTGTGACACGGGACTGTGACACGGGACTGTGACACGGGACTATGACACGGGACTGTGACACGGGACTGTGACACGGGACTGTGACACGGGACTGTGACACGGGACTGTGACACGGGACTGTGACACAGAACCACAACACGGGACTGTGACACGGGACTGTGACACGGGACCATACATGGGACCACAACATGTGATCAGGTGACAGACCCTGCCCACACGTGGACTGAATCATTCCATGCACCAGGGAGCAGTGGGAAGGTAGTTCTTGGTTCTTGGTTTCTTGGTCCTCCAAAATATTCCAAATGGAATTTAAACTGGAGGTGGTGGAGGGAAGACTTGTGTTAGTGGTGGAAGAAAGCAAAGCTGCATCTCTGCCAAGGTGAGAGGTGAGCGTGAGTACTTTGTCCTCATTCACAGGCAGATGGTGTGAGGAGGATGCAGCTTCCAACCTCCTCTGGGAAGGGACAGGTTCCACACCTGCCCTATGTTTGCATGCGATAAGGAAGTCAGCTTTTGCAGAATGACAATGAGTATTAACCCTGTCACGACCAGTCTGCCTGTTGCAGCTGTGAAAATACCGCCTTGCTCCTGACCTGGTGTTGAGGGCACAGTAATAGCCCAGGACACGCGTGTGGGAGAGCAACAGCCTGGACACACGTGTTACAGAGCAATAGCCTGGACACACGTGTGGGAGGGCAACAGCCTGGACATGCGTGTAGGAGAGCAACAGCCTAGACACGCGTGTTGTCCGATGGTAAGGTGTCTACTTTGGGGATGTGTTTTGTGGTTGTGGAATGTGAGGAGCAGTGGCTGCCATACAGCAACAGACGGTACAGGGGGTGCCTTGCTCCCATCCCCCACCCTCGCTTCAATGCCTCCACGTCTGGACTCTCTGAGAAGTTCTTTATCAATTTGCTGTGACACGCCAGCTGTTCCAATAGCCCATCCACGCTACAGAGCCAGCTGCTGTTTGTTTAAAACTTTTTATAGTTACATGTACAAACAAACCACCCAGTACCTCCTGTTAACACCAGTCACGTTGATTAACATTCCCTGCTAAGTCACTCATCAGTTTCTCAACACAAAAGATATTTCATTTTATTCCAATCAAGCACAGACACAGAACAATGGGCATAGCAGTGGTGTGTCAGAGTGAAGGCCTTGTCCTGCCCTTCAGTCCAGCGCTGGCAATCAGCAGGGGTGGGGCAGAAGGCATGACCACGGGTCACTGCACTGGACGTTGGGCTAACACCAATCTAGTGCAGGACCAGCTGAACATCCTCGTTCCTCTCCCCCCTCTAGACCTTCATTCTGCAAGCTCACTCTCACTCTCACGTTTATCTTTTCAATCACTCTTCATGGATACTCCAGTCTCCCTCGAGTTAAACAGAAAGTTATTACTCTGACATCCCTGAGCACTTGTGAAAATAAGGTTCATTGATTATGAGCGAGCGTCACAAATACTAAATCACTAAACAGTCAGAGCGCACAGTTCCGTCACGTACCCTGCGTCGCAGCCATTGGATCACAGTCACCATTGCCATTTTTAAAATTCTGCCATTTTCATTCCCTGCACGTTGAATGTGAAAAGGAGCTGAGCAAACTTGGTATGAATGTCAACAAAGGCAGTGGGTCTGCTACTGAACACCAAGAAGACAAAGGCTATGTCTGCAGAATGCTGGAAGAAATCAAGGCAGGTAATGGCCAGGGTGGAGAGGACAGAGTTCCTGGGACAACAGTAGACTGAGATAGGGAATAGAGAAGCAGGAGAAGACTAATGTTAGGAGGAATATCACAAGGTCATGACCCAGGCAGATGAAGTTGAGCAGCTCCCTCTCTACAATTTGATAAGGCAGAATAGAATGCTGGTGTAACTCAGCGGGCCAAGCAGCATCTCTGGAGAAAAAGAAGGGCAGCATGGTGGTGCAGTGGTAGAGTTGCTGCCTTACAGCGCCAGAGACTCGGATTCCATCTTGTGGTCTATACAGAGTTTGTACGATCTCCCCGTGATCTGCGTGGGTTTTCTCCAAGATCTATGGTTTTCTCCCACACCCCAAAGACGTACAGGTTTGTAGGTTAATTGGCTTTGTATAAATGTAAAATTGTCCTTAGTGTGTGTAGGGTAATGTTAATAAGGGAGGCTCGCTGATCGGCATGGACTCTGTGAGCTGAAGGGTCTGTTTCCGCGCTGTATCTCTAAACTAAACTAAAACTAGGTGACGTTTCAGGTTAGAACCCTTCATCAGATTGACCCAAAACTTCACCTATTCTTCTTCTCCAGAGATGCTGCCTGACCCACTGAGTTTACAACAGCATTGTGCTTATCTCTGGTGCTTATCTCTGGTCAGCATCTGCAGTTTCTTCCTATACTGTTTGATGATGTTGGCAAACAACAGAGTGGAGTGGTGGAGGGAGGGAGCAAGGAGCACAGATGGAATGTAGAACAGTACAGCTCAGTAACAGACCCTTCGGCCCACGATGTCCATGCAGAACATGATGCTGTTAAACTAATCTCTGCTTGCATGTGATCTACATCCTTCCATTCCCTATATCCATGTGCCTGCGTAATAGGAACAAGGGGCAACAAAGCCCTGAGCTTGTGACTGCAGTAGGCTGGGGCAAACTGCAAGCCCAGAATGCAGCAAACTTATCAAACCTATTTTATAGCTTGCCGCCTACTTGTCAAATAAAGATTGAACTAGCCGGACACAATTATTACAGAAATCGGGAAACGTGTGAAAATATTCCCTCTTTACATCCCTGCACAATACAGGGTAACATTCCCCAAGTGGGGAAAAGCAGGAATGTTTTGGGAGTGGAATTGTCACTGGCTAGTGGCCATTCCAGGGTGTTCCACTCTACATTGATGCCCTGTTTTCATGGCCCTGAGAATGCCTTTTGGTTTGATGCAAAGAAAGTTTAGTTTAGTTCAGAGATACAGCGCGGAAAAAGACTCTTTGGCCCACTGAGCCCACGCCCACCAGCGATCCCCGCACACTAACACTATTCTACATACTAGGGGCAATTTACAGTTTTTACTGAAGCCAATTAACCTACAAACCTGTACACCTTTGGAGTGTGGGAGGAAACCGGAGCACCCGGGGAAAACCCACGCAGTCACAGGGAGAACGTACCAACTCCATATAGACAGCACCCGTAGACAGGATCAAACCCGGGTCTCTGGTGCTGTAAGGCAGCAACTCTACCGCTGCGCCACCGTGCCGTCCAAACCTTTCTCTGATGCCACCATGGCCTATAAAGAACTTCCATCACTACTCTCTGCTCCATGGGTAAAGCCATACACACCCGTATGCTGGGACTGCTGTCAACCTCGCTGGTCACCAAGAACTACACCAACCTGACCCTAACTCACATCATCCCTGAACGCTCCAAGCAAACCAAGAGCACAAACAGGAAATTCTCTGAAGAGTTGTGGTGGAGCTTCATGTGAGAGACGGAGAGATGCTTTGTTGACCAGTCTGAATCAGGTGTTAGTGATAGCTGTGGAGAGGTCTGCAGCCTGTTCTCAATTCAACTCCCACAACAAGAGGAGATATGCAGGAGATGAAGGCAAACAGACCCCAGTCCCAGACACCTGGATGAGCATGGCACAGACACTGAATAGTCCCGTTAAGGTGCATCAATGGAGTGGTCATGACTGGCCAACAGCATTGCTGCAGACTCTGACTTCCCTCCTGAAAGACCATTTCTGAACCATAGCTTTCACTACAATCTGTGAGTTTCTATTGTTCTCTTCTCGACACTTAACGTCAAATATAAATTGCAGGTAGACAAAAAATGCTGGAGAAACTCAGCGGGTGAGGCAGCATCTATGGAGAGAAGGAATAGGCGACGTTTCAGGTCGAGACCCTTCTTCAGACTAATGTCGGGTGGGGGGGAGGGGGGGAAGAAAGGAAGAGGTGGAGACAATAGTCTGTGTTGGAGAGCTGGGAAGGGGAAGGAGGGAGAAAGCAAGGGCTATCTAAAATTAGAGGTCAATGTTCATGCCGCTGGGCTGTAAACTACCCAAGCGAAATATGAGGTGCTGCTCCTCCAATTTGCGCTGGGCCTCACTCTGGCAATGGAGGGGCATTGGTCAGACCAGAAAGGTCAGTTTGGGAATGGAAGGGGGAGTTGAAGTGCTGAGCAACCGTGAGATCAGGTTGGTTAGTGCGAACTGAACGGAGGTGTTGGGCGAAGCGATCGCCAAGCCTGCGCTTGGTCTCGCTGATGTAGAGAAGTTGACACCTGGAACAACGGATACAGTAGATGAGGTTGGAGGAGGTGCAGGTGAACCTCTGCCTCGCCTGGAAAGACTGTTTGGGTCCTTGGATGGAGTCGAGGGGGGAGGTAAAGTGACAAGTTTAGCATCTCCTGTGGTTGCAAGGGAAGGTACCCAGGGAGGGGTTGGTTTGGGTGGGAAGGGATGAATTGACCAGGGATATAAATTGCATGGAATATAAATTGCAAGGCTGTTGTGGTGGGTTTGGAAATCTCTATCTCCGGCTTCTGGTTTACCTCTGGGGTCTGAGTTCCTGGGATGTAAGGGATCGGTGTGATTGTACCAGCAGGTTAATCAATGTGACAAGATGTGATATCCTTGCAATCAATTATATTCTTCACTTTTACTGCATACACAATAAAACATTCACACGTTGAACAAGACGTCGTACTTCTAGTCTTTGAACAAGAATCTTCTATAAATGAACTCCTGAGATCAGAGGCAAAAGCTGAGGTAGAATTGTAAATGACAGAGTTTCCAAGGACACGCCACCCAATACAACGGAGGGTCAGTGTACACTCCATGTGGCTGCTACTTTCCTCAAGATGTCAACTTACTCCAGGAGAGATCCGGGCTGAGGTCAGGAAAGTCCTTGACACAAAATGCAGTGGAATTCTGAAGCCCCCTCCCCTGCCAGCCCTCTGGCCAGCGAGAGATGTCTATTGATGAAGGGTACTGGGGATAGGGAGACCAGGAGTAAACAGATTTCAAACATGCTCGCAATGCCTGGCTGAGCTGTTGCACCCATGAAATGGCTACTTTGCTGCTACAGTCAGTTTCGTTTGTCTGAGGTACAAGGTTCTGTGTGTAAACACATCCTGCGCACAGTGGTGTTACTGGTAGAGCTGCTGCCTCACAATGCCAGAGGCCTCCCTAACCTTCACTGCTGTCTGCGTGGAGTTTGCACGTTCTCCCTGTGACCATGTGGGCTGCTCCCGGAGACTCAAAGATCTACAGCAGGCCGATAGGTTAATTGGCTGCTGTAAATTGTCTCTTGTAGGTGAGAGAATCTAAGGGGAATTGGTGAGACTCTGGGGAGTATTAAAAAGATGGAATAATGGAGGTGGCTACAAGTGGGTGGTTGGTGATCAGAATAGGCTTTGTGGGCCAAAGGGCCTGTTTCCTTGCTGTATCTTTCTCTGACTATGACTGACTAGTTTAAGAAGCTAGAGTATGATGTATCGCCATCACAGTGCACCATCAGCAGGGTGGCGTGGAGTGTGAGCAGGGGAGATGTACGGCTATGGCCTCAGCTAGAGAGCAGAGTCTGGGGCAGGTATGGTTGGAGGAGGGTAAGTTAAAGTGTCCAAGCTCAGAAATTATAAAGGGAAACCTAAGCAAAAGGGACAAAGCAATGGAAAGGTAGATGGGTGTATGGAACGAGCTGCTGGGAGAGGTAGTTGAGGCAGATACTATCCCAATGTTTAAGAAGCATTTATGCATAGGATATCTATGGATAGTTTAGAGGGATATGGGCCAAACGTAGGCAGGTGGGACGAGTGTAGATAAAACATGTTGGTTGGTGTGGGCAAGTGGGCCATGCTGCATGACTCTATCACTCTAGGTGAGGCAGGTGGCAGGACTGGCAAGGGGACTGGCACCATCGTGGGTGCCCTGGGTCTGCGTCAAATCCATATACGACTCATCAGGTCACTGAGGGTACACAAGCTGCGGATTGTCCAATCCGTAGTCCCAGCATCTTGACCTCCACTCCCCTCACCCAATCCAAACCCCCCCCCCTCACACACCTGTGAACACACAGCCTCCCCCTGCTCACAGCAACGATCCCAACATCGTCAGTAAACCTACCAACAACTGGGGCACCAATAGTCGACTGTCTACTGTGCTGAGGCCAGGTGCCCGCTCTTGTACACCTCCTCATACCCACCCCTTGACCATGGCCCCATAGATGAACACCAGGCCATCATGTCCCACACTGTTGCTGATCTTAACACCTCTGCCGATCTACCCTCCACAGCTTCCAACCTTATCATTCCCCAGCCCTGCACTGCCCGCTGCTCTCTCCTCACCATAATCCACACCGAGACCCTCCATGCTTCATCCTGCCCCTCATCCCTTCCAGCTTGTGTTCACCCCATCCCTACAATCAGCCTGAAGAAGGATTGTGACCCAAAGCCTCACCTATCCATGTTCTCTACAAACTCTAGGTTACTCCCGCACTTTGTTTATTTTTTTGTATAAACCAGCATCTACAGTTCCTTGTTTCTACAACCACTCCCAGGATAGAGTGCAATGTGGTTATGCATGCAAATGAGTCTGTTTAATGATAGTAACTCAGCGGTTCAGACAGCATCACTGCATGGGGAAAATGTTTTGGGTCGGGACCCTTCTTTGTCATGCTGGCCCTCTGTCCCTGACCACCAGATAGCCAGAATCCATATACCACCAACAGCCAGAGTGCAGCACCAGGCACGGGTGTGTGTGCCAGCAAACAGGCACATTAGGATAACAATCTCCCAGCAGCTGCTAAATGAAGCAGTCATTTTATTCTCCTTTTCTCGCTTGCCAAAGTGACATTTCACCAAGTGCATGTTACCTGCTGCACCAGCACTAGCCCAGAACAGCGGTAAAAATATCTAACGTTGTGTTGACTATTTGCCATTTTATTGCCCAGTGAGCAGATAATTCCTAATGAATATAATTACAAACACGGCAAACAGAGAACATTGAATTTCATGTCAACACATTAACTCTGTGGAGTGAGAGAAGATATGCTCGTGAGCATAAAGCTTAAAGTGATTCACTTAGACCGTTTCATGCAGGCACAGACTGTCCCAGACACATCAGGATCAGGACCCGGGCAGCTTGGTTCAATAACAACACAGCAGATGGACCCAGAGAAGGAGAAGGTTACCAGTTAATGCCGATACGACTGAAGACCCATGCAGTCTAACCCTGGGACATACTGCACTCAGTCACCCATCCAGGAGATGTCCCCTATTAAACATGAATGTTACCACTGGTCCCCTATGAAACCTTACACAACCTCCCAGATCCCTCTGCAAGTGGGCCACATCCCTTGGAACACTCTGATGCGGTTCTGGAGACCTCGAGTGAGTATTGATATACTTACAGAACAAAGGGTTCCTGAGTGCAATATTACTGACGTACCCCAATAAGTACCCAGCACAGTAGTAATGACTCAGTCTTGTCTACCAATTAATACCGTATATATTTTTCAATCAAACTAAAATCAAATAACCTATTAACATCCAAATGGATATAAACATTAAAAATAAATTGTGAGTTGAAAGTTTAATGTGCCTGTGATTGTCCGAAATATCAACAACAAACCACGTTGTTGGTTATGCATCTGACACAAGGTGCTTTCATGTCTGAATAAGAGTGAGGAGTAACACCTGAACCCTAACCTATTCACATCATGTTGGGGAGATATACCTGCATCAAATGGACCCAATATCCACCTGAGAAATAAATGGTCATGGCTCCCTTCCTAATTACCGTACTTCCTGAAGCCCAGGACAGCAATCCCAGCACAGAAACAGGCCCTTTGGCACACGGAGTCTGTGCCGACCAGCGATCACCTCTTACACTAGTACTATCCTACACACTACAATACAATACAATACAATTTATTTGTGTCATTTGAACCTCATTGAGGTTCAAACAAAATTTGGTTTCTGCAGTCATACACACAAGAAAAAGAACCAAGACACAACACAATTTACACAAACATCCATCACAGTGAATCTCCTCCTCACTGTGATGGAAGGCAAAGTCTTATCTCTCCCCTGCACTCCTCATTCTCCTCCCGATGTCAGAGTCAAAGCCCCTGGCGGGCGATGGTAAGTGTCCCGCGGCCATTAAAGCCGCGCCGGGCGATGCAAGGCCCCGCTCCAGGTAATTTTCAACCCCGCAACTCGGGCGGGAGAAGTCGCCGTTGCGGAAGCCCCGAAAAGCGGTCTCCCAGCAGGGACCCGCGGGCTCCCGGTGTCACTCTCCACCAGACCTGCGGTTGGAGCCTCCGAATCCCCGGGGTGGGGTCGCAGCAGCGCACCACTACCGCTCCTCCCGCAGCTCCGCGACTGGAGCCCCAGGTCGTTCCGGCTGGAGGCCGCTCCACGGTGCTAGGCCCCAACGACAACGGAGACCCGACAGGGAAAAGGTCGGGTTCTCCGTGCAGGGGAAAGATTTTAAAAGTTTCCCCCACCCCCCGCCCCCCACACACATACCCAGCTAAAAAAAAACACTTTAAACTACATTCAAACATTCAAAAGTGACAAAAATAAAAAAACGACAGACGGACTGCAGAGGCCGCTGCAATGTGAGTCGCGCCGCCCACACTAGGGTCAACTTACAATTTACAGAAGACAATTAACCTAGAAACCTGTACATCTTTAGAGTGTGGGAGGAAACCGGAGCACGCGGAGAAAACCTACGCAGTCACGTGGAGAATGTACAAACTGCGTTCAGACAGCACCCATAGTCAGGATGGAACCCGGGTCTCTGGCGCTGTAAGGCAGCAACTCTACCATTGATCCACTGTGCTGCCCCTCCCTATAGGATACCCGAATGAAGGAGGGGGGTTGATGGGATCTAGGAAGGTGATTGGGTTTCTGAAGTTTTTCATTGTATCTTGGTACACGTGACAATAAACTAGACTAGACTAGTGCACAGCGCTGTGGGTTCGAGGCAGTTTCCACACTGATTCCCATGTGGTTGGTGAGGTGCGCTACTAGTAGGGACCGGAAAGCTGGAACAGTTTCACAAAGCTAAACATTTCCATTGATTTTTTGACAATTGGAATGAGGTCATCAGTTTACAGTTGGGCTGGCAGACAAAGGCCATTGTTGTCTCCTCTGGCGACCTGTGTGGGGATCACTGTGGGGTCAACATTCAATGGTGTCAATGCCAGTCGCCATGGCCCTGTCGCTACCACCACACTGATGGGATAGATAGTAGACTCAAGGAACTGCAGATACAGGTTTTCAAAGAAAGTCACAAAGTGCTGGAGTAACTAAGCAGTTCAGAATGCTCCCTGACTCACCAAGTTACTCCAGGATATTGTGTCTTTTCTTAATGGTAGACTTTAGACTTTAGAGATACAGCATGGAAAGAGACCTTTCGGCCCACCGAGTACACACCAACCAGTGATCACCTCGTACACTAGCACTATCCAACACGCTAGGGGCAATTTTACAACTCACCAAAGCCAATTAACCTACAAATCTATACATCTTTAGAGTGTGGGAAGAAACTGGAGCACCTGGAGAAAATCCACTTGGTCACAGAGAGAACATGCAAACTCCACACATACAGTACCCATAGTCAGGATGGAACCAGGTCTCTGATGCTGTAAGGCAGCAACTCTACCGCTGCGCCACCGTGCTGCCTGACTAGATAGTTGGTCCAACAATCTGATCATGGAAAAGTCCCTGGCCTGACTGAACCCGACCGTGTTCGACCTCCAATCAACAAAGGGCAACACTAAAGTGGTAATGTATTTATAATAAAGAATAAGAAGCCTTATTGGACAAGTACATCGCTAATATTGTCCTCTCATTCTGGGTTGACACTATCTCCATTGGACCTGCCTTCACCCTGGGCTCACCTGGCCATCTGCAGTGAGCAGGGCAGTGTACCCGTCAGCATGGATGGGGCACTGTCAGGAGAACATCAAGTGAAGATGGGCCCTGCTGAGACGTTGCCATGGGATCTCACTCCCCTCCATTCCCCATCCCCACAGGAGGAGCTGCTGTACTTGGTCACCAATGTGAAGCATCACTAACAGTTCCAGCGAGTTCTCACCATCTTGGATCAGCTGATTAATTATAAAATACACAATTACTTTGTAGTTTCTCTGAAATAACTCACCACATCCTTTCTCTGCTGAAAGGTCAGCCAGCCAAATTTACACTGAAGGTCAGAAATGACTAGTTAACTATCAAGATGTTTGCCACAAACCAATGTGACCCAGAGGCCTAGCCGATGATGAATGACTGGGACAGGAGTGAGGATCTAGCCCAGGCCTGATGTTTGCAGCTCCGAGCCCCATTGACCAGCACCCTGGGTGGGTGGATGCAGGCATGAGGTTGCGGTTTGGGTTGTTGGGTTTACTGTCCTCTTTGTGGCAGTAAACCGGAGCAGAGGGAGAGCTGGATGGTCCATGGAAGGAGCAGGCACTTCACTGCACTTATCAGTCCCTGAGGCCTCTGTTATGTCTATTTTCTTTGTTCACTGAATGTGAATGCGGCTGGCATGGAGATGACCTACTGCCCATTGCTGCTTGCCTCTGGACTGGGTGCCCATCTCAGGAAGCCACAGAGAGCCAAGCCAGAGCAAGGACAGTAGTGGGACAGCTAGATTTCTGTCACAATGCTCAGTGTAATGGCCACTTCATTACAAACCCATCGTTCTTCCAGATACCGTTCAATGAACTGAATCTAACTTCCTCAGCTGCCCTGGCCTTGCACTGTGGCTGCACATTCAACCAGCAGGCTGTCTTCACTGAGGAACCTTAGTTTAGAGATACAGCGTGGAAACTGGCCCTTCGGCCCACCTAATCCATGCCGATTATCGATCGCCCATTCACATTACTTCTAACATCCCAGTTTCGCAGCCACTCCCCACTAGAATGTGGGTAACATACAGAGGCCATTTATCTATAAACTTGCATGTCTTGTAGGAGGAAAGCAGAGCAGGAGGAAACCCACGTGGTCACAGGGAGAATGTACAAACTCTGAACAGACTGCACCCGTCTCAGGATCAAACCCGGATCTCTGGCGCTGTAATGGGCCTGTCCCACTAAGGCGACTTTTTAGGCGACTGCAGGAGACTTTGCAGTCATCGCATGGTCACCACATGTTCGCCACATGTTCGTGGGTGGTTGCCGGGAGTCACCTTCATGGGCGTGAGGAGTTCCCACATTTTGGGAACTAGTCACGGCCTGATTATGGTCGCCGAAAATTTTTTCAACATGTTGATAAATTAGCAGCGACTAAGAATGAAGTCGCCATGGAGATTAGCGAGAATCCTCGAGCCGTAGGTGGGTCGCAAGGAGGTCCTAGCGGGTCGCCAGGAGGTCGAAGGTTCTCGGAGGTTCTCGTAGGTTGGAGCCGGTGCTGACTGGTGAATTTCATTGGCTCGTTGGGGGGCAAAAAGGTAAGCAGTAGTTTTCAGAACCAAGGAACTGACTGGTAATGTTAAATGTCCGCCGAGCCTCACAGCCGTGTTTCTCTGGCTTCTTAAAAGTTGTCTCTACTCCTCCCTCCTTCTCCCCTCTCTCGTCCCCTCTTTTAAAGGACTTACCGTACACTGTGCTTTAGCCGTCTTAATTACAGCGCCAACCTTCCTGTTAATCGTGGTGTGTGTCTGTATCACCTTGGCTTTGCACCGTTGGAATCTTTTAGACAGCGCTCCCCCGCTTGCCTATCCCCCGCCTTTGCGACGTGTGTGTGTGTGTGTGTGTGTGTGTGTGTGTGTGTGTGTGTGTGTGTGTGTGTGTGTGTGTGTGTGTGTGTGTGTGTGTGTGTGTGTGTGTGTGTGTGTGTGTGTGTGTGTGTGTTCCACTCTGACAGTCGCTGTTCCAGTTCCCGGTTTTTCAGGCGACTGCCGGCAACTTGACAGTCGCTGCAGTCCATTGAAAAATGGCCTAAGTGGGACAGGCCCATTAGGCAGCAGTGCTACTGCTGCGCCACTGTGCCGTCCCGAAATGTAGAGGTACAGCACCACCCTGACACCCTGTAACTGGCTCATGAAATCCCTGACCTTTTCCCAAGTGAAGCAACAGCAATATAAAAGCCATATAATTTAGAGTGCCATGTGATGTTTGCTCCGTATATCTCCTTTTCAACAAACTTCCTCATTACCAGAGACAATAAAATCATTCTGATGTCCAAAGGTAAAGACATAAGAGTTGTGACATGATGTGGCAACTTTACAAAACACTAAGATAAGAAACAGGAATACTGGAAATCCGCAGGTCAGGCCACATGTGTGGGAAGATACATCAGGGGTGAAAATGTGACAAATACTTGTTAGAGGATCAGTGGTCGATCTGCTGCCTCACAGCGCCTGAGACCCAGGTTCGATCCTGACTATGGGTGCTGTCTATACAGAGTTTGTACGTTAACACTCCAAAGACATACAAGTTTGTAGGTTCATTGGCTTCGGTAAGTTGAAAAATTGTCCCCAGTATGTGCAGGTTGGCGTATGGGTTGAACGCTGGCCGGTGCCGACTCGGTGGGCCACACTGTTTCTCTAAAGTCTAAAGTAAAGTCTAAAGTTTGTGAATCTGCAGGAAGCATGGGAGGGAGGGCTGTCTCTGATAGGTAAAGACCAGAGTGGCCATGGGGATCATCTGTATACAAGGCCATCTGGTCAATGAGTGAATGGGAGCAGTGAGGTGAGGTGAGGTGAGGTGAGGTGAGGTGAGGTGAGGTGAGGTGAGGTGAGG
The DNA here is from genome assembly GCF_010909765.2 of Amblyraja radiata. Lineage (NCBI taxonomy): Eukaryota > Metazoa > Chordata > Chondrichthyes > Rajiformes > Rajidae > Amblyraja > Amblyraja radiata. Next base: position 40,964,729 of record NC_045978.1, on the reverse strand, counting down.
TGAGGTGAGGTGAGGTGAGGTGAGGTGAGGTGAGGTGAGGTGAGGTGAGGTGAGGTGAGGTGAGGTGAGGTGAGGTGAGGTGAGGTGAGGTGAGGTGAGGTGAGGTGAGGTGAGGTGAGGTGAGGTGAGGTGAGCTCACCAAAGGGCCTGTCCCACTTAGGTATTTTTAGGCAACTGCCGGCAACTGTCATAGTCGTAGCAGGTCGTCGAAAATCCCCCTTCGACATAAAATTTGAAATAGAATCATTACTTTAACAACAAAAAAAACCCGAAGTCAGCACGGGCGACAACCTACGTCACCCGGCGACAACTACGTCACCCGGCAACAACTACGTCACCCAGCAACAACCTACGTCACCCGGCGACAACCTACGTAACCCGGCGACAACTACGTAACCCGGCGACAACTACGTCACCCGGCGGCAACCTACGTCACCCGGCGACAACTACGTCACCCGGCGACAACTACGTCACCCGGCGACAACTACGTAACCCGGCGACAACTACGTCACCCGGCGACAACTACGTCACCCGGCGACAACTACGTCACCCGGCGGCAACCTACGTCACCCGGCGACAACTACGTCACCCGGCGACAACTACGTCACCCGGCGACAACTACGTAACCAGGCGACAACTACGTCACCCGGCGACAACTACGTCACCCGGCGGCAACCTACGTCACCCGGCGACAACTACGTCACCCGGCGACAACTACGTCACCCGGCGACAACTACGTCACCCGGCGACAACTACGTAACCAGGCGACAACTACGTCACCCGGCGACAACTACGACACCCGGCGACAACTACGTCACGACAACTACGTAACCAGGCGACAACTACGTAACCCGGCGACAACTACGTCACCCGGCGACAACCTACGTCACCCGGCGACAACTACGTCACGACAACTACGTCACCCGGCGACAACTACATCACCCGGCGACAACTACGTCACCCGGCGACAACTACGTCACCCGGCGACAACCTACGCCACCCGACGACAACTACGTCACGACAACTACGTCACCCGACGACAACTACGTCACCCGGCGACAACCTACGTCACCCGACGACAACTACGTCACCCGGCGACAACTACGTCACCCGGCGACAATTACGTCACGACAACTACGTCACCCGGCGACAACTACGTCACCCGGCGACAACTACGTCACCCGGCGACAATTACGTCACGACAACTACGTCACCCGGCGACAACCTACGCCACCCGGCGACAACTACGTCACCCGGCGACAACTACGTCACCCGGCGACAACTACGTCACGACAACTACGTCACCCGGCGACAACTACGTCACCCGGCGACAACCTACGTCACCCGGCGACAACTACGTCACCCGGCGACAACTACGTCACGACAACTACGTCACCCGGCGACAACTACGTCACCCGGCGACAACTACGTCACCCGGCGACAATTACGACAGCACCTACGTCAGGAGAAGTCAAGCTACACTCATTGGTGTCTAACCCACTGTCACCGACAGTCTCCGAAAATGTTTCAACATGTTGAAAATCCAGCGGCAACCAGAAAGCCGCTACGCCTCTTTGGGCGACTGAGGAGACGACTCACAACTGTACAGGCGACACCCCGGCAACCACGTGGCGACAGCCTAGTCGCCTGTAGTCGCCTAAAAAATAACCTAAGTGGGACAGACCCGTAACACATTGTATTAAAATACTTTTTTTTAAAACCGGTGCAGTGGTAGAGTTGCTGCCTTACAGCGCTAGCAGCGTCAGACACCCAGGTTCGATCCCGCCTACAGGTGCTGTCTGTACGGAGTTTGTACGTTCACTCAGTCGGTTTTCTCCGGGATCTTCAGTTTCCTCCCACACGCCAAAGACGTACAGGTTTGTAGGTTAATTGGCTTGGGTTTGTGTACTTGGTATAAGTGTAAATTGTCCTTAGTGTGAGTAGGCTTGTGTTAATGTGCGGGGGTCGCTGGTCGATGCGGACTCGGTTGGCCGAAGGGTCTGTTTCCGCGCTGTATCTGTAAAATTAAACAGCGGTTAGTCCGCAGGGAGTTGCTGTGTGTGCTGGTCTGGTCATCACACCACAGGGAGGATGTGGTGGCCCCGGAGAGAGTGCAGAGGAGATTCTCCAGCATGTTGACTGGATCAGAGAACTTTGCTTATGGGGACTATTTGAACAGGCTGACCTTGTTTTCCCTGGAGGCTGAGTGGTGAGCTGATGGGTATGTATGAGATTATGTGAGGCATACACAGTATAGGTGATCAATGTCTTGCTTCCCATGGTAGGGGTATCATGAGATGAAGTTTTAATGGGGATTTGAGTAGAAGGTGTTCTGCACGTGGGTAGCTGATATCTGGAGCACATAGCAAGAGGAGGTGATGGAATTCAATATGACTATGTTTAAAAGGTATTTAGACAGACACAAATAGACAATGCCTAGAAGAGAACAATCCAAATACAGGCAAATGGGACAGTTGCAGCTGGGCAACAGTTGGCATGGACGTTGTGGGCCAAAGGGCCATTTCCATGATGAATGGCCAAAGTTCAAACGTGGCAGATCCTAATCCGTCCATACCAAACTCTCTCTGGATTGCATTTTCTAAACTCAATCTGATCGTCAGGCTGGCTGTTCCTACGCGGGGTGAAAGCATCTTGCACAAGAGCTGATGCTTCTTCAGTACAACTGGACAGTGAGCGCATGTGTGGCACCAACACTCTCCTCCTGCCTGAGGGAGCGGATCAGCTCACCCTCTTGTATAACTGGCTCCATAGAAACATAGAAAATAGGTGCAGGAGTAGGCCATTTGGCCCTTCGAGTCTGCACCGCCATTCAATATGATCATGGCTGATCATCCACTTGCAGGAAGGTGTGGGCTAAAGTTTCACTTCGCTGAATCTCCGTGCTGAAACTGCAGATGGGGGAGTGGGGGATGGGGGGGGGACATCAGCTGGGGTCCTGGTGTAGCTTCAAACATTTCTGAATGTGTAGAACTCCAAACACTGGCCAGACACAAAATGACTCTGACTGATACACTGACACAAACAGACCACACTCACAAACACACAGACACATTTAGAGACATTCACAGATGTCATCGGCACAGACAGGAAACCAATAGGTGATCAGGAATTGTACTGTGATATTTCAACAGAAGAGGAGCAGAAGATTGCGCAGAGATCCAGCATGATTGTCCTGGGCCTGGTCATCTCCGTGATCAGAGCAGCCCTCTCTCTCTCCTGCATCAGACCTGGGCTTCACACCCTCTCCTGTGATGCCCCAGTGCTGCATTGTCTCAAGGTGCCCGTAGATATAGAACAGTACAGAACAGGAACAGGCCCTTCGGCCCATAGTGTCTGTGCCGACCATGATGCCTAGTCACATCTCCTGCACATGGTCTATATCCCTCCATTCACTGCCTGTTCGTGTGTCTATCTAAATGCTTCTTAAATGTTGCCATTGTGTCTGCTTTTAGCACCTCCCCAGCAGAATGTTCTAGTCTCCCACCTCACCTTAAGGCTGTGCCCTTTGGTATTTGGCATTTCCACCCTGGGATAAACACTCTGCCTGTCTACCGTATCTATACTTCTCATCGTTTTATATACAGGTCACTCCTCAGCCTCTGACCATGGAAAACAATCAACGTTTGTCCAGTCTCTGCTCAGAGCTTATACCCCCTCCCCCCAATACAGGCAACATGCTAGTGAACTCTTCAACACGCTCTCCAAAGTCTTTCCCACTATCTGCTGTCTTCAACGAACAAGCCAATTTTGGATCCAATATAGTAACTCACCATGGATCCCATGTGACTTAATCTTCTGAATCAGTCTACTATGAAGGATTTTGTCAAATGCTATATTTACTAAAGCCCAAGGAGACAACATCTGCTGCCCTCGCCCCACCAAATATCTTCATTACCTCCTCAAAGGACTTGAATTAAATGAGTGAGACAGGACCTTCCTCACATATAGCCATGCGAATAATCCCTACTAGGTCCATGCTTTGTGATATTGATTTTGGTTTATTCATACCATGTGTGCTGAGATACGGTGAAAAACTTTGTTTAGCCAATGCTTGCTAACCAATCATACTACACGTACAATGAAACCAGGACAACACCCGACTTACACCGTCACGGTTACAAAGTTTAGATCAAAAATAAAAGTGCAAGAGCTGTAATGAGATAGTTTGGGAGATTGGGGTTACATCCTCACTATGGGAGGACTTTTCAGTAGCCCGATAACAGCAGGGAAGAAGCGATCCCTGAGCCTGGTGGTACATGGTTTCTAGCCTTTGAATCTTCTGTCAAGGCCACAACAACCTCCTTCCTCAATATCTGAGGACAGATCCCATCAGTCCCTGGGGAATTATCCACCTTAATGTTTCTCAAGACGCTCATCACCAGCATTCCAATCTCCACCGTGCCTAACCCTAAATCTGCTGAGACATTATCCTACATGATGCAAAATAAACCCTTGGCAGGATTCCATAGGGAAGGGAGCAGCATCCAAATCAACATTTATGACTGAATAAAGACTGTAAAACTAATGGTCAGGTCGCCTTTACGAGTGTGAGGAGTTTTACAATGTTGTTTCATGAGTTTTCAGCGTTTTCCATTTTCCACAGAGGCCACTGTCCTATGGTGCAAAACCCCTGTCCTGATCCTGAAGCGGTGAGATGCAACGCCTCGCCATTCTCTCAGTCCCCAGTTGTAAGAAGCACTCTGTACTCTCCCACACACTTCAGCAAGGTCATGAATGGAAGAGAGAATTCAGAGACTAGCAGGCTGTGCTCCAGTGATGAAGAACAGTGAGGGGCAATGGAAAATAATACGAGAGAGATGAGAGAGTGAGAGAGATGACTGGGCCATTACAAACCTCTTCACGCATGGGGTTGTCAAGGTGAGTGAATGAGGCAGAAACCAAGGCAGAATCAGACTGAGAAACAAGGAACTGCAGATGCTGGTAATACACAAGTGTTGGAGTTACTCAGCATGTCAGGGCAGCGTTTCTGGAAAACATGGAGAAGTGACAGTTTGGGTTGAGACCCTTCTTCAGGTGATCTGTGCAAAGTCAGATGGGACAAGTGAATGTCCCTGGGATCTGGGAGGTAAATGTGATGAAGATTCCCAACTCGTGTGGAAGGTAAATATGGAGTGCGGAATGACCAGTTTCTACTTTGTGAAGTCTATATGTTCGAACTAAGTTAATATTAAGTATGGATTGACTACTTCATCATGGTCAGTGATCAGTTTAAACCAGTGTTCACCATGAAGGGCCTGGATCCTTGGTGAGCTGATGGTGGGCTGATGTTTGTGGTTTGTGTTAGCACCAGCAATGTGCAAACTATCTTGCTCCTTCTGCTGTAACCTCACACAAGAGAAACAAGTGTATTAGCAAACCCTCCACCAGAGATGTTTGCAAGAGACGGCAGATGCTGGAATCTGAAGCAAAAAAAGGCTGCAGGAAGAACTCAAGTGATCAGGCGGAGGTACACAAAAATGCTGGAGAAACTCAGCGGGTGCAGCAGCATCTATGGAGCAAAGGAAATAGGCAACGTTTCGAAGGGTTTCGGCCCGAAACATCGCCTATTTCCTTCGCTCCATAGATGCTGCTGCACCCACTGAGTTTCTCCAGCATTTTTGTGTACCTTCGATTTTCCAGCATCTGCAGTTCCTTCTTAAACACAAGTGACCAGGCAGCATCTGTGGAGGGAGTGGACAAGGGTTCAGGTCGGGACCTTTCTCTAGACTGATGTATCTTGTAGAAAGAGGCAATAGGGCAAGAGCTGGCAAGTGATAGGTAGATCCAGGTGGAGGGTTTGGGTCAGCTGGGGGCGATAGTAACTGAGGCTGGAGGTGATGTGAAGTATCGAGCAGGTAAGCTAGGATTGGGGGTATTCAAGAGAAACTCAAGGGACTACAGATGCTGGAATCCTGAGGAGAAAAATCAAACGGTAAAATAAGCGGGGATCGCTGGTTGGCGCGGACCTGGTGGGCTGAAGGGCCTGTTTCTGCACTGTATCTCTAAACTAGATGAAAACTAAATAGCTGGCGCAACTCAGCTGGTCAGCTAGCATCTGTGGAGAGAAATGGACAGGCAATGTTTCGGGTCTGAAGAAGGGAACTGAGCTGAAACATCATTTGTCCATTCTTCCACAGATGCTGGTTAACACACTAAATTACTCCAGCACTTTGATTCTTGATGTTTTCACATTTTATAACACCTTCATACACTGTTATTCACTGGGCTAAATAAGAGTAGAATTTGAAAGGATTTTCTTATATATGTTTTGAGATGTTAGACATTGTATAGAGAGTATTATTCATATTTAGAATGTTCTTTTCCTGCAAGGTCACTGTTAAGATAGCCCAGTGAATAATAGTGTATGAAGGAACTGCTAGTTACACCAAAGATAGATACGAAATGCTGGAGTAACAGGCAGCATCTTTGGAGAAGGAATGGGTGACGTTTCAGTTCGAAAGCCTTCTTCAGACTCATGTTTATGGTCGAGACCCTTCTTCAGTCTGAAATATCCAAATGTAGGAATGTTAGAGGAAGGGTCCCGACCCGAAATGTCACCTCTTCCTTTTCTCCAGAGATGATGCCTGACCTGCTGAGTTACTCCAGCATTTTGTGTCTATCTGAAGGAATCTAAAGCTGTGGATACCGACATTGACTGCAGATTTTCCAGTGACACAGAATTAAATCACATAAATTGTATCGAGCTTGGATGAGCAGAGGAAGAGGCCGGTTCCTATACACACGTGGGGCTGCTGCTGTTTCCGAGGGGTGGGGGGGGGGGGGTGTTAGACCCTGCTAAGCACACTCTCAATACTGTGAACAGCCCACCCTGCCTGTGAAGTAGCAGCCCTGCCATAGCTCCCCACTCCCTCCCCACTACAGGTCTGCCTTTTGTTTGTGATGTACACGCCGCAGGGAAAACCCTGGCCACCCTCCATAAACAATGTTCCCAACACAAAGATGAGATGAAGGACCCACATCGTTACTGCATATGGACAAAATGTTGAGCAGGGAACATTACAGTGAAATAGTCATTCATTTATTTTGGCAAATGAAACTTGCGATTGAAATATAGAGAGTAATACAAATAGACAGGCAGGTGCATCAGTAGCAGTGAATGAATCTGACATTCAGCACAGAATCATTAAGCTCACAAAACTATGTCAGAAGTGGAGTGGGGGAAGGGAAGGAAGCTGCTTCACTGACAATTAAACTGTTTGGTTTCCTGCAAATATTTCACTTCAGTTTGGTAAATCGTCATCACAGTGTTGGTTACTAATTGCTGGTTTCATTCCCTTGCTATAGATCAGTTAGTAATAGATGAGTTTGTTAAATTAATTACTCTTTAACATTTTGGAATTAAATTGCTGTCTCCCTGGGCCCAGGCCAGCACACGGACATGTCCTACCTTCACTCTCGTTATAAATACTTCCTTGCCAGGTTAAGGCCATGGCCACTGTTTAGCCATCTCTGAGGTCTCTGCACCGTCAATGGGCTGCCATCTACAGCCCGCTGCTCCACAAAATCTGCACTTTCCCACTTAGGTTTGTGAACGGCCGTGTTGTACGCTCCCCAGTCAGAAACACCAGCGCTTTTAGCAACATTCTAAATGTACCCACACATAAGTATAAGTATGCATGTACACGCAGGTGCACCATACATGTACGCTACACATGTAAGTATGTTTTATATGTACACACACAATAGACACACATACACTCAGATATATATAAAGAAGCAGACTCACACATTGGGATCCATATGTGTTTAAGAAAGAACTGCAGATGCTGGGGAAATCGAAGGTTAGATAAAAATGCTGGAGCAACTCAGCGGGTGAGGCAGCATCTATGGAGCGAAGAAATAGGCGATGTTTCGGGTCTCGAGCCGTAACATCGTCTATTTTTTTGCTCCATAGATCCTGCCTCACCCGCTGAGTTTCTCCAGCATTTTTATCTACCTTGAGATCCATATAGCTACATACACAACTACAGGCTTGGTTCATCACAGGAAGAAACAATACTGTTTCAATTAATATCTGTCCAGTAAGTTTATCACCTGCATTGGTTCCCCCACACCGAGGTCTGTCTCTCCTCCTCACTCCCCCCACATCCTTACAGCTCCCTTCTCATTTATGATTTCTGAACATTACCTCTGGGATCAAATATCTGGTCATCCATCAGGATATTTTATTCTACTGATAGTGTCAACTTTGTAGAGCCATGGAGCCACGAAGCCCACAAACAGGCCCTCTGGCCCACCCTGTTCATCACACCCATCATTGATCAAACTCCAGTGATGTTCCTCGCGGTGTTTTGTTGCCATAAAGGCTTGTTGTTCGTGCAGCTGTTGGTGTTTCTTAGGTTGAATTAATACATCTATTTAAATAATTCATTCATATAGCGAAACAGTTTCTAGATGTGCTGTTTTTTTTCTGTTTCGAGTAGGAAGCACAGTCCACATCACCAAGATAAACACAGAAATATAGCTATTGAAACAAAGGCCTAGACTGGAGTTTAATCTCCTCCCTGAAGGCTGTGGCCCAGTCTATGGACAAACACACAGGCAAGTGGTCCCAGTGAGCTGGTGGTGGGGAGGATGCAGAACAACTAAAGGATGCATCACTGTGAGAAAGGTCAGACACTTTCAAACATTCATTCACTTTTCATTACACTTGGACATATGCATTTATTGGAAATGGGAAAAATAATTCTCCAGTCACGTTTCAGATAAAAATGACCCAGCCTCAACTCAGATACTGTGAGATTGGCTTTCTATCATTTGTGCAAATAATTGGACAAGTCCTTGTCATCTAATGTACTTCCAAATGAACAGAAATGGAAGTTTCTCCTGCTGCACATGTTCTGAGCTTGCCTACGGCCCTCCAACTATAACCGTAACATGCAGCAATGCAACCAAACACCTTTACTGAACAAAACCACTGTTATTTAACTTGGGAGCAGGATTGTGTGCTCTCGGCTCACCAGGGACTGCTACTTCACAGAAGGTTTTCCCAGGGATAACGTGTTGGCCAACATCTCAGCATATTTTTAAAAAGCTGCCATAACGAAAGACACTGTTCTTTAAACCTCCCCAAACGGGTTTAACTTTCTCCTACACCTTGGATTATCTGGCTGTCCTCCTGTGCAACCGTGAAACAGTATGCAGCTTGAGTGATGAAGGATATTGCCGTGTCAATGGCTTAGGTACCTCAAAGGAAACATCAGCCCATGTGCAAAAATACATTTCATGTCTACTTTCTAAAGCACCATTTCACATGCTACCATTGATGCAGGGATGTCCACTAACTTTACAGAAATGCATCTTTCACTCTATGGAAATTCTACAGGACAACTGCATTTATTGCTGCCCAGGGAATTCCTGCATGTACAGATAAGTAGAAGCAGATAGCCACCTGCAAGTGGTAATCACACGCAGAAACCTACACACTGATATCATGCATGATTTTGCACACACAGATGTACAGAGCAAATATCCGGAGAGAAATCCACACACAGCTTGCCTCAAAACAATGTTACAAAGCGGGTCAGGCAGCATCTCTGAAAAATGTTTGCCGATGGTTTGGGTCAGAACCCTTCTTCAGACTATTCTCATATAGATATCTGCATTGATATGCAAATACAGATATGCATATAATGAAATCCATCTAAAAATATTTACACACAAATATTTCTCATCAAAACAGGCCCCCTTCAGTCATGGCCGACCATGGGTGTCTCCAGGGTGCTATTCCCTACATGGAAATGCCTGTGCGTGACTTTGTTTAACGTGGGGAGACTGGTCCAGACAGCCACCCCACGATCCTTGACAGATCTGGGTCAGGATCCAGTGGCATGGAGTCCAAGACGACTGGAGACCCTTTTCTGCTGCAGCCTTCATCCGCCTTCCCAGCCGTTGTGACGCTCCACTAAGGTCAGCCATCGTCCTCCGCCTGTTCCACTGTTGAGGTCTTGGTTCTCCTACACCTGTAGTTATATATTCACCGTGAAGTAGCCTCCATGTGTTGACCCATTGCTCACTTCAACACATGGACAATTTTTGTGTCTGGAGTCTCTGGACAATACATACATCTCTCTCACAAAAGCAGATTTGATGCTGTCATGCAGCTTCACCTGAAAGGGGGTTTCTTTCCCTTGTTCATAACACGCTAGAGGAACATGAAATATTCTGAAGATAGACACAAGATGCTGGTGTAACTGACGTTTCAAGTCGGAACCCTTCTTCAGACACATGAAGAATACATGCTTCAGTCTGAAGAAGGGTTCCAACTCGAAACGTCACTTATTTTTCTCCAGAGATGTTGCCTGACCTGCTGAGTTACTGAGCACCAGCATTTTGGGTCTATCTTTGGTATAAACCAGCATGTGCAGTTCCTTCCGACACATGAAATATTCTGAGACTTATTTTGTAATTGGCTGCAGGAAGTACTGTGGCTTGGTCAGTGATCACAGGTTGGTTGAAGAATGTTGGTCAAAGTATCGCATCAATCTGCCATCTCCAGGCACTGCCTACAGTGTGATCTGTTATGTGCCAATGTTACTGCTGGTGCCAACATCACCTACGTGAATGACTTGTATTTGTGATGATGTGACCAAGATAGTTCCCCGCTGCCTGCACCCTACAACAGGGCTGTCAGTGCAGCACCTCACATCCTCAGCAGGACAATAGCTTACAGTATGCAACTGGACAATGCCACTGGCTGGCAGGAACAATGCACTGCTGTGCACATTGGGAAGGCTTCATACCATCATAGGGCATAGGAGCAGAAATTAGCCATTCATAGGCCATTGAGTCTGTTCTGCCATTCAATCATGGCTGACCTATTTTCTGCTCTTATGAGTGCCCGATGGGCTACCACACACTCCAGGAATAATTGCACCAACCTCCACATATGTTTCACCCCAAGGTATGTCACCAGAGCAATTCTCAAATAACATTTGGCGTAGAATGCCTGAGATATCAGAGCTGGTAGCCAAAGGCTTTCTCTGCACCAAGAGCCCGACCAAACTCAGACACTCACATCACACTGGCCCTCAACATGAGAAGCTGTCTCCATCACTGGCAGAGCAAGGAGCTGCTGCCAAGGGACAGAAGGAGAGGACAGAGGGAGAAAGCAAAGAGGAGAGAGGAGGGCGGCAACACGAGAGAGATGTAGAGAGGCTAAGGGAGGGTATTCCTGAGCTTGCACAGAGGTAGATGAATGGGATGAATCTAGAGTTTAAACCCACAGACGGACATAGGAAGGGATGAGGCACGGAAGGAGAACATTGTTAAACCAGCACTTGCTGAACCAATGCAAGATTTGCATTGTACCTGCAGCTCACCAGCCTTGTGTATTTGAATAAACTCAACGACTTGGGTCAGTGTAGATGATGGGAGTCGGTCACGGTGTGTGAGGGGAGGATGACACAGGGCGGGAATGTGTGGGAACTGCCAATACTGGAGGTAACAGGGAGGTGAGAGGGTGAGAGGAGGTATTAGTGTCGGGATGGAAGTCGAGCAGCTACAGAGGGAGAAACTAGCAGACTTAGTGTGGCCATGTGGGTCAAATATGGCACAGAGGTTACAAACAAATGAACACACAGGACTAGTGCAAATCACACTAACACACACGGTCACACACACACACACGGTCACACACACACGGTCACACACACACACACGATCACACACACACACGATCACACACATACACACACACACACACGATCACACACACACACACGGTTACACACATACACACACACAGTCACACACACGGTTACACACACACACACACGATCACTCACACACACACACACACACGGTCACACACACACAAACACACACACACGATCACACACACACACACGGTTACACACACACACACACGATCACTCTCACACACACACACACACACACACACACACACACACGGTCACACACACACACACGGTTACACACACACACACACGATCACTCACACACACACACACACACACACACACACACACACACACACACACACGGTTACACACACACACACACGATCACTCACACACACACACACGGTTACACACACACGATCACTCACACGGTTACACACACACACACACACACACACGATCACTCACACACACACACACGGTTACACACACACGATCACTCACACACACACACACGGTTACACACACACACACACGATCACACACACACACACGGGATCGCACACACACGATCGCACACACACGGTCACACACACACACACACAGACAGACAAAACACGAGACACACAAACGCAGACACACATATATACATATATGTGCCTACACAAAAACATAGACACACTCATATACAGATGCACACACACACACCGACACATCAGATATACACACACACAGACAATACACGAGAGATACACACGCAGACACACTATAGACACACCTACACACAGAGACACGCACATCAGACACACACACAAACACAGCAGACCCACAGACACACACACGCACACAACACACCTGTCCTCACCCCTTCTCTTCCATTCTCAGAGACTATTTTTGCTAAGGTTGAAAATAGAAAGAACCATCTCCTGCGCATATTTTCCAATTGCACAGCCAGATGCAAACACTTGGCACACGGGCTTTGATTAATATTGCAAATGGCCTCACTACAATTGACTCTATCCCGGAGCGCTCAGAGTGCACGCGTGCTGTCTGGATCGATGACACCGGCATAAACTCTTGCTTAAGACATTTTTTAACAGTCCCTCCTAACGGGCTGCTGATTGATCCAGTCAATGCGAGCTCATAAACAGGCAGCTTACAAACCCACCACAGACAAACACTTCACGGAGACTGCCTGCCTGCCTGGCTGGCTGGCTAGCTCACAGCTCAGCCCATCACTGCTGCTCTGAGAGAGACTGGCCAGACACAGGGGTAGGTGTAGAGGTGAGAGCAGGGGTAGGGCAGGGGCTGGGAGAGGGGCAGGGAGCGGGGCAGAGCTTGGGGCAGAGGCTGGGACAGAGGCAGAGCAGAGGTAGGTGCTGGGAGTGGGGCAGAACTAGGGGTAGGGGCAGGGTGCAGGGGAAGGAGCAAGTGTAGAGATAGGGGTTGGGGAGGGGCACGGGTCGGGGAAGGGGACAGAGGTAGGAGAGGGACAGGAGTAAGAGTTGAGATAGGACCAGGTGCAACAGAAGGGGGAGGGGGTTAGGGGCAGGAGCAAGTGTAGAGATAGATGTTGGGGCAGGGGCTGGGGATAGGGGGCAGGGGAAGGGGCAGGGGGAGGGTAAGGGAGCGGGCAGTGGTAGAAGGGGCAGGGAGCGGGCAGAGATGAGGCCACTCTGGGAGTTGGGGAGGGGGGGGGGGGGGGGAGAGCAGGGCAGTGTCTGCAGGAGGGTCAGTGTGGCCGTTTCACCCAGCTGAGGTGTTACTGCCCCCATCGAGTTTGTACACTGCAATCCACACACAACACAACATCAGGCACAGTCCCACTCTACAGAAACACGCTCTAAACTTCACACACACACAGCACCCTCCGTTACAAACACCACTTACACACAAACACCAAACACCAGCACACACTCTTGCATAAAGACATAAACACTCACAAAATAAAATCAATATTTTACACAGAACACACATTGATGCAACCCCTAACACAATTGTACACATTCACACACAAGCACACTCAATAAATAACTGCACGGATACTGTACAAACACTTGCACACTCAAACCACAGCTATACTCAAGGATGTTCACAGACCACAGGCACACACAGACACGCGTGCACACTCAGACCACACTATTTCCCTGATTCAAGACACAAACCAAGTTCCTCAGCCTGGGAATTCTCTTGCTTGGAGCTTCAGAACAAAACATTGGAAACACACTTGCAGCATGAGGAGGAAGCAAGCTGTAAGAAGTTTAAATGATAAAGCCTTTTACCTTGTTGGAGTAATAATGTTCCAGGCAAGAGCCAGTGCCCAAGCAGTTCGGGTCAGCAGCTAGGGCAGCTACCGTCGCTGGTGCTGAAGGATAAAATCTCACATCCATCTTTCTGTGGCCACAACACCAAGGGCATGGAAGCAGGTTCTTGATTATTATTCTCACTCTTCCTCCGCTCTCTCCCTCTCTCTCTCTCTCTCTCTCTCTCTCTCTCTCTCTCTCTCTCTCTGTCTCTCTCTCTCTCTCTCTCTCTCTCTCTCTCTCTCTCTCTCTCTCTGTTGTTGAATGGAACAGATAGAGAGAATGGAGTGAGTTTCAATGCATCCTTGTTTCACATCCGTTTGTGGTCTGCAGTAGTTCAGCCTTCTTGCAAGATGCACACTTTGAACAGTCTTGCCATTACAGGCTGAGGAAAGTGACACCAAATAAAGTCTCAGCAAGAAACTGTTGCAACAAAATGCTGATGAGATTTTCTCGACGGATTCCTGTGTCTGTTCCCTTTGTCTTTCTCCCTGTATCTCTCACACACTCCCTCTCAGTTTCTTTCTCCGCTGTCTGTTCTCAGCATGCCTGAGAGTGTTTACCCATGCGTTTAAGCTGAGGGTATCATTTGCGAGCTTTCTCCACACTGAAAGCCAAGCGACCTCTGTTGATAATAGAAGGGATATGGATGAGCTGGGGGAGGGGAATATCAGGCTGTACCACACTTCAGGCAAAGCAGCCTGATCAAACTGCAATGCCTGACTGTACCAACACACAGCAAGGACGGGAGAGTTCTCTGTCCCCTCACATTGTTTCCATGAGTAACACTGGAGTAAGTAACCCAGTGAACCTGGTGGTCTGCACTAGTTGCAGTCAGATAGATCAGGGCACAACAAGACAAAGTAGTAGAGGATTAGTAGAGTGTTTAGCAACTCAGCCCAGTGAAGGTGTCGAATCCACAAGTATAACAAGTGAACACACCATTCTGCACACATCCCACACCAGGCAGCAAGCAGCCACATTCTTTGAGGAGGGATGTGAAGTGGAGACTGTGTTCTTGGTGTAGCCGGCTGTAAGGGAACACGAGAAACAGTGCGGTGGCAGGGTGAACAAAGCTTCTGATTTAACAGGCAGCAACTTACCCTAAGAAAGGGGTGCACTTTGGCCAGTGCAGGTGATGCAAACAACATGTCATGTTGACCACTGCCTGGTGTGGAGAACAAAGCAAGAATCCCAACAGGAACACACAACCCACCAGGACCACATTGTGCAGTCCTGGTGCAAGGATAACAAACATGGATATAGCTCAGCACAATGCTCACAATCCCAGGAAAAGGTTGGATGAAATATTTAGAAGGGATTTGTTTTTTTTTAATTCTGCGACACACATACTGGCTCTGTGCGTGGGGGAAGGGCAGAGGTGGGCTGTGAAAGTCAATGACTTGTTGATAACAGTGCACTGTTTTTGGTTCTAGGCTGCAAGGTAGAGGTAAGGATGCCTTGTATAATAACATGACTGTGGGCTCTAGATAAGATAATAAACCCACACTTCTTTGTGTTTTAAATAAATTATTTATATGGATATTCAGTTTAGATTTCCATATCATAATGTGTGTGGTGGGAAACTGGTCTGCATGTTTTTGAAGATGACTTAATCTCAGGCATGTTTTTCACAGCAGTGGTCATCTCCACCAGTGTCTCAGTCCACTCTGTCCAATGTTAGTCTGGCCAGGCTGCCTTTTTGACTGAGCTAATGAGAAACTAAAAAATAAACTTGGGATTAACCACAGTAATTTCTAAAACTGAAGTCTCCCTGCATTTCACAATCAGTTTTCAGTACACTTTAATTTTATGGGAAGTCCAAGGTAGGCAAAATGTTTTTACCAAAGAACCATCCAGAACGTTCCTGAGATAAACAGGTGTCAGTCCATCAATTCTTCTTCTTATCTAGTCCACACACAAGATTAGAAGTTGTTCAGTCAGAGCTGAAACACACATCCCGCCATCTGCATACAATGGTGTCTGTCTTGCACTTAGACAATAGACAATAGATGCAGGAGTAGGCCATTCGGCCCTTTGAGCCAGTACCGCCATTCAATGTGATCATGGCTGATCATCCCCAATCAGTACCCCCGTACGGGAGAGGAGAAGGATTGTGGATATGCTTTCTCCCCATATCCCCTGACTCCGCTATCTTTAAGAGCTCTATCTAACTCTCTCTTGAAAGCATCCAGAGGACCTGCCTCCACCACCCACTGAGGCAGAGAATTCCACAGACTCACAACGCTCTGTGTGAAGAAGTTTTTCCTCATCTCCGTTCTAAATGGCTTACCCCTTATTTTTAAACTGTGGTACCTGGTTTTGGACGCCCCCAACATTGGGAACATGTTTCCTGCCTCTAGCGTGTCCAAACCCTTAATAATCTTATATGTTTCAATAAGATATCCTCTCATCCTTCTAAATTCCAGAGTGTACAAGCTTAGCCGCTCCAATCTATCAACATATGACAGTCCCATCATCCCGGGAATTAACCTGGTGAACCTACGCTGCACTCCCTCAATAGCAAGAATGTCCTTCCTCAAATTTGGAGACCAAAACTGCACACAATACCCCAGGTGTGGTCTCACTAGGGCCATGTACAACTGCAGAAGGACCTCTTTGCTCCTATACTCAACTCCTCTTGTTATGGCCAACATGCCATTTGTTTTCTTCACTGCCTGCTGTACATGCATGCTTACTTTCAATGACGTGCTTCTTGTGCGTGGTGGTGGAAAGATTGGTGGAAACAGGGCCGCGACGTGAACGCTCTTTCCTTGACCCCTATCCGGCACTCAACAACCACCACTGAACCTTTAACAAAGTCCAACATGCCAACGCTTCATAGGAGCCCCTTCAAATAAAACCAGCTGTGCTCTTGCAAGGGGTATTAGGGCAGATGACCAGCAGGCAGGTTTAGTGACTACCTCAGGGTAAATATGAGGAGACAGAGTGGGAGTTCTGATGCTTTGGGCTTGGGAGATGGGGACAGGGTCAGTGGTGGAGTGATAAGAACCTGACAGTATCAATAGGAAAGAGCAGGAGGAGAACACAGATCTTAGAGCGATTACGCAGGAGGGAGAGACCAGTAACTATTTGGAAAAACATTTGATCATAAGCAGAAAGCTCTGGCTGGTGGGTGAAGAGTGTTGGCTGTGGGTTAAGAAAAAAGGCACCAATGTTTCCGATGACCTCAAGCTTCTGGATGGGGCATGTGCAGGAATTGACACACATGAACGTTGGGGTGAGGAGTGGTGTCCCTCATTCCTGAACCACTTTGTTCAAACTTCTCCTCACTGCCTGATGACTGACATCCTGCTTAGGGTGGTGGCCAGAACCCAAAAGGTGCTCTGAATCTGTCACCGGGTGTTGTGAAAGCTGTGTGGTTGTCCTCTATGGCTCTGTACACAAGGGCAGGGAGTCAATATTGGTAAGATGGTCAACTTGATCAGATGGAGGAATGGGCAGCAAGGAGTCCATTACAATGAGTGTGCTATACCAAGGTGAAGAAATGTTCCCGTGGCTTCAGGTGAGCGCAGTGCTGGTGACAGCGGCTCGCATGATATTAAAGGCCAGCTCAGGTCAATAAAGAGCAAGTGTTTAATTGCCAAATGCACTGGGATTAGAGGATTGAAATTCCTACTTGCTGCACATTAAATGCAGCAACACATCAAATAAATGTGTAGTAAATGATCAGTTATTCCAGATAAATCAGGCATGCTTGTTCAAGATAAATACATAATGCGACCTCAGTAGTGTCCATAGTGCATCGTAGCTGAGGTAGAATCGTGCTTAGTGTTGTATGGTGTTCAAGTCTGATAGTTGCTGGGAAGAAGCTGATCTTGAACCTGCTGGTCACGGTTCTCAGGCTCCTGTACCTTCTTCACGATGGGAGCAGCATTGTGTGGTCTTTGTTGATGCTTCCTTCCTGAAGCAGTGCTTTGTGTATGATGGTGCAGTGGTCAGTACAAGTGGTGGACCAGGCAAAGCATTGAGGGTTTGGGCTTTATCCCAAATAACACAAACATAAACAGCAACAATTATTCTCATCAATCATCCATTGGATTAGTGAATCATGTCCAATCCACTCATGTGGGGAGTCTAGTGGAGATGGGGCATGTCGGTTAGCCCGGGCAAGTTGGGCCGAAGGGTCTGTTGTATGACTCTATGACACATCACAACATGCAGTATAGAAATCTGGTTGAGAAATGGTGAGGAAGCTTGGTTAATGTCTGGCATCAGGTCACAGCCACTGCAGTGTTTCATCCTCAATTATTGAAAGCAACATTCACTTTAATATTGAGTGTTCCCATTGAATCTATCCCTTCAAAAATAAAATCAAAATGCTACAAATACAGCTCAGGCAGCATCCGTGGAGAGTTTCTCAGCTGTTGTCAGACACGGGCAGCTGACAATTCCTCAACAGATGCTGCCTGACCTGCTGAGATTTTCTGGCATTTCCTGTTTTTATTTCAGATTGCCAGCATCTGCAGTTTTTTTTGTTTTTGGATGCTGGTTTACACAAAATTCCATCATTTCAAAGCCTGGATAGGACAGAGAGTTCAAGACCAGGAAAGAAAATACAGACTCTTGTGTCTGTGGCACCATTGACGTTTCCGTTGTGCCCAGGACAGAGGCTACTTTATTGCAGGGCCCAGCAGTGGAGTACTCAGAAGACACTACAGGGTAACACACTACAGACTTGCACTAGGACAGCAAAGATTCAGTCGCCCTACTACCGTGTCCTTGAGATTCCTCGCATCCCCTCAAAACACTAGCATTGGGGCTGGAGCAGGGGCGGGGTGTATGAGTGGGAGGGTGGAAGATGTGGATCAGGCTGCCTCTTATTGATCAGGAGTGGCTGTATCCTCAGATGGAATGGAAACTGTAGCCAAGCAGGAATCGGGTTCGAGGTTGCACGCTCCGAGGCTGCCTCTCAGAGCAGCAGGAGAGGACAGTGGTCGCTACACTCCACAAAACTGTCCCTGCAAACAGGAAGCATATCTGCAAAAAGCTGACCCTCCCCTTTGTTAAAATATTTTAAAAGGGAATCCAATTATTAATTATTATTGTAATTAGTTCTTAAGGAAGTCAAACCAGGGTAGGACTTTCACCTGAAACAGGGACTTCGGGAGTGCTGCAGAGAAGCGGTACCGAGTACAAGTATATAATTCTCTGAAAGTGGTGTCATAAGTAGAAAAGGTGGCGAAGAATATTTTTGCCACATTGCCTTCATTAGTCAGGGCATTGAGTAAAGAAGTTGGGATGTTACGTCAGGGCTGCCAACATTGGGTGAGAGTTGGGAGTGAGAAATTGCGAGAGACCAGGCCCGAGGGAGCGTAGCAACCGAGGGGGGGGGGGGGGATGGGGGGGGGGTGGGAGGGGGGGGGGAGGGGGGGGAGAGGGGTGTCCCCCCTCCCATTGGTACGGAACTTTTGCATTTTCAGCTTGAAATTGTGCAATCTGGTGCATACTGTAGCGAGTCTTTTAACCAACACTTGAATGCAATATTTGTGCTTTAAATTGAATTAGCTATGAATAAGGTTAGGCTAAATTACATTCCTAATTACATTCCACAGTAGAGCCAGGCTCTGATCAACACGTGCAGCACAAGAATGATCTTAGTATATTCATGTATGGAAATCAGATTATAATCAAACACTTGGCCCATGTTGACCAACCTGGGACTTACTGCACACCTGGTACTACTCCTGACCCTGACTCCAGTTGCATACCTTCTCTCATTCCTGACCCTGAGTCCAGCCTTACACCTAGCCCCCTATTCTACCCTGATCATAGCAGCTTACCTGCTTAGGTTCCTAGTGTTGAACACTCCCATTGTCCCAGCTTTTACTGCACACCTAGTACTATTCCAGACCTTGACTCTGGATGCACATTTGGCCTTGCTCCTAGCCCCTCTGCACTGACAATATATCTGTCCCACACATAAAGCCCCATATTTGACCGCCTGGACTTAACCTATTATGTTCAAGTCCACAGGCAGTAATCTTTTATGGGGCACTTTACAGACCAAATTTTGTATAACTAAATTTGCTACATCCATTGGCTTGCTAGTTACTTTGTCAAAGAAGTCATCAATTGGTTGAACACAATTTCTCATCCATAAAATTATACTCACTCAGCTGTATAAGTATTCTGTAACCATTTCCTTCATTTTTCTAACAAACTGGCCTGAAGTCATTTTCACCCTCAATATTTTCAGTAATTTGTAGTCTTCCTCTCAGCTAGGACATTTCCGAAATGCAAAGTCCAATAACTATATATTTAAGCAATAATATTCTATTTAATGTGATCTTGAGAGTACATAATTTTTTTCTGTGGTATTCATAACACAACAATGTTAAAAAGATCTTTGTTTTGATTGCACCTACCAACATGCATATATTATTATATTACAGTTAATATGTACCGAGGGTACATTTGTTCCAATGCTCCCCATTCCCAATTACTTTTACATTGAAGTGATTGAAATCCAAGTGAAGTTTAAATGGCATCAGAAAAATAAAACCTCCGGAATGGATGATATTCATTACGTGGTTGATTGGAGTCAGTATCAGCACAATTACTATATTAAACATTGAATCTTCAGCTGTTCTGGTTCAAGCTAAAAATAAAGGCAAATAATAACCTCCTCACACATTCCCCTGCAGGTATCTCTGTCACTCCTTTAAAATATGCCCCTTCTTTGGACAAGCCCTTAAACATCGCATCTGAATCCGTTTCCATCTGATTACACTCCTTGAGGATGTTCATCTACGTGTTCAATTAATAAAACAATGAGATTGGGGACATTTCTATTCAACCTGTCAAAGGAATTTGGGGGAGGAAGAGTTTAGAAATAGCCAGTGAGGTAAACAAACATAATAGTTGAGTGGCAAACATAATAGTTGAGTGGCAAATGACAACAGTGCTACCTTCCCAAATATTTAACTGAAGGAAATAATGGGTTATCGGGGCTGTATGTTGTGACAGACATCCTGACACCTTGCATGTCATTTTAATATTACACTTATCCCATCCCCCTGGATATTCCGGATTATTAAATTAAGGTTTTGTCAACTAATTACAAATCAGGCTAATTACAAATCAGTAACATTAGCCAACTCCGAAACACGAAACGCTGAGCATTGGGATCCAGGCATCACGGACAACTGGCCTCAGTCCCCCGCTCACATCTGGCAGTGCTCTCCGTCTGAACCAGGGGCTGCAGAGTGTTTTTGTAAGTGGGGGGGCTGAGTGATCACTGATCACTGACCTTGGGGGTACCCGGCGAGGGAGTGAAGTGACCGAGTGGGGGGAGGGTGTGGGAGGGGGGGGTACCCCCAAGGTACCCCCCCTCCCACGGTAGGGATCTTTTGCAATTTGATGTATTAAAATCATGTTTTAGTGCATTGTAGAAGTATGATTTCAATGTTTTTTGTTTGAAGTATTTTAAGAGGTAACTTTTTAAGGGGTAACTTTCTCCACACAAAGGGTGGTGGGTGTGTGGAACAAGCTGCCAGAGGGGGTAGTTGAGGCAGGGACTATCCCAACATTTGAGAAAAAGTTAGACTGATACATGGATAGGACAGGTTTGGAGGGATATGGACCAAAAGTAGGTAGTGTGGCTGGGACATGTTGGCGGGTGTGGGCAAGTTGCACCGAAGGGCCTGTTTTCACACTGTATCACTCTATGACTACATTATACCTCCACCATGCATGAATGCTTCAAAATCAAGTGATCACGTTTTATTGCCATAGCACTGCCATTCAATATGATCATGGTTGTTCATCTAAAATCAGTACCACTTTCCTGTTTTTTCCCCATATCCCTTGATGTCGTTACCCCCAAGAGCTAAATGTAACTCTCTCTTGAAAACATCCAGTGAATTGGCCCCCACTGCCTTCTGTGTCACAGAATTCCAGATTCACAACTCTCTGGGTGAAGAAAGTTTGTCCTCATCTCAGTCCTAAATGGCCTACCCCTTATTCTTAAACTGTGTGACCTCTGGTTCTGAACTCCCCCAACATCGGGAACATTTTTCCTACAGTTACAGTAAGTGAAAATCTAGCAGGCAAGCAGGATGCTTTCTCCAACAACTCCCATTTGAAGGCCACTATCTTCCACCGCTTCTACCCAGTGCTTGGTACTTACTTCCAGCAGCCAGTGGTTGTCCTACAGGATGCACCGAGCCACAGCGTTCATGCCGGTCACCTGGGCGAATTCGGCACAGAGACTCTCATGGCAGCGGTGCAAAGCTTCCGACGCCTCCGACGGCCCGGGACTCTTGCACTGAGGCTGCTCCATGGCCGGAGCTGCAGCGAGCGACTCGCCAGCGCTGCAAACATTCACCAGCCCCGGCTCCCCGTCCGTATCTGTCCCCGCCGCTGCTTCTGCTTCCATCCCTCCCTCAGCCCCGGCTCTCCAACACCCGCGGCCCATGCAGTTGATATTAGTTTTGAAATTCTTGTTGATCACAGAATTTCTCACGACAGAGCGTGAGATATTTTTGATCAGCGTGGGAGCGTGAGAATTTGGCGAAATGCGTGAGTCCCACGTTCAATGCGTAAGAGTTGGCAGCTCTGCTGTTACATTGCAGTTATACAAGTCTATGGTAGGCCACACGAGGTATTGTGACCTATTCAAGTTCTACAAAGATGCTGTCTGACCTGCTGTTACTCCAGCACTTGGTGCCCTTTTGTGTAAACCAGCACCTACAGTTCCTTGTTTCTCCTGCTAGATATTGTGTTCAGTTTTGTTCACTCTTTTATGGGAAAGATGTCATTAAGTTGGAAAGAGTATAGAAAATGTTTTAGCAAATGTTGCTAGGACTTGAGGGATGGTGTTATGGGCAAGGTTGGGATTCTGTGGAGCATAAGGGTGATCTTACAGTGGTGCATAAAATCATAAGGAGCATATATAGTCTTTTTCCCAGGGTAGAGGAATCAAGAACAAGTGGACATAGGTTTGTGAGAGGTTTAATGGTAACCTGAGGGGAGACTTATTCACACAGAGGGCGGAGTGATAAATGGAACGAGCTGCCACCATAAGTAGCTGACCCAGGTACAATAACAACATTTAAAAGATATCTACAGTGCATTCAGAAAGTATTCAGACCCCTTCACTTTTTTCACATTTTGTTACGTTGCAGCCTTATTCTAAAATGGATTAAATTCTTAAAATGTTTTTAAATCATCAATCTACACACAATACCACATAATAAAAAAGTGAAAACAGGTGTTTAGAAATGTTTGCAAAGTAATTAAAAATAAATAACTGAAATAACACATTTACATAAGTATTCAGACCTTTGCTATGACACTCAAAATTGAGCTTAGGTGCATTGATTATCCTTGAGATGTTTCTACAACTTGATTGGAGTCCACGAATGGTAAATTAAATTGTACATGAAAGGAAAGGCACACACCTGTCTATATAAGGTCCCACAGTTGACAGTGCATGTCAGAGCAAAAACCAAGCCATGAAGACGAAGGAATTGTCCGTAGACCTCCGAGACAGGATTGTGTCGAGACACAGATCTGGGGAAGGGTATAAAACAATTTCTGCAGCATTGCAGGTCTCGAAGAGCACAGTGGCTTCCGTCATTCTTAAATGGAAGAACTATGGAACTACCAGGACTCTTCATAGAGCTGGCCGCCCGGCCAAACTGAGCAATCGGGGGAGAAGGGCCTCGGTCAGGGAGGTGACTAAGAATCCGTTGGTCACTCTGACAGAGCTCCAGAGTTCCTCTGTGGAGATGGGAGAACCTTCCAGAACGACAACTATATCTGCAGCAACTCCACCAATCAGGCCTTTATGGTAGAATGGCCAGACGGAAGCCACTCCTCTGTAAAAGGCACATGACAGCCCGCTTGGAGTTTGCAAAAAGACACCTAAATAAGAGTCTCTGGTCTGATGAAACCAAGATTGAACTCTTTGGCCTGAATGCCAAGAGTCACGTCTGGAGGAAACCAGGCACCACTCATTACCTGGCCAATACCATACCTACGGTGAAGCATGGTGGTGGCAGCATCATGCTGTGGGGATGTTTTTCAGTGGCAGGAACTGGGAGACTAGTCAGGATCGAGGGAAAGATGAATGGAGCAAAGTACAGAGAGATCCTTGATGAAAACCTGCTCCAGAGCGTTCAGGACCTCAGGCTCAGGAGTGGCTTTGTGACAAGTCTGTGAATGTCCTTGAGTGGCCCAGCCAGAGCCCGGACTTGAACCTGATCAAACATCTCTGGAGGGACCTGAAAATAGCTGTGCATCGACGCTCCCCATCCAACCTGACAGAACTTGAGAGGATCTGCAGAGACAAATGGGAGAAATTACCCAAATACAGGTGTGCCACGCTTGTAGCTTCATACCCAAGAAAGCCTGAGGCTGTAATCGCTGCCAAAGGTGCCTCAACAAAGTACTGAGTAAAGGATCAGAATACTTATGTAAATGTGATATTTCAGTTATTTCTTTTTAATTACTTTGCAAAAAATTCTAAACACCTGTTTTCGCTTTTTTATTATGGGGTATTGTGTGTATATTGATGATAGAAATAATGAATGTAATCCATTTTAGAATAAGGCTGTAACATAACAAAAGGTGGAAAACGTGAAGGGGTCTGAATACTTTCTGAATGCACTGTATGTGTGGGAAGGAACTGCAGATGCTGGTTTAAACCGAAGATAGGCACAAAATGCTGGAGTAACTCAACGGGACAGGCAGCATCTCTGGAGAGAAGGAATAGGTGATGTTTCGTGTCGAGACCCTTCAGACTTCAGACTTAAAAGATTTCTAGATAGGTACATGGATACATGGTACAGGACAGCACAGGAACAAACCCTTCCGCCCACATTGTCTGTACTGAATATCAAAGATCTTAGAGCAGAGCAAGATGGGTTACTCTCACGCAAACGTGTAGTACGCTCATGGGCGGATTCATGGGTGATTATAGGACCCATTTTAGCGACCAGTCCCCGCCATCTTGTTCCGCCATCTTGCTTCCGGCCAAAGATCGGATCTTTGTTTCCGCAGCGGGGAGAGGGAGTGTGCGGCCCGGGGCAGCGGGGAGAGGGGGTGTGGGGCCCGGGGCAGCAGGGAGAGGGGGTGTGGGGCCCGGGGAGAGGGGTGTTGTGGGGCCCGGGGGGCAGCGGGGGAGAGGGGGTGGGGCCCGGGGGAGGGGAGTGTGGGGCCGGGCAGAGTAGGGAGGAGGGGTGTGGGGACCGGGGAGAGAGGGAGTGTTGGGACGGGGCAGCGGGCGGGAGAGGGGAGTGTGGGGCCGGGGAGAGGGGTGTGTGGGGCCAGGGGAGAGGGGGTGTGGGCCGGGGAGAGGAGTGTGGGGCCCGGGGAGAGGGAGGTGGGGGCCCGGGGAGAGGGGGTGTGGGGCCCGGGAGAGGGGTGTGGGGCCCGGGGGAGAGGGGGGTGTGGGGCTGGGGAGAGGGAGTGTGGGGCAGGGAGGGGAGAGGGGTGGAGGGGGGAGGGGGTGCCCGGGGAGAGGGGTGTGGGGCACGGGGAGAAGGGAGTGTGGGGCCAGGGGAGAGGGGGGTGTGGGGCACGGGGAGAGGGAGTGGGGGGCCGGGGAGAGGGGGTGTGTGTGGGGCCCGGGGAGAGGGGGTGGGGGAGGGGAGAGGGGGGGGGGGGGGGGAGAGGGGGGTGGGGCGGGGGGGGGGGTGGGGGCCGGGGAGAGGGGGTGGGGGGGCACGGGGAGAGGGGGGTGGGGACCGGGGAGAGGGGGGGGGGGAACGGGGAGAGGGGGGGGGGGAAAGGGGAGGAGGGGGTGTGGGGGGGGAGGGAGAGGGTGGGGTGGGGACAGGGGGGGGGGAGGGGGGGGCCGGGGGGGAGGGGGGGTGGGGGTGGGGAGAGGGGAGTGTGGGGGGGGGGGAGAGGGGGTGTGGGGCGGGGAGAGGGAGTGTGGGGCCCTGTGAGAGGTGGCGCGCGGAGGGGCTGTGGGGAGAGGGGGTGGGGGGAAGGGGAGAGGGGGGGGGGGGCCGGGGGGGGGGGGGGGGGGGTGGGGCGGGGGGAGGGGGGGTGTGGGTGGGGCCCGGGGAGAGGGAGTGTGTGTGGGGACCAGTGAGAGGTGGCGCGCGGCCCGGGGCTGTGGGGAGAGGGGGTGTGGGGCCCGGGGCAGCGGGGAGAGGGGGTGTGGGGCCTGGGGAGAGGGAGTGTGGGGCCCGGGGAGAGGGAGTGCGAGGCCCAGTGAGAGGTGGCGCGCGGCCCGGGGCTGTGGGGAGAGGGGGTGTGGGGCAGCGGGGAGAGGGGCATAGGAGGGGGGGAGACATTGTAGTGAGGGGGCAGGCGAGGGAGTGCCGGGGGGGGGGGGGATAAGGCCTAGTGTGTGTGTGAAGTTGCGGGGAGGTTTACAATGTTTCTTATTTAATGTCCCTTGTCTGGTCTGAAATAAAGTTCATCATTGGATCAGAAGAAATATAATTGTGTGTGTTATATGATTATATACATTTATATCACATTCATGTATGTGTGTTTATAAACATTTTATTCTTTAACAAGAATTAACAGAATTATGAACTAACAGAATTATGAATCTAACCCTATATCACGCACAAAAACTGCCCCCGCAATGTCAATTACCCTGCGAGTCGGGTCGGTTCCGGTTACTACAAAATCAACTCAAACACTGCTTGTGAGCCATTTAAAAAGAAATGATTTAAAAAACATTAAAAAAGATAATGGGAGGGCGAGCTGAATACGAAACTAACAGACCAGCAATGGGATTCTGCCTTGGATTTGATCCATTCTTCCTCCATATGTGCCCGTCATGGCCTAATCCAATGCAAAGTCCTTCACAAAGTCCACTACACAAACGCAAGATTATCTAGAATATACCCCGCTATTAAAGACACCTGCAACAGATGCAATCAATCCCCTGCCAACCATAGTCATATGTTTTGGCCTTGCCTTAAGCTAGCAACCTTTTGGAGGAGTGCTTTCGACGTGCTAAGCAGAGCCTATGGCCAGACTATTCCTCCAAACCCACTGTCAGCTATTTTTGGTATTCCCCCCAACACCAACCTCTCTGTTGCGTTGAAGCGGCTCCTGGCTTTTACAACCCTGTTAGCCCGGAGACTGATTTTGCTTAACTGGAGACTTACCTGCCCCCCGACACACGCCCGCTGGATCAAGGAGGTGCTCTACAACTTAAAGCTTGAAAAATTTAGGTTCTCTCTCAAAGGCTCTACCAAGACATTCCTAGATACATGGAGCCCTTTCCTGGAACTTGTTAACGCTCTTAACTTGTTTCCGGACTCGGAAGAGGACTGAGTGCCCTCTATCACAGCTCTGTCTTATTGCAGCTGCTAACCCCTCAACCCCTCCTCCCCCCTCCCTCCCCACAATTTTTTTTATTTTTTTTAATTTTTTTTTAATTTAATTTTTTTATTTTATTTATTTTTTTTCTTATTTTTATTTTTATTTTATTTTATTTTTTTAATCGTATTTGTGTGGATGTGTACGTATGTGAGTGTTGTTTGTCCCCGGGTGGCGAGGGTGGGTAAGGGTAAGGGTAAGGGTTTTGAGGGTCGTTTACATACTGTTGTACAATTATGTCCTCATTATCACTGTCTGTTATCATTGTATTTATGCAAATTGCTGTTAAATTCAAAACTCAAATAAAAAGATTTAAACTAAAAAAGACAATTACCAGAGTCAAATTTTATTCTTGACAAGAAGTATGAACTGACAGAATTATGAATCTAACCCTATATCACACACACAAACTGTTGCCCCGCAACATTGATTACACTGCGAGTCGGGTCGGGTCAGGTAGGCTCCGGTTACTAAAATGGGCGGGGAAAAATGCCCAGGATCCCCTCCGTAGCGTACTACATGTCAGCCCATTGTATTTCGCAGGAGTAGCCCATCTTGCTCTGCTCTAAGATCTTTGCTGAATATGAAGCCATGTTAAACTGATCTCCTCTGCCTGCACATGATCCAAACCCTCCAATCCCTGCCCAGTCCTGTTCCCATCTAAAAGCGGCATAAAAGCCTCTTGTCGTATCTGTACCACCACCCCCGACAGCATGATCCATGCACCCCCCACCCCCGACAGCATGTTCCGTGCACCCACCACCCCCGACAGCATGATCCATGCACCCACCACCCCCGACAGCATGTTCCATTCACCCCCCACCCCCGACAGCATGTTCCATGCACCCCCCACCCCCGACAGCATGATCCATGCACCCACCACCCCCGACAGCATGTTCCATTCACCCCCCACCCCCGACAGCATGTTCCATTCACCCCCCACCCCCGACAGCATGTTCCATGCACCCCCCACCCCCGACAGCATGTTCCATGCACCCCCCACCCCCGACAGCATGTTCCATGCACCCCCCACCCCCGACAGCATGTTCCGTGCACCCCCCACCCACTGTGATGGAAGAGGTTTGGAAGGATACGAATCAAAAGTGTAAATAGGACAAGTTTAGGTGGGCATGTTAGTTGGCATGGGCGAGTTGGGCTGAAGGGCCTGTTTCTGTGTTGTACAACTCTAAATGCATCCTTGGACCCTGTGCTGCTGCTCCTGTACATCATCAGGAAGACACACCTCATAATATAAGAGGGTACACAAAAATGCTGGAGAAACTCAGCGGCCAATTTTGTTAGCCCTTGCTGTCTCCTCCCCTTCCTCAGCCCTCGGGCTCCTCCTCCTCCTTTTTCCTTTCTTCTCCCCGCCACCCCCTATCAGTCTGAAGAAGGGTTTTGGCCCGAAACGTTGCCTATTTCCTTCGCTCCATAGATGCTGCTGCACCGGAAATACCTCTATCTCATAATATAAGAGTCCTGGGCTGGAATCCAAGACTGTAGGCTTTGTCTGTTCCTCTCTTCTATGTTGTGTCCAGTATTGTTTAGATGAACTGAAGAAGAGTATAATTTAGTGTGGATTTTACTGCTGGCTGTGTAAGAGGCGAGGGGTCATGGCAGGGATGAATCTTTCTCTTTCTGCATGCTATACACTAAACAAGCAAATGCATGCCATCGTTGTTGTAAGAATAACAAAACCTCTATTCACAAGGTCTGAAGATTAGCTTTAAGAGAAAGGAATTTGGATAGGTGTATCTCAACAGCATTAGTTGTTTTCCACAAAGAATCATGAAAAGACTGCATTGTAAGAAATGTTCTTATTCCCGATTGGATGTCTATTTTGGGTGGTTTGAAGTGGCCCCACTGATAAATGTAATCCTGAAAGCAAAGTCTTCATGAGATTGGAATGTCAAGTGTGGTTAAGTGGCCCTGCTGCCATCATCCTGTACTGGGAGAATAAAACACAACATGATTGGCATGAGGAGAGAATACTAAAGAACACTGTGTCATTCATCATGAAATAATCAGAGGAAAAAGGGAATGTTTGCGTGTTGGGAGTGTAGAATGAAGGGGGAGGGTGGGGACGGAGTATTCTGCACTAGTCCTTCCACCTGCATCTGAACATACAGTGCCCTCCGTAATATTTGGGACAAAGACCCATCATTTATTTACTTGCCTCTGTACTCCACAATTTGAGTTTTGTAATAGAAAACATCACATGTGGTTAAAGTGCACATTGTCAGATTTTATTAAAGGCCATTTTTATACATTTTGGTTTCACCATGTAGAAATTACCGCTGTGTTTATACATAGTCCCCCCATTTCAGGGCACCATAATGTTTGGGACACATGGCTTCACAAGTGTTTGTAATTGCTCAGGTGTGTTTAATTGCATCCTTCATGCAGGTATAAGAGAGCTCTCAGCACCTAGTCTTTCCTCCAGTCTTTCCATCACCTTTGGAAACTTTATTGCTGTTTATCAACATGAGGACCAAAGTTGTGCCAATGAAAGTCAAAGAAGCCATTATGAGACTGAGAAACAAGATTAAAACTGTTAGAGACATCAACCAAACCTTAGGCTTACCAAAATCAATTGTTTGGAACATCATTAAGAAGAGAGCACTGGTGAGCTTACTACTCGCAAAGGGACTGGCAGGCCAAGGAAGACCTCCACAGCTGATGACAGAAAAATTATTTCTATAATAAAGAAAAAAAACCTCAAACACCTGTCCGACACCCGCTGAGTTTCTCCAACACTTTTGTCTACCTTCGACAGATCAGAAACACTCTTCAGGAGCCAGGTGTGGATTTGTCAATGACCACTGTCCGCAGAAGACTTCATGAACAGAAATACAGAGGCTACACTGCAAGATGCAAACCACTGGTTAGCCACAAACATAGGATGGCCAGGTTACAGTTTGCCAAGAAGTACTTAAAAGAGCAACCACAGTTCTGGAAAAAGGTCTTGTGGACAGATGAGACGAAGATTAACATATCAGAGTGATGGCAAGAGCAAAGTATGGAGGAGAGAAGGAACTGCCCAAGATCCAAAGCGTACCACCTCATCTGTTTTGGCCTGGACATGTATGGCTGCTGAAGGTACTGGCTCACTTATCTTCATTGATGATACAACTGCTGATGGTAGTAGCATAATGAAAGTGTATAGACACATCCTATCTGCTCAAGTTCAAACAAATGCCTCAAAACTCATTGGCTGGGGTTCATTCTACAGCAAGACAATGATCCTAAACATACTGCTAAAGAAACAAAGGAGTTTTTCAAAGCAAAAAATTGGTTAATTCTTGAGTGGCCAAGTCAATCACCTGATCTGAACCCAATTGAGCATGTCTTTTATATGCTGAAGAGAAAACTGAAGGGGACAAGACCCCAAAATAAGCATAAGGTAAAGATGGCTGCAATACAGGCCTAGCAGAGCATCACCAGAGAAGACACCCAGCAACTGGTAATGTCCATGAATCGCAGACTTCAAGCAGTCATTGCATACAAAAGATATGCAACAAAATACTAAACATGACTACTTTCATTTACATGACACTGCTGTGTCCCAAACATTATGGTGCCCTGAAATGGGGGGACTATGTATAAACACTGCTGTAATTTCTACATGGTGAAACCAAAATGTATAAAATGGCTAGTATTAAAATCTGACAATGTTACTCTAAGCTCCTGTGATATTTTCTATTACAAATCTCAAATTGTGGAGTACAGAGGCAAATAAATAAATGATGGGTCTTTGTCCCAAACATTTTGGAGGGCACTGTAATCAGTCTAGTGGACTGACTATGCTCTATAGTAAAGTAATTGGTGATTTTGTTCTGTAAGTCCAACAGAGAGCCATTGACATGTTACACTGCCTTGGGAAAGCAGCCTGCATAATCGATGACCACTCACACCCTGGTCATTTCCTCTTCTGCCCCTTCTCGATGGGCAGAACATCTAGAAGCATGAACTCACATACCATCAGATTCAAGAACAGCTTCTTCTCTGCTGTTATTAAACTCTTGAACCAACGTCTCATAAACTAAGGCTGAATTTCTGATCTTCCAATCAACTAGTTGCAGCCCATGCACAATTTTGATCTGCACTTTCTCCGAAGCTACAACACCATATTCTGCACCCTGTAGATTTTTGCTTTCGCACCTCCTGATCATAAGTGATAGCAGTAGAATTAGGCCATTCGGCCTATCGTCCTGAAACATAGAAACATAGAAAATAGGTGCAGGAGGAGGCCATTTGGTCCTTCGAGCCAGCACCGCCATTCATTGTGATCATGGCTGATCGTCCCCAATCAATAACCCGTGCCTGCCTTCTCCCCATATCCCTTGATTCCACTAGCCCCTAGAGCTCTATCTAACTCTCTCTTAAATCCATCCAGTGACTTGGCCTCCACTGCCTTCTGTGGCAGGGAATTCCACAAATATTGCTATTCAATCATGGCTGATCTATCTCTCCCTCCTAACCCCATTCTCCTGAACTTTCCATAACCTCTGACATCTGTACTAATCAAGAATCTATCTATCTATGCCTTAAAGATATCCACTGACTTGGCCTCCACAGCCTTCTGTGGCAAGGAATTCCATAGATTCAAAACCCTCTAACTAAAGAAAATTCTCCTAATTTCCTTCTTAAAAGAACATCCTTTAATTCTGAGGCTGTGACCTCTAGTCCTAGACTCTCCCACTAGTGGAAACATCCTCTCCACATCCATTCTATCCAAGCCTTCCACTATCCTGTGTGTTTCAATGAGGTCCCCCCTCATTCTTCTAAACTCCAGCGAGTACAGGCCCAGTGCCGACAAACGCTCATCATAGATTAACTCACTCACTCCTGAGAACATACTTGTAAACCTCCTCTGGACCCTCTCGAGAGCCAGCACATCTTTCCTCAGATATGGTGCCCAAAATTGCTCACAATGGTCCAAATGCGGCCTTACCAGCAACAAGGGTTCTGAACTTAAAGAAAGGTAACTTTGAGGGTACGAGACGTGAATTGGCCAAGATAGACTGGCAATTGATTCTTAAAGGGTTGACGGTGGATATGCAATGGAAGGCATTTAAAGATTTTCATCCCAGTTTGGCAAAAGAATAAATCAGGGAAGGTAGTGCATCTGTGGATAACAAGGGAAATCAGGGATCATATCAAAACAAAAGATGAAGCGTACAAATTAGCCAGAAAAAGCAGCCTACCAGAGGACTGGGAGAAATTCAGTCCAGGACAAAGGGCTTAATTAGGAAAGGGAAAATAGATTATGAAAGAAAACTGGCAGGGAACATAAAAACTGACTGCAAAAGCTTTTATAGATATGTGAAGAGAAAATGATTAGTTAAAGCGCTGGAGTAACTCAGCAGATCGGACAGCATCTCCGGAGGACATTGTTTCCAGAGATCCATGTTCTCCAGAGATGCTGCCTGACCTGCTGAGTTTCTCCAGCACTTTGTGTCCTTTGGTTTATTAACCAGCAGCTGCAGTTCTTTGTTTCTACTCTTTCCCTATGTTTGACTACAACATGCAGAATTGGAAGGGGAACAACTTTTATAATAAAAACATCCACGAACCATATGTTCATAACTGGAAAACTCCATCAGAGATAGACACAGACTGAAGAAGAGTCTCCACCCGAAACGTCACCCATTTCTTTTCTCCACAGATGCTACCTGTCCTGCTGAGTTACTCCAGCATTCAGTGTCTATAGTCGGTGTAAACCAGCATCTGCAGTTCCTTCCTACACATGTGAATATTAAGGATGGACACAAAATGCTGGAGTAACTCAGTGGGTGTGGCTGAGTGTGAAGAAGGGTTCCAACTTGAAACGTCACCTATCCATGCTCTCCAGAGAAGTTACTCCAGCACTTTGTGCCTAAGTTCTGTTAGACCAGCATCTGCAGTTCCTTCCTGCAAACGGCATCAAAGACAGTGTCGCGATTTGCTCAAATGTCCCATTTGGTGTTCATTGGCTAATCTCTTCTATTCCGCCGCTTTCATTGGCCAACTGTGTGGTGAGAGTTGACCATTGGGGGAGCAGAACCCCAGTTCGGCCACTGTGATTGGCCGGCGACGGGGCCTCGGTGATGGTACAATGCACTTGTTGCAGTGACGTGGGCGTGGCTGTGTTGGTTGGCGGCTGCTGTCAATCACAGGCCTGCCTGCCTGTTATTCTCTGCAGCCACTCGAGCATCTTGAGGCTACACATTATGAAACATGTTGAGCCAAAAAATAGTCAATAGTCCATTTTATTTGTCACATTCACCGGAAGATGGCAGTAATGGTGGCACGTCGGTAGAGTTGCTGGCTGACAGCAAAATGCAGCGCCAGAGTCCCGGGTTCGATCCCGACTACTGGTGCTGTCTGTATGGAGTTTGTACGTTCTCCCTGTGATCTGCGTGGGTTTTCTCCGAGACCTTCGGTTTCCTCCCACACTCCAAAGATGTACAGGTTTGTAGGCTAATTGGCGATAAAAATGTTAAATTGGTCAAGTTGGCGATATGCAGAGTACTGCCCTGCCGACTACAAAATTCACAAGGTTCAGAAGGTGCAGTGAAATGAATTTGCCAGCAGCAGTACAATTAACCCACGATACACAATAAGGTTTAACACAAACATCCACCGCAGCATTCTTCACTGTGGTGGAAGGCACAAAGTTCAGTCAGGCCTCCTCCTTGTTCACCCGTGGTCGGGGCCATAAAACCCTCCGCAGCCGCTGCTATGGATGGCCGGATATACAGGCCCTCTCGTTGGGACGGTCGAACACACTCCGTCGCTTGGAGGTCCAGAATCGGCACTCTTACCAGAGACCACGGCTTCAGGATGTTGTGGGCCGTAGGCTGGCGGTCGAAGCTCTTCTCAGGCTCCGGATGGTAAGTCCACGCCGCGCCCGCGGCTAAAAGCTCCGCAGATCGCAGCTTCAGGATGTAAGTCGATCGAAGCGCTCCCTCCTGGCGACCCCTGGCAAGGGCTCGCCCGCTCCGCGATGAAAAGTCCACGCTGCGCCCACGCTGAAACTCCGGGCCCGACTCCGGGAAAGACCACTCCAATCCATGTGCCCCCACCGACTCCCCCTCCCCCTCCCAGCCCCCCTCGGTTCCGCGGCCCATGCTCTGTGCAGATGCTGCCTGACCTGCTGATCTCCATGTCCCTCCCTGTTCTGTACGACTTACCATGCCAAGCAACATCTGTCCACCACTGTAATACCCAATGTGTTGCCCAATCAATCACAGCCAACTCTCATTTCATATCTTTCTAGCTTCACTTTTTTCGATAGATGACTATGAGGGTATGAGACGTGAATTGGCCAAGATTGACTGGCAATTGATTCTTAAAGGGTTGACGGTGGATATGCAATGGAAGGCATTTAAAGACTGCATGGATGAACTACAACAATTGTTCATCCCAGTTTGGCAAAAGAATAAACCAGGGAAGGTAGTGCATCCGTGGATAACAAGAGAAATCAGGGATAGTATCAAAACAAAAGATGAAGCGTACAAATTAGCCAGAAAAAGCAGCCTACCAGAGGACTGGGAGAAATTCAGAGTCCAGCAGAGGAGTTTTTATAGATATGTGAAGAGAAAGAGATTAGTTAAAACAAATGTAGGTCCCTTGTAGTCAGAAACAGGTGAATTGATCATGGGGAACAAGGACATGGCAGACCAATTGAATAACTACTTTGGTACACAAAATTGCTGGGGAAACTCAGCGGGTGCAGCAGCATCTATGGAGCGAAGGAAATAGGTGATGTTTCGGGCTGAAACTCTTCTTCAGACCGCTTTGGTTCCGTCTTCACTAAGGAAGACATAAATAATCTGCCGGAAATAGCAGAGGACCGCGAGTCAAATGAAATGGGGGAACTGAGTGAAGTCCAGGTTAGTCGGGAAGTGGTGTTAGGTAAATTGAATGGATTAAAGGCCGATAAATCCCAAGGGCAGGATAGGCTACATCCCAGAGTACTTAAGGAAGTAGCCCCAGAAATAGTGGATGCATTAGTGATAAAGTCTCAAAACTCTTTAGATTCTGGAGTAGTTCCTGAGGATTGGAGGGTAGCTAATGTAACCCCACTTTTTAAAAAGGGAGGGAGAATGAAAACGGGGAATTACAGACCAGTTAGTCTAACATCAGTAGTGGGGAAACTGCTACAGTCAGTTATTAAAGATGGGATAGCAGCACATTTGGAAATTGGTGAAATCATTGGACACCAATTTCCAAATGTGCTGCTATCCCATCTTTAATAACTGACTGTAGCAGTTTCCCCACTACTGATGGGGAAATCATGCATGGGGAAAGTCAGCATGGATTTATGAAAGGTAAATCATGTCTGACGAATCTTATAGAATTTTTCGAGGATGTAACTAGTAGAGTGGATAAGGGAGAACCAGTGGATGTGTTATATCTGGACTTTCAGAAGGCTTTCGACAAGGTCCCACATAAGAGATCAGTATACAAACTTAAAGCACACGGTATTGGGGGTTCAGTATTGATGTGGATAGAGAACTGGCTGGCAAACAGGAAGCAAGGAGTAGGAGTAAACGGGTCCTTTTCAGAATGGCAGGCAATGACTAGTGGGGTACCGCAAGGCTCAGTGCTGGGACCCCAGCTATTTACAATATATATTAATGATTTGGACGAGGGAATTGAATGCAACATCTCCAAGTTTGCAGATGACACGAAGCTGGGGGGCAGTGTAAGCTGTGAGGAGGATGCTAGGAGGCAGCAAGGTGACTTGGATAGGCTGGGTGAGTGGGCAAATGCATGGCAGATGCAGTATAATGTGGATAAATGTGAGGTTATCCACTTTGGTGGCAAAAACAGGAAAGCAGACTATTATCTAAATGCTGGCCGATTAGGAAAAGGGGAGATGCAACGAGACCTGGGTGTCATGGTACACCAGTCATTGAAAGTAGGCATGCAGGTGCAGCAGGCAGTGAAGAAAGCGAATGATATGTTAGCATTCATAGCAAAAGGATTTGAGTATAGGAGCAGGGAGGTTCTACTGCAGTTGTACAGGGTATTGGTGAGACCACACCTGGAGTATTGTGTACAGTTTTGGTCTCCAAATCTGAGGAAAGACATTCTTACCATAGAGGGAGTACAGAGAAGGTTCACCAGACTGATTCCTGGGATGTCAGGACTTTCATATGAAGAAAGACTGGATAGACTCGGCTTGTACTCGCTAGAATTTAGAAGATTGAGGGGAGATCTTATAGAAACTTACAAAATTCTTAAGGGGTTGGACAGGCTAGATGCAGGAAGATTGTTCCCGATGTTGGGGAAGTCCAGGACAAGGGGTCACAGTTTAAGGATAAGGGGGAAATTGTTTAGGACCGAGATGAGAAAAACATTTTTCACACAGAGAGTAGTAAATCTCTGGAACTCTCTGCCACAGAAGGTAGTTGAGGCCAGTTCATTGGCTATATTTAAGAGGGAGTTAGATGTGGCCCTTGTGGCTAAAGGGATCAGGGGGTTTGGAGAGAAGGCAGGTACAGGATACTGAGTTGGATGATCAGCCATGATCATATTGAATGGCAGTGCAGGCTCGAAAGGGCCGAATAGCCTACTCCTGCACCTATTTTCTATGTTTCTATGTTTCTATGACTCTTGTTTCTTGCTGATCCACATCACTCTTGAACTATTATGGTCACTATTACCCATATTAATCAATGCTTTTCAGTATACAGGATAAGATCCAAAATGTCCTTTTCCTAGTGCATTGTTTGTGACTGCACACCACGAAGCATCCTGGACCTGGTAAAAAAATTGAAAGCTTCATTATATTGTTCGGCAGCTATATGACGCATGTTTATTAAAGGTACACACTTCTCAAAAACAGTAGTATTTTCTCCAGTTAATTCCTCAACATATTGATCCAGAAAGGCATCTCGTATTTATTCCATGAATTCAGTGTCCTCATTATAAAGAATTTGATTTGTCCAATGTATATGTTCGCTGAAATGCCCCATGATTACTTTATGACACCAGCTACATGTTCCTGTAATTTCCTGAATTACAACACTCTCCCTCTATCACAACTGCCGTTTGATCGCCCATCAATAACCACCGCCAATATATTCTACCCTTTGTCATTTTTATGCTGGACCAACTTGATTCTAATTCTACACTGTGAGCTGTCATGCCTTTAGGTATTTACTTTTAAATATCTTTTTTGGTACGCTCTTCAAAATCAATACTGGATTTTTCTTTCGTGGAAGGTGTATGTCTTACTCTGGGAAATTACAGCTCCTTCATGTAGCAGCAATTATACTGAACTCTGCAACATGTTGGTGAGTGACCCTCCCAGCGGTAAAACACCATCCCTGGATGTGACCTTTCAAATGCTGCCGGTTGTTCAACACACAGTCATCCCTTATAGAAGACAAGCAAATAACTTGCAGACAAGGAACTACAGATGCTGGAACCTTGAGTAAAACATAAAGTGCTGGAGGAACTCATCAGGAAGTCAGACCCAAAATGCTGGAGTAACTCAGAGGAACAGGCAGCATCTCTGGAGAGAAAGAATGGGTGATGTTTTGGGTCGAGACCCTTCTTCAGACCCGAAACATCACCCATTGCTTCTCTACAGAGATGCTGCCTGTCCCGCTGAGTTACTCCAGCATTTTGTGCCCACCTGCTATTTAAACCAGCATTTGCAGTTCTTTCCTACACATTTTTACTTTTCTCTAAATTCGAATTTGCAGGGAAGATGGCATTATACTAAGCTGCCTAACTTGGACACTGAACACATGGCTGCAGAGAAACGTCAGAGAGTTCAGGGTAACTCACGTTCTTGGAGATGACTCCCAAAGATTGTTGATGTCATTTCTGTGTATCATGTCATAGTCATAATCCCGGCTATCTCTTCACACACCACACACTGAGAACCTCATTTAGAAGCTTGACTATAATAACCAAATTAAAGGCAGACCAATCTAACTATGGTGCCAGAATATTTTCTTTCCATATCTTCATTAGCATCCTGGTAACGATAAACCTTGATTCTTCCTGAGCAGCCATATGATACTGTTTTTAAATGAGCAATAGTGAAGCTGGAACTTGATTGAGAAATGGAGGTAACCACACCAGGCCAGTCCCTGATCAATAAGAGTCACACACAGGGAGGTTAGTGGAGAGAAGATCCGTGAACTAACGTTACAACAGGATCAAAATCAACTGGGTAAGTGAATGGATGATGGGATTCAACTCACAATGGAAAGTAATTCCGCCTTTGGGGAAGTTAAACCAGGGCAGGACATACATAATGAATGCCATCCCCAGAGAGATCTGGGGGCAGAGGTACCTGGCTCCCTGAGATAAGTGATGCGTTCCCACGCTGGTCAGGGCATTGAGTACGTCCATTGGGAAGTCATGTTAGAGCAGTACAAGACATTGGTGAAACCACACCTGGAATATTGTGTGCAGCTCTGGTTGCCATAATGCAGAAAGGATGTCATTAAGCCAGAGAGGGTGCTGAAAAGATTCACATGGATGGTGCTGGCACTGGAGAGTTTGAGTATTGGTTGCAACTATTTTCCTGGAGTGAAGATTACAATGGGTTATAAAATGATGAGAGGCACAGATAGTGCAGATAGTCATAATATTCTTCTGTGGATAGGACATTCCAAAACCAGCAGGTTTAAGCTGAAAGGAGTACGATTACAGCGGATCTAGGTAAGTAGGTAAGTGTTTATTGGCCAAGTACTCACATACAAGGAATTTGCCTTGGTGCTCCGCCCACAAGTAACAACATGACATACAGTGACAGTTATGAATGACTCAGAAAACACTAAACATTAATAATAATAAAACATTAATGATAAAACACCATTGATCAAGCAAGTGAACCAACAAAATACCAGATCAAAGGGAGGCTACAGATTTTTGGCTGTTGAGTAGAGCAATTACTCGTGGATAAAAACTGTTTTTATGTCTACCTGTGGCAGCTTTGACAATCCGGAGACGCCTTCCAGAGGGAAGTGATTCAAAGAGTTTGTGGCCAGGGTGAGAGGGGTCAGAGATGATCTTGCCCGCTCGCTTCCTGGCCCTTGCAGTGTACAGTTCATCAATGGAGGGAAGGTTGCAGCCAATAACCTTCTCTGCTGATCGGACGATTCGCTGCAGCCTCCAGGTGTCGTGCTTGGTGGCTGAGCCAAACCAGACCATGATGGAGACGGTGAGAACAGACTCTACGATGGGCGTATAGAATTGGTCCATCATTGCCTGTGGCAGATTGTGCTTCCTCAGCTGCCGCAGGAAGTACATCCTCTGTTGTGCCTTTTTAACTGTGGAGTCGATGGTAGCCCCCCACTTAAGGTCCTTGGAGATGATGGTTCCCAGGAACTTAAAAGACTCCACAGATGTGACTGTGGTGTTGTTGATGGTGAGTGGGGTGAGGGGGAGCTCTCCTAAAGTCTACAATCAATTCCACTGTCTTAAGAGCATTGAGCTCTAGGTTGTTGCGACAGCACCAGGACGCCAGCTGTGACACTTCCTGTCTGCAGGCAGATTCCTCCCCATCCTAGACCAGTCCAATCAGGGAGGGTTGTGTTGTCCGCAAACTTGAGAAGCTTGACAGAGGAGTCTGTGGAGGTGCAGGCGTTGGTGTAGAGAGAGTAGAGGAGAGGAGAGTACGTGAGTAAATCTGACGGACATTTTTTCACACAAAGAATATTGGGTATGTTTAAATGTTTAAAAGACAATTGGACATACAAAGATAAGAAAGGAATTGAGGGATATGGGCCAAGCGCAGCCTTCGATACAGTGAACCATAACATCCTGCTCACCAGACTCAAAGACCTCGGCATTGAAGGCTCTGCACTCAGCTGGCTCCGTTCCTACCTTTCCAACAGATCCCACTTCATCTCTCTCCACAACCACACCTCTGCTACAGCCGCAGTCACTCAAGGCGTTCCCCAAGGCTCCGTACTCGGCCCCCTCCTCTTCATCATCTACATCCTCCCCCTTGGTCAGATACTCCGCCACTTCAATCTGGACTTCCACTGTTACGCTGATGACACCCAGATTTACCTTGGCACCAAATCCCCCCACAACCCCCCCCTCTCCCATATCAACTCCTGTTTGTCAGCTATAAAAACCTGGATGC
Source organism: Amblyraja radiata (assembly GCF_010909765.2). Taxonomy (NCBI): domain Eukaryota; kingdom Metazoa; phylum Chordata; class Chondrichthyes; order Rajiformes; family Rajidae; genus Amblyraja; species Amblyraja radiata. Next base: position 40,924,320 of record NC_045978.1, on the reverse strand, counting down.
AACATAATTTCCTCAAACTCAACAGCGATAAGACAGAATTCCTCCTCATAGGCTCCAAAGCCACACTCAGCAAAATCAATAACCCCACTCTCACCATCGACTGCACCACTGTCTCCCCATCTCCCCAGGCCCGCAACCTTGGCGTGATCTTTGATTCCACCCTCTCCCTTGAGCCTCACATCCGCCATGTCATTAAAACCTCCTTCTTTCATCTCCGCAACATCGCCAAACTCAGACCCTCTCTCACACCGCCTGCTGCTGAAAGACTCATCCATGCCTTCATCTCCTCCCGACTGGACTATTGCAACTCACTTCTCCTTGGCATCAGCTCCACCTACATCAACCGACTCCAACTGGTCCAGAACGCAGCCGCCCGACTCATCACCCACACCAAATCCTGGCATCACATCACTCCAGTCCTCAAAAACTTCACTGGCTTCCCATCTCCCACCGGATCACCTACAAAATCCTGGTCCTCACCTACAAAGCCCTCCACCATCTGGCCCCCCCATATCTCACTGACCTCCTCTCCCCCTACCAACCCTCACGGTCCCTCAGATCTACATCAGCCGGTCTCCTCTCCATCCACAAGTCCAACCTCCGCAGTTTTGGGGACAGAGCCTTCTCCAGGGCAGCTCCCAGGCTCTGGAACTCCCTCCCCCAACTGATCCGCAATTCCGTGTCCCTCACCATCTTCCAGTCCCGCCTCAAGACCCATCTCTTCACCTCTGCCTATCCTTAGCCCCACGTCCCCGTCCCTTTTCATCTGTGCATTAATTGCCTCATACTGTGTTTTGTATTGAATTCTGTCTTTACTTTGTGTACTAGTCATGTCTCTACTATTTATTTCATTCCCCTTACATGTTTTTCCTCTACATGCTCAATTTTTGTAAGGTGTCCTTGAGACTCTTGAAAGGCGGCCATAAATAAAATTTATTATTATTATTATTAAGTGGGGCTACGCAAATAGGTAGACAAAATATGAAGGAAGATGGAAAATTTCATGCAGATGCTGGTTTATACTGAAGATAGGCACATAATGTTGGAGTAACTCAGCGGGTCAGGCTCTGGAGAAAAGGAATAGGTGACATTTTGGGTCAGAACTCTGCTTCAGAATGAAAGATAGAGAAGGCCAGAACAGGGCCAGCAACAGATGAAGTCCATAATGGCCCATTGTTGACAAGTGAAGATGTGCTAACAACAGAAATGGAATGGCAGATTACGTGTGGATTTTACCATTACTATAAATGAACCAAACATTCCACTACTTTTAGACAGTGTGGCTTTTGGGCTTCCCTCCCTCCCTCACTCCACCAATACCAATTCAGGGTCCCCAGAATCTCCTCACAACAGTCTATAACTTTCTATTCAAGACTTGAATTTCCTTTAAACAGACCAGAACAAACAAGAACGCTACAGAAAGCAGCAGATGTACAGTCATTGCAAAACAGAAACTAAAATGGATATTATTTTTAACATTCAATGCACAACTTGAAAACCTCCAGGCAGACTTTGAAAGTGAACCTGATTACACTCCTTGAGATCGAAAACCAACACAAGCAGAAACAGAAGCTCTCCCAACAAGGAGAACCACCAGCCACACATAAATTAGAATCTCCAAAACATACTGACACCTCACAAAACAGAGTTAATCTTAAAATGTACAACACAGGATATCCTACAGGATAGATGAAACGCAGCAAAAACATTTCATACCACCAGGCACTCATTGAAATGAAACTGAACCCGATGCAACAGATAACTTACCGAGATGTTCAAATCAACAGCCATCACATCTCATTCACACCCACACAATCTGCGCCATCACTCTTTTCCTTCATTTGAGATTAAGAAACTCTTGTCCTGGTGTCGAGACAATAATCTTTCTCTCAATGTCAGCAAGACAAAGGAGATAGTGATGGACTTCAGGAAGTGATGTGGTTCACAAAGCCCAGTTTGTATTGATGGCGCTGAAGTACAGATGGTTAAAAGCTTCATATTCCTAGTAGTCAACATGGCCAACAACTTCTCCCGGGCCACCCATATTGAAGCAACGTCTCTACTTCCTTAGAAGGCTTAGGAAGTTCGGCATGTTCCCTACAATTCTCACCATTTCTACAGATGCGCCAGAGAAAGCATTTTATCAGGATGCATCTCAGTTTGGTTTGGGAACAGCTCCATCCAAGACTGCAAGAAAATGCAGTGAATTGTGGACGCAGCCAAGACCATCACATAAACCAACTTCTCGTCCAGTCTCAACCCGAAACATCACTCATTCCTTCTCTCCAGAGATGCTGCCTGTCCCTCTGAGTTACTCCAGCATTTTGTGTCTACCCTCACTTCCATTGACTCCATTTATACCCCACGCTGCCTTGGCAAGGCCAGCAGCATAATCAAAGATGAGTCGCACCCTGGCCACTCCCTCTCCCATCGGGGAAAAAATATAGTAGTGTGAAACACACACCTCCAGATTAACGAGCAGTTTCTTCCCAGCTGTTATCGGCAACTGAATCATCCTACCACAACTGGTCCTGAACTACTATCTACCTCATTGTTGACCCCGGACTACCTTTGATTGGACTTTACTGGCTTTACCTTGCACAAAATGTTATTCCCTTATCATGTGTCTATACACTGTAAATGGCTCGATTATAATCATGTATTGTCTTTCTGCTGACTGGATAGCACACAACAAAAGCTGTTCACTGTACCTTGGTACACGTAACAATAAACTAAACTAATCACTACTGAACAAGTCATTTATTCTTGGGTTGTAGGCACTGCTGGCAAGGCCAGCATTTATTGCCTTCAGCTCACTGCCCTTGAGAAGATTGTGGAGCTTTCTGAGCCATCATTGTCCGTGGTGAAGGTGCACCAACACTGCTCATTGGATTTAGACTCAGCAACAACTCAGTATAGACTGGGAGAAAGTGTCACGTATTGTGCAATGCATATTCTTTCCATGGGCAGGCAGCTTCCAACACACAGTGCATCTGCCACATTCACAGTTCTAGAAGATTTTTTCCTGACCCTCAAAGGTAATAGACAAGGATGCTGCATATTTAACCCTGATACAGCTTCCATTGTGGAACCCAACCTTTCCTTGTGAAAAAATGTTCATCTAGGGAAGGTTAGAGAACAAAAGCAGCATTAATGCATGGCCAAACATGCACTCTCACTATCAGTTACACACCATTAACATACTTACATCATCAAATATCAGTAACATCAACGGCATTTCATCATCACCCTTACAGCAGTGAGACTTCATCATCTTCCGTACACTGAAACCATTAAAGAATTGATGTCTGCTGACATCACCATTATCACAGGTGATGGGGATCAACATTGTCAGTATGATGCCAAAGCCATCAGTGGCATTACCACGCCAACATCACTACATCAGAGTACATGAGTAGAGCATCACGGGGATAGTGGCAGCTAGACTTCTGCGTCATGATTGCAGGGACATGAAATAGAATTCCACCCTGGTATCAGGAGGACAAAAATGACCACCACTTGTCAACAATGGACAATTGAATAAAACGCGGCCAGCATGAGCACGGTTATGGCATGCAGTTTGTGCAAAGGATTAATAAATGGAAAAGCTGTTTGGTGAATATTTTGCATCTCTCTTTGTAGTTGAGAACAGAAAGATTATTGCAAAATTGTAGGGACCTAGTCTTATGAGGAAATCACAATAAATGCTCATCGGTAAAATGTAACAGAAGGTGAATGGGACAGAGAAATGTTGGGGCACAGTGGCATAGTTGCATAGAAGGAGAGCAGTGTTGAGGCCACATCAGGATTGGATATGCTTTTACACAATCATGATCAGGATTCTAGTTGTTTTCCCAGTGTGAACATTAGATGACCATTGCACAACAGAAATCATGGTCAAGTCAATGATTTGTGGGCACATCTACTCCCCTGTGCTTGCTTTGTGACATTGGGGATGGATAAAGGTGCCACTTATGATCCAGTCAATTAGCAAGCCTGTGTTCCAGGCAATGGCGCCCTGTGGATGGGAAGGGTCATTGCATTGGCATTGATTAGGATTGCGTTGTGCAGAAAAGAGGAAATATGAATAAAACTTAAATCTTCTGGTTCTGTTTGATGCAGGCAATTGCATGTTTTGAATGTTGTAAGGTTATGCAACTGCAAGTGAAAAATAAAAGTTACCACCAAAACAGCAGTTCTTATGTCTCTGTTTTAATTTCTTTTGGAAATAACAAGACATTTAATTTGTCTCTACACTGATAAGTGAGAGGCTCCCAGCGATCCACCTGCACGCTGACCACACTTTCTAAAGAGGCTTGAATGAGCAATAGAGCTGGTTTGCCGATGTTATGAATGGGTTTCATTGGCTTTTTATAACTGAGAGACCACTCCAGTTACATCAAAGGGATGCAGCTCTTCAGGGGACTGAGGCACATAAACCAGTCGCCAAATTAAAAAAAAATGTAAATTCTGCTTGAGTAAGCACCCACATTCACCATTGAAGTGAGGCACAAGATGCAGAAAACAAACAAGAAATGGAAATGTGTCAGTGAACAGCCATGAGAGGAAAGCTAGGTTGACAATGGTGAACTGCTGAAATAATTCTCATCAATTGCTGCCTCTGACAAGATTTATTCAAATACTGGCTGACGTAAGAGAAAAGACCACTGGGGGAGGGGGGAATGGAATAAATTATGTAGAAATGCTCTTTAAGAAATCCCACTTTGACATGATGTAGCAAATGCTTTTTCAAGGCCATTTTATAGCTATACGACCTCACTTTAAGGGTAGGGGTATAACCCTATATTTAGAGTCTAGTTAATTTGGGTACGGAGGACAAAGGGGAGGACAGCATGGTGGAGGTAAGAGGACATTTTATGCTCATCAATGGAAAATGGAAGGTTGATCCACTCAGCATAATGAGGGGGTTAAGGTTTCCTTTGTATCTGCAATGCAGGAGAGTAAACTGCCCACTCAGCTGGGGAGTGAAACAGAGAAAGAGATGGCATTGTTATCAATATGGACCAGCCTGCTGTTGGATTCAATTAACATCAAATTGATAAGAAAACTAAACTTCAACTAACACTTTTAGAAAAGTAATTACAATATAATGTCCAGGATAGTGATTGGTAGATTATCATTTCACTTGTGCATTTTGTTTTGCTTTAGTCTCTCAACTTATCTTATCTGAAACTGATCTCGATTTTGATGCGTGAGTTATACATTGCAACAGAGAGGAGACAACAGGTGTGTGTTAGTTTGTGCTGCTACATGCATCTGCTTCACAAACGGTCCCTGAGAAATGAGTACCTATGAATCTGAAGAAACCCATTTCCCTTTGGTTCGGGTGAGACTGAATCTCATTGATCACATTTCTGTTGTTATACTTGAACATTTGGCTCAATTTCCATTCCATTAGATCATGACTACTGGGCATTATTTCCCATATGATCAAGATTTGACAGAATGTTATCTTAAGATTGAAAAGTAAATTGGTTCAATCAGAAAACGTAGTCTTAAATCAAACAAGTAAGGTATGAGGAGTGAGATGTGAATCGTTTATTTACAGGACAGGGGACAGGTAACGACTGGTAGTTACAACATACGTCGCTTAAAGACAAAAATAACTCAACGTAAGAATTGGATCTACTGTGGCTAACAAGATAAGTTAAAGATGGTATTAGATGTAAGGAAAAGGATTAAAGTAGCGGCAAAAAGAACAGAACATCTGAAGACTGGGGGCACTAGCAGACTGTCATAAATACCCTTTGTCAGATTTGTCACTGACCTAGTGTGACATATAAATGACTCCAGCAATGTGCTTGACTGTGAAATAACCTCTAACCCGGCCCCAACTCTAACGGTTATGAGTGCAACTGAATGTTGTGCAAGCATCAACTAGCATCCGGACTTCTGACCTGATGATGGTCATTACTGAAGCAGCTGCAGAAAGTTGGGCTTGGATACTACACAGCGGAACACAGTAGTGATGTTCTAGGCAGAGATAATTGGCCTATAACAGCCAAATCACCTTCCTTTCAGTTTAAACCATAAAACACGACAGCACAGGAACAGGCCCATTGACCCACAGTATCTGAGCCCAACATGTTGCCAAGATCAACTCATCTTATCTGCCTGCACATAATTCATATTCCTCCATTCCCTATATATCACTGGGCCTATCTGAAAGCCTCTTAAACGCCACTATCGTACCTGACTCCATCACCACCTTTGGCAGAGCGTTCCCGGCATCCACCACCATTTGTGTTCAAAATTGCCCCACACATCCTTAAGCTATGTCCTCTAGTCTTTGATTATAGAAATATAGAGTATATAATCATTAAATACCCTGAAATAAAAAGAGAACTCCCCCAGTGTTGCCTATTTCCTTCGCTCCATAGATGCTGCCGCACCCGCTGAGTTTCTCCAGCACTTTTGTCTACCTATGAAAAAGACCATCATTGTCTTTAGTTTAATGTTTAAATGAAAGATAAAAATTCCCCTGCATGTGCAGTGTCTGCTGCCTCCAATTGTCAGGTCTGTACGAACAAGCAAAACGTTTTAAAATCTACCTGGAGATGAATCATTACACTGCAATCAAACTTTCCAAATCGCGGCCTTTCCTTCTATTTCAATAACTTTTACAGAGACGAATAAAGTGAATAAGAGTTGCCACAGTTAAGGCTGCAGAAGGTTTGCCTGTGAATGTTGAAGAAGTAGCTCGACAGAAATCACTGGTTTGTTTTGTTCACCACAACTTTGGAAGTGATGAAGCAGAAAAAACAAAACATTTATTCTTGAGCATTCCAGATTTTATTAGTTCGGAATAGATTTGCCAACAATGGCGTGTTACTCAAGCTACTTACATGAGGAAGTAGAAAAACACAGATTAAAAACCATGAAGACTGCAGACTTATAGCCCATAAATAGTTAATCCAATAGAAGCTGCAAGCTTCACACTGGATACTGGCCAACAGAAAACACAGCCTTCACAGCAGATAAAGATCATTTCTGTTTCATAAAATTTGCTGTCACTTATTAGAAAGAGATGTGTTCTTCCATTCAGTAATGATGAGACATGTTGATTACAGAGAGTCATGTGATTTATGTAAAATGGGCATATATTTATTATATTGCAGGATTATTGCTGTAAATAGGACATATATTCAGCATACATCTTGTGATCTAAAATTGATTGATTACTGGGTAAAATAGACCTAGACAGACAGTGTTAGATAATTAGAGCAACATTGATGATAATCTTATGGGTGTCGATTGGTCATGTAATTCTCACAACATTGACATTGTGGTAAACTGATGACATTGCCATATTTATTGAGTAATTCGTGGCAATGGACAACTGGTTTTGCAGTGTGAAAATAATAGTCAGGTTGATCATTTGCCAGAAAGCTCAAACTCAAACTGGATGTTGAATTATTGGTTACGAATGATTTGGGTAATTGCTACAAGAGTCTGCCCCATTTATTGGTGTTTGTACATGAGATTGAATGGACCTTCTGCCGCATGGGTGGGATACCTCCGGTGCAATATCATTGCTCATTGAAGGCAGCCAAATGTAAACTCAGAGTGAATATTCAAAATGCTGTTCAGGTGATGATTTTAGCGTGAAGAGACGTTGGCCTGGCTGATGGACATCTTTGTTTGCTGCACAATTCAAATGGAAAGATCAGGGTCAAAAGGAACATTTTGGACTCTCTGCAGGATTCACAGAGTAATTTTCCTTTCTAACCTCCATAGACAATAGACAATAGACAATAGGTGCAGGAGTAGGCCATTCGGGCCCTTCGAGGCAGCACCGGCATCACTGTGATCACGGTTGATCATCCACAATCAGTACCCCGGTCCTGCCTTCTCCCCATATTCCTTGACTCCACTATCTTTAAGAGCTCTATCTAGCTCTCTCTTGGACGTATCCAGAGAATTGGCCTCCAGTGCCTTCTGAGGCAGAGAATTCCACAGATTCACAACTCTCTGGGTGAAAAAGTTTTTCCTCATCTCCGTTCTAAATGGCCTATCCCTTATTCTTAAACTGTGGCCCTTAGTTACGGACTCCCCCAGCATCGGGAACATGTTTCCTGCCTCTAGCGCATTCAATCTCATAATAATCTTATATGTTTCAATAAGATACCCTCTCATCCTTCTAAATTCCAGAGTATACAAGCCCAGTCGCTCCATACTATCAACATATGACAGTCCCGCAATCCCGGGAATTAACCTTGTGAACCTACGCTGCACTCCCTCAATAGCAAGAATGTCCTTCCTCAAATTTGGAGACCAAAACAGCACACGATATTCCAGGTGTGGTCTCACTGTACAACTGCAGAAGGACCTCTTTGCTCCTATACTTAACTCCTCTTGTTATGAAGGCCAACATGCCATTAGCTTTCTTCACTGCCTGCTATACCTGCATGCTTACTTTCAGTGACTGATGAACAAGGACCCCCAGGTCTCGTTGTACTTCCCCTTTTCCCAACTTGACACCATTCAGTTAATAATCTGCCTTCCTGTTTTTGCCACCAAAGTGGATAACCTCACATTTATCCATATTAAACTGCATCTGCCATGCATCTGCCCACTCACCCAAACTGTCCAAGTCACCCTGCATTCTCATAGCATCCTCCTCACAGTTCACACTTAGTTACAGATAGTAACCATGGCTGGAGGTGATGAGTGATGGAGGAGCTGGAGGAAGGGGAAGGAACAGGTCGAGAATCAACTTGAGGAAGGTCTACACTTCACCATGTTGATCTTCCTTACTTGCTGTGCTTTTCTCTTCGCAACAAGGGATAGGTGGGGAGTGAAAAGAGAGTTGTTTATGAGGAGGGGGTGACGGAGAGCTGGATAAATGAAAATGAGGAGGGGTGGATTTAGATGTAACTGGAGAATTCAATGTTCATCCATTGGGTTGTAGGTTGTACAGCTAAAGCTACCCAAGTGAAGCATGAGGCTTCAAGTTTGAGTTGTGTGTGGCCTCACTGGCAGGAGGATGGAGGGGAGGCAGGTCAGTTTGGGAAGAGGAGCTCAAGCTGGCCCTAGCGGACGGATCACGGGTGTTCAGCTTGGTCATTTGCTGAGTATCTTGGCCACTGATTCCATCCCCTCCCTATCTCGCTTGTATTCTCACACATTGGCGCAGAATTCAGTTACAGGCATTTCTAGTAACCACATCAGCAGCACCTACACAACACAAATTAACCCACAAAGAAATCTAAAATAATTGAAGGGTATTAAATTATTAACTGCTACTACTTTATAAGTGTATTCGTCTGGGATATTAAGCCTGTTATTCACTCCACAGCTGCTGCCTGACGTGCTGAGTTCCTCCAGTAACTCTCCTTATTTTGCCTGACACGCTGAGTGTTTCCAGCATCTGTTTTCATTTTGTTATCATTATTATCTTTAGAAGACAATAGATCATACTGAGAACCATTCAATATGTGCGATCTGTACTACAGCAGGAGCAGTGAAATGGTGCCATTTGGGAAGCAACGTGCAGAGGTGGTTTCCTTCCATTCTAAGCGAGAGAAAATTGAGAGAGAGGATGAAGTAACCAAAGTTTCCATTCTGAAGCCTATCGACAAACGGAACCACAATAAACTGGCTAATATAATCACACATTCTGTAGATAGCTAATGTCCATAAGTGGGAGCTCAATGAGAACTTTAGATTCAATTGTTGTAATTTGTTGATGAAAATTAAAGCATAAGATTTAAATTTGCATAACATTTTTCACATCTTTCACAGTCAATAACGTACTTTGGAGAACATTTGTTGACAGCCCTTGGACAGCGATGAGATTAATTAGCACCATAACTGGAGAGGAAGAGGAGGGAGTGGGTCACGTTGTTAGCCACTGCACTGGGGAGCAGTGTGATATACATATGAATAGAAAGCAACTGTGGCAACCTTTGTCTGAAAGTAATGTAGACCGTTGGCATTGTATGTGACCTGGAATTGAGTCTTGGCGCACACATCTCTATCATCATGACGACTGCCCATTCTTGGCCTTTGTACCTGCATTAATTTGCCTGTCTCAGCTTATGGAACTTCCATTACCTCCAGGCGATTATTCTAAACGTGGCCAACCTCCCTCATTCTTTGAAAAGTTCTTTGCTCTTCCTTCTCCTGACTTCACATCCTTGCTTAAGCCAGTTTAATTTTAAAAACACAATGTGCTGGAGGAACTGACGGGGTCTGGTTGCAACTGTGGAGGGAGTAGATGGGTTGTGTCATGATCTTTCTTCACACTGATGGGATAGTGGGGAAAAAGCTGGAAAAGTGAGTAGAACTGATATGAACCACTCATGGTTCATATATACTAATAACAACCACTGGCTTTCGTTGATCCATGACTAGCGTTGGCGTTGCCACAGATCGGCCCCCTGGCCCCCTCTTCACCGCTCTCCCATCAGGCAAGAGGTATAGAAGTGTGAAAAGTGTGAAACCTCCAGATTCAGGGACATTTCTTCCCAGCTGATATCAGGCAACTGAACCATCCTAACAACAGCTAGAGAACTGTCCTAAGCTACTATCGACCTCATTGGAGACCCTAGGACTATCTTTGATTGGACTTTACTGAACTTTATCTTGCACTAAACATTATTCAAGTTATTCCCTTTATCATGTGTCTGTACACTGTGGATGGCTCGATTGGAATCGTGTGCTGTCTTTCTGCTGACTGGTTAAGGCACAATAAAAGCTTTTCACTGTACCTTGGTACATGTGACAACAAACTAAACTTAAACTTAGACATGGGTCTGGGTCCTTTAAACTGGCCCTGCGAGCCAACCCTCACTCACTGGAGCCACAAGAAACTGCAGATGTTGGAATCTTGAGCAAAGAACAATCTGGTGGAGAAATTCAGCCACTTTGGGGTTGTGGGGGGGAAGGAACTTTTGACGTTTCAGGTGTCCTGGTGCAGGGTCTTGACCCAAAACGGTAGCAATTCCTACTCTTCCCACCCCCAACCAGATGCTGCTCCACCCTCTGTGGCTGTTTTACCTAGGCTGCACAGTATTTGAGAACTCATGATATCACAGATGATCTCTTTGTCATATCCATCACTTCCCCATCCTCGCTACACGATCTCATCCCCTTTGCTCAAGATTCCAACATCTGCAGTCCTTTGGTCAGAAGTAGTGGTACTACTGAACTGTAAAGGGTCTGTCACTGCTGCAGCCCACCAATATTCCAACTATCAGAGTCAATCATTCCAGCACATCATACACTAACTGGTATGGACATTGCATAGCTGAAATCTCTTACTCCCAACCATTCTTTTAAACTAAACCTTCAAAACAAACATTACGAGCTGAGCATTCATTACTGGGCAAAAGATCACGTTAACCTGGGCTGTTGAATCTGCTTCATGTCATCCCACAAAAAGTGTGAGAAAACTTCACCTTGTATCATTCCACCCTGTTGAGAAAACCTTGTGCTACCAACTCCTCAAACCTCCCAATCCTTCTTCCTCTTGTATCTAACTAGTTTCTCAGTGCCACCACACACCGGCCCAAAATAATTGGAAATTAAATTAATTTGTTACTTGTACTGTAAGAGTAAATACTCAATGACAACAAATCATTTTATAGGCAAAGTGGTTGACGAGCTGGAACAGTGTGAGCATTGTTTGTAATACAGCTGCTGATGAAATGACTCATTCATGTTAATATTAATATTTAATGACCTGATCTTGCTCTTTATAACATTTTAACAATTCCAAACTACTTATTTGAGAAGGAATCACTTAGTTTATTTGATCCTCAGGAGAAGTGTAGCAGGTATTTGAAGCTAAGTATTTCTGCTGTCTTTACACTTTAGCTATGGTTTTCATTAAATTGAACATTTTTGCTTAAAAGCCAATATCAATAACGGTGATCCTGATTCAGACCATCGGCAATGCTCATCTTATTTACTAATGATAGCAATGTTACAAAATTTTGAGATTTTAAAAATCAAGTCTGCAATTTATCCCATCAGATAAAGCATAAAAATAAGTTTAATTTGACACTTAATTCACTTTCATATCTTCAGTATTAAAAAAGTTATGGTCATTTTCATACTCTGAAATTAGCATATTGTTCCCTATTGCTTTTCCATTGACTTAACTCAAAAGCTGTGATCGAGGACAGTCAAAAGCCCGTACCTTTCTTAAAAATTAAGAGAACTGAATTAAATTTTCAGTTATTATAGATTGAAGAATTCTGAAACAAATATGAAACAATCTTACTTGGATGACCTGAAATTAAAGCATATAATTAGTTAGTTACCCAATTGTAGCTAATTACAAAATTCAATTACTAGATCTAAACATCTATCCATTTCTTAAGAAAAAGTTAACATTTTTAAATAGCCTAAGTGTCCAAATAACATTCACACAAGAATTCACAATATAACATGATTTTTAAATCTCATTGTCATTAATTTATAGGCCAAATGGAAGAAATTTAGTGTTTAATTCCCATAAATTAATGGCCATTTAAATCATCTTGCGAGTGGGATTTTGTGGAACGCGCTGGTTTGGAACGTTGCGGTTGCGGTGAATTTAAACCTCATATCGGCAGGTAAAATACTGCCGGTTCGTATATTTACATAATGACATTTTCGCAACGTGAAATTTTGATTAAAGGCATCCTTAGAAGCAAGTTTATATATATATAAAATAAATGGCTTTCCTTTACCTGTCCCGTACATGAAATCCATCCCCGTTGTCGGCGTTGACGGCTTTAGAAGATTATTTTTAATTTATTCCTGTTCGTAAAATATCTAGTGCAGTTTAAAAGAAGCTTAATAAAACGGCAGTCGAAGCGATTATTCTTTAGCAGCTAAACAGCCTGACAGAAATCGATTTGATCAGGCTGGAGAAACAAGTTATTTAAAACCCGCCCCCCTCTCAAAGGCGCCAAAGTCGCGCACACGGGCAGCGACAGATCTGCAGCGCCGCTGAAGGTAAGTTTTGTAACATACCTATTAATGAGCAGGAAATCTGCCTTCATTCCCAGGTTTGGGCTCCATGTGACCCTAGACCCACAGCAACATGCTTGAGCGTTATCTGCCTTACGGAATGGTCCAAGTCACGCAGTTTGGGGGACAATTCAGTGGGTTCTATGTGTATAGATGAGGCTTAGCAACTGAGATTGTTGGGGCCTCTTGCTGAATAGAGTGTTTCACCATGGACTCTCCTGCTCACTGCTTATTCCTTGCTCCACCTCTTGTGTTACCTTCTTATCTTCAGATTCTCAATCTGCATTTTCTCCATGTGTGTTTATAATATTATCAAAAGATCTTGTGAACAGCACTACTGAAAAGATGTTAATTCAAATCCAATAATTTTGTATCTTCAGTAATGACCGTGCATACAAGCCCAAGATAGTTCTTCACTAAGGGCAGGCAGGCCTTCCCTTGAGGGGAGAAGAAACATGATGCAAGATGCTCTAACTTAATGTTTAAGTTCATTATTGACTGGCAAAAAGAGTCACTTGTTGAACTGCCTCAGCAATAATCCAAGATGCAGTATCCATTTGGGAAAAGGGCCACTAGGGGCCTCATTTGAAGTGGTTCCATCTGCTTTGTAACAGCCTGAACTGACCTCAGATGTTGCCATAACATCAGGAACCATTAGTACCCTTGATGTGTTGTGATGTTTGCCGTGCTGACAGGAGTCTGAATGATTGGTGGGCAGAAGGCTGTACACAAATAACATCATCAAAATAATACTAAATTAGGCTATCGATCAAATCATTTCTCGTTTGAACATTAAGTTATTGTTTTTTTCCTGCTTCATTGACTATCTGATTGAGCCATTTACTGGGCATGTGAATCATGCCAGTGGTGACCAGAATCAGTGAATCGGGATACAGATTGTATGTGGTGATTCAAAAGCCATGGGCTTTGTCTGTATCTGTGGCCAAATACAGCAGTTGCGTTCAATGGCAGTCGCTTACGGTAATGTTTAGTCATGATTATGCTTCAATGTGAAAGCTTCGCCCTCCAGAAATATTTCAGTCTTCGTGGTCCTGTACTCCGATCTTCTACCTGTGCTGCACAACGTTTGAGCCAGAGATTAGTTAAATAACAGCCAATGAAGTAAAGCTCACATGGTGATTGGAAATAAACACTGGTGCACTCTATTCAATGTGGCCAGCAAGTGCTGTAAGCTAAAGTTCACCTGCCCTGTGAAAGGGTATGACCTCTGGTGATGTCTGCTAACTCACTGATGCAGGCTTCCAGTTTGCTTGAAGTCTTGCCCATCGCACGCAGGCTCATTAACAAAAACTACACAATTGACATCATCAAACTCAATGGTCAACCGACGAGTCTCAAATCTCTGTAGTGTGGGCAAATCCAAGTTGCTGATCAGAAGCAAGAGAATCACAGATGTTTCTTACACAAGTCACACGCATGCAGGGGAGCTGTCTAATAACTGCTCATGATGAGAAGGTTAGATCGCTTGAGATCCAAGGAGAGATAGCAGAATGGATAGAAAATTGGCTTCATGGAAGGAAGCAGAGGGTGATGGTGGAAGGTTGCTTCTTGGATTGGAAACCTGTGACCAGTGGTGTGCCTCAGGGTTGGGTGTTGGGCCCATTACTGTTTGTCATCTATATCAATGATTTGGATGAGAATATACAAGGCAAGATTAGTAAGTTTGCAGATGATACAAAAGTGGGTGGTTTTGCAGATAGTGAAGATGGCTGGGAAAAATTGCAGCAGCATCTTGATCGATTGGCCAGGTGGGCTGAGGAATCATTGATGGAATTTAATATAGAGACGTGTGAGCTGTTGCATTTTGGGAAGTCTAACATGGGCACGACCCACGCAGTGAATGGTAGAGCTCTGGAGAGTGTTGTAGAGCAGAGGGATCTAGGAGTGCAGGTGCATGGTTCCTTGAAGGTGGAGTCACAATAGACAATAGGTGCAGGAGTAGGCCATTCGGCCCTCCGAGCCAGCACCGCCATTCAATGTGATCATGGCTGATCATCCCCAATCAGTACCCCGTTCCTGCCTTCACCCCATATCCCCATGACCCCGCCATCTTTAAGAGCTCTATCTAGCTATTTTTAAGCCCTATCTAGTTCTCTCTTGAAAGTATCCAGAGAACCGGCAGAGAATTTCACAGACTCACAACTCTCTGTGTGAAAAAGTGTTTCCTCTTCTCCGTTCTAAATGGCTTACCCCTTATTCTTAAACTGTGGCCCCTGGTTCTGGACTCCCCCAACATCGGGAACATGTTGTTCAAGAAGGAACTGCAGATGCTGGAAGATCGAAGGTGTACCTGCATTCTTACTTTCATTGACTGATGAACAAGGACCCCCCAGATCCCATTGTACTTCCCCATTTCCCAACTTAACGCCATTTAGATAATAATCTGCCTTCCTATTTTTGCTACCAAAGTAGATAACCTCACATTTATCCACATTAAACTGCATCTGCCATGCATCTGCCCACTCACCCAACCTGTCCAAGTCACCCTGCATTCTCATAGCATCCTCTTCACAGTTCACACTGCCACCCAGCTTTGTGTCTTGTGCAAATTTGCTAATGTTACTTTGAATCCCTTCATCTAAATCATTGATGTATATTGTAAATACAGTGGCTTGCAAAGTATTCATACCCCTTGAACTTTTCCACATTTTGTCACGTTACAACCACAAACGTAAATGTATTTTATTGGGATCTTATGTGATAGACCAACACAAAGTGGTGCATAATTGTGAAGTGGAAGGAAAATGATACATGGTTTTCAAATTTTTTTACAAATAAAAAACTGAAAGTGTGGCGTGCAAAAATATTCAGCCCCCCTGAGTCAATACTTTGTAGAACCACCTTTCACTGCAATTACAGCTGCAAGTCTTTTGGGGTATGTCTCTACCAGCTTTGCACATCTAGAGACTGAAATTTTTGACCATTCTTCATTGCAAAATAGCTCAAGCTCAGTCAGATTGGATGGAGAGCGTCTGTGAACAGCAATTTTCAAGTCTTGCCAGAGATTCTCAATTGGATTTAGGTCTGGACTTTGACTGGGCCATTCTAACACATGAATATGCTTTGATCTAAACCATTCCATTGTAGCTCTGGCTGTATGTTTAGGGTCGTTGTCCTGCTGGAAGGTGAACCTCCGCCCCAGTCTCAAGTCTTTTGCAGACTCTAACAGGTTTTCTTCCAAGATTGCCCTGTATTTGGCACCATCCATCTTCCCATCAACTCTGACCAGCTTCCCTGTCCCTGCTGAAGAAAAGCATCCCCACAGCATGATGCTGCCACCACCATGTTTCACAGTGGGGATGGTGTGTTCAGGGTGATGTGCAGTGTTAGTTTTCCGCCACACATAGCGTTTTGCATTTAGGCCAAAAACTTCAATTTTGGTCTCATCTGACCAGAGCACCTTCCTCCACATGTTTGCTGTGTCCCCCACATGGCTTGTGGCAAACTGCAAACGGGACTTCTTATGGCTTTTTTTCAACAATGGCTTTCTTCTTGCCACTCTTCCATAAAGGTCCGATTTGTGGAGTGCACGACTAATAGTTGTCCTGTGGACATATTCTCCCACCTGAGCTGTGGACCTCTGCAGCTCCTCCAGAGTTACCATGGCCCTCTTGGCTGCTTCTCTGATCAATGCTCTCCTTGCCCGGCCTGTCAGTTTAGGTGGACGGCCATGTCTTGGTTTGCAGTTGTGACATACTCTTTCCATTATCGGATGATGGATTGAACAGTGCTCCGTGAGATGTTCAAAGCTTGGGATATTTTTTTATAACCTAACCCTGCTTTAAACTTCTCCACAACTTTATCCCTGACCTGTCTGGTGTGTTCCTTGGGCTTCATGATGCTGTTTGTTCACTAATGTTCTCTAACAAACCTCTGAGGCCTTCACATAACAGCTGTATTTATACTGAGATTAGATTACACACAAGTGGACTCTATTTACTAATTAGGTGACTTCTGAAGGCAATTGGTTGCACTGGATTTTATTTAGGGGTATCAGAGTAAAGGGGGCTGAATACTTTTGCACGCCACACTTTTCAGTTTTTTATTTGTAAAAAAATTTGAAAACCATGTATCATTTTCCTTCCACTTCACAATTATGCGCCACTTTGTGTTGGTCTGTCACATAAAATCCCAATAAAATACATTTACGTTTGTGGTTGTAACGTGACAAAATGTGGAAAAGTTCAAGGGGTATGAATACTTTAGCAAGCCACTGTAGCTGTGGTCCCAGCAACGAGCCTTGCGGTGTTGGGACTGGTAGATAAGGTGGTCAAAAAGACTTTTTGCCTTCATCAGTCAATTGAGTATTGAGTATAGATGTTGGGAGGTCATGTTGCAGTTATATAAGATGTTGGTGAGGCCACATTTAGAATATTGTGTTTAGTTCTGGGCACCATGTTATAGGAAAAATGTTATCAAGCTGGAAAGGGTTCAGAGAAGATTAACAAGGATGTTACCAGCACTAGAGGGTGTGAGCTATAGGGAGAGGTTGAGTAGACTGGGACTCTATTCCTTGGAGCGCAGGAGGATGAGGGGTGATCTTATAGAGGTGGATAAAATCATGAGAGGAATTGATCGGGTAGAGGCACAGAGTCTCTTGCCCAGAGAAGGGGAATCAAGGACCAGAGGACATAGGTTCAAGGTGAAGGGGAAAATATTTAATAGCAATCTTTTATTTTTAAAGCAAAAGAGGGAGAGAGAGTGGATGTGCAAGAATAGAACCCCTAGACTACCAAATTGGTGTAGCCAAAGAGTGAGTAAATAAAAGAAAAAAGAAAGACGTAGAGAAATAAAAAGACAAAAACAGAAAGTAAAACAAAAGGTGATGATATACCTGCCTCGTATCCCTCCCCACCCATCACCCAACCCGTAATTAGATTTAAAAGGTGCCTCGTATCCCTCCCCACCCATCACCCAACCCGTAATTAGATTTAACTCCAAAATTATGTTGCACCATACTATCCTTGTAATAAATCAATGAATGGTGTCCATGTCTTCGAAAAATGCTCTGGTTTTTCTGCTAAGACGTCTCATATTTTCAAGATGTAGCGTTTCAGACATGTTTGTAATCCATATTTTGAGAGTAGGGGCAGATGTATGTTTCCAAAACTAAGTATTAGTTTTTCCAAAATTTGAATATTAGTTTTTTCGCCGTTATCAGACCATAATTGAGGAACGGGGGAAGAGATTAACGTTTTCCCCCACATATACACAGCTAAAGAAAAATAATAAAAACTAGGGTCAAGACATACATTTAACAAGACAAAATTTAAAAAAAAGACAGACGGACTGTAGTAGAGCCGCTGCCGATAGGCACCGCCACACCACACTGATGGTGCCCAGTTAAACCAGGACCTGGTGTGAAGGCTTTCTCTCTCCACAGATACTACCTGATATGGTGAGTGTTGCCAGCATTCTCTGATTTTAGTTCTGATTTTCAGTATCTGCAGTTTTTGAAGTTCTCTCTCCCTGCCAAACCGACTCAATCTGCACAAAGAATAAGGCAGCATTGCAAACTAGTGTTCACTAGTTTTGTGAAGCTTGCAAACTTTATGTTAAATTGCTTCATTGAAGATAATCACCACAATAGTTCCAAAACAATGAAGGTACTACACCATGTTAAACATTGCCAAGATAGATCACAGCAGGAATTTCTAGTTTGCAAAGGTACAAATTGCTGACAATATCAGCCTTTTAATAACCACATCTGTGTGCTGGAAATCCTAATCTTAGCTCGTCTTTTATCTAAAGCATGTCCAGGTGCTGGTGAACTCAGCCAGAGAAAACATTAATGTTGCTATGGTTTCCAGTCAAGCATTTTCTTGTTCCCAATAAAATGGGTTTCCATGGAGCGTACTTGCCCAGGTTGAAAATGAGGCTGAACTCTGCTGTTACTAAGAGTAAGATTTATGTGCACAGAGAATCCCTTCAGGGAAACAGCTGCTGTTGCCACATTGTAAAACAACATTTTAAACATGAAGCCAATGTTAGTTCAAGACAGAAAAACAATATTGGTAAATGTCAAAGAGGTTCCTTTTTGAATTGTATTCACAGTTCTGCTTGTATTTGATATAGAAGCAACAGCAGAAATTGAAGAGGTCTGTTTTTTTGTTTCCTTGCACAATGTTTCAGACGATAATTTCCAACCACTTTTGGATTGAAAGGACTTAAAAATCAGACGCTGGAAACAAACGGAATTGCTGCTGCCTTTCACTGCAAATTATATCCTGCAGCTGCATGCTTTGTTGTGGTGGCATTATAGCATACAGTTGGGTATTTTGGTATCACCGTAACAGCACTAAATCTGCTGACACTGCTCTGAAACTGCCGTTGATGAAATGGCCAGATTGACTTTCGCCACGACCCCACCCTCACTCACTCCCAGTCCACCCACACTTTCACCCCTATCCGTACATCCCTGTAACCTTGTACCTTTAGGTTGTATTTGGAGGATGAGGCCGTGTTCTGGTGCTAGCTGAGCCAGTGTGAGACTTGCAGCATGATGTGCAAATCTGTTTACATTAAGATATGAAAACCAGATTGCAGGTTTAAATGTAGAAACAAGGAACTGCAGATGCTGGCTTACAAAAAAAGGACACAAAGTGCCGGAGTAACTCAGAGGGCCAGGCAGCAACTCTGGAGAACATGGATAGATGACGTTTCGGGTTGGGTCTGAAGAAGGGGCCCAACCAGAGACTCCCACCGATCAATGATGTTCTCATGAGACACTGACTTACTTCAGCGCTCCATCGAAGATTTTCTCCCACGTTTTTGTTCCCACCGTCTGGCTATGAAAGGGTTTAAAAGCAAATTAAATCAATCATGCTCAATTTCCTTGGATCAATTTGCTAATGTAACTTTTGATACATATTTGAAATCAACTCATGAACTGACCAGCAGGAGGATTTTTTTTTCATCAAATTTAATGGGATGAGAAGAATTAAAGTGGAATGACATAGAGCACAGCAAATCCAAGTGCTTTTGGTGAGCTTCAATTGATGCTTTAATCCATTAGTTGCCTTCATCACCACTGATGGATAGGGACCTCCTAGCTGAGCACACCTCAACTAATGAAAACTGCATGAGGTGATTGGTCTGGAATTAATCTTGGCTTGGTCTAATCCCTTCCTCAGACTGCTGATATACGGCTATAACTGGATGCAGTGTTTCACCAGATGCAGATTCCATCTCTGAGCTCAGCTCCACTGCTGGACAATCATTAGATAAAATGTGTAAGAAGGAACTGCAGATGCTGCTTTAAACTGCAGATAGACTCAAAAAGCTTGAGGTGACATTTTGGGTCGAGACCCTTCTTCATTAGATAAAAGCAGGAGTGCTTTCCTCCATCCTGTCCTGCTACTCAGACACCTCCTGCAGGCAGTGGCCCACTGGACTCTCACTAGTCTGTTGCTAAGTTTATAAGCCTCCTTGTTCTGCAAGAGAGAGCCATGTCAAGCAGCTTGTCCGTGGGACATTGATAGACTTTCTACTGTACTCATCATGGTTGAAGAGATGACAGGAGCTCAGAAAATGGGGTATGTGGCTTGGGACAGTTGTTGTTGTTGTATAAGAGTGTAATGGGACACATGAAAATTAGGTCACAACTTCATCCATCAGCACCTCAAGTGCTGCACTGGAAAATCTGTGATAATCACAACTTCCATATGCCGCAAAGGCAGATTCAAAGCTGCTGGCCTGAGCCCAAGCATCCCTACCAGCTCCAAGTGTCATCCCGTCCCAAAACTGAAATGTACTTAACAGTACCAAGGCTGGCACTGGCAAGTCATTCTAACCATGATAAAAACAGGCTGAGATAAATCCCATGCAAGTCCTGAGTTCATTTCAGCCGTATCCAATTCCTACCCCCACTGATGTGAATTCCAGGTTCTGGAGAAAGGTAGGTAAACGTTTGTTTGGTAATTAATCTGGCATATACAATGTGCAGAGAGAATGGAATGTTAGATATGCCACTTATATTCTTTCCCCTATCTAGTCATATCCATTTGTATGTTAGTAAAATTCTGGAAGTCCTACTTTGCAGTTTATTCTGGTCACAAGTCCAGTTGGTCTGACTCACTCATCAATATGTCAACAAAGGTTCAAAGGTTATTTTTTATTCTTTTTTATTTTTTAATTGGTCATACACCTAGGTGTAGTGAAATGCTTCTTGCCAATGCAGCACATAAAGAAAGAATACAGACATAACAGTAATAAGAGATTTAAACATAAAAACATCCGCCCACAATGGTTCCCATTATGAGGGAAGGCACAAAGTCCAGTCCCCATCCCATGTCCACCCATAGTCAGGCCTATTGAGGCCTCCACAGTCGCCTTTACGGAGGCCCGATGTTCCAGGCCGTTCTCGCCGGGTGATGGTGCTCCAGCGTCGGGAGAATCCTCTCAGCGGCATGGGAACCCTGGAACGGCAGCTTCCCTTACCGGAGACCGCGGCTTCCGAAGCCAACAAGGACTTATATCCAGTGACAATGAAGGACCAGCGATATATTTCTAAGTCAGATGTGCCTGTGGCCCTTGACGATGGTAGTAGAGACTGTGGTCTGTAAGAGCAGTTTAGGCCTTTGATAGAGAAGTACAGAGGAGATTTACTAGAATGTTGCCTGGGTTTCAGCAACTAAGTTACAGAGAAAGGTTGAACAAGATAGGTCTTGTTCCCCGTGCATGTACTGTATACTGTATGTTGTCTGTGTTTTATGTTATGTTCTGCTTACTGTGTTCTTCTGTACCACAAACTGTATGTCTGCATGACTGGAATCAGCTTATTGTGTAAAATCCTGTACTGAATATGAATTCCACCAGCTTGACTGTGTGGTCATTAAATAATCTTGAATTCTTGAATCTTGTCTTTATTCTTTGGAGCGCAGAAGGTTAAGGGGGGACTTGATAGAGGTCTTTAAAATGATGAGAGGGATAGACAGAGTTGACGTGGATAAGCTTTTCCCATTGAGAGTAGGGAAGATTCAAACAAGAGGACATGACTTCAGAATTAAGGGACAGAAGTTTAGGGGTAACATGAGGGGGAACTTCTTTACTCAGAGAGTGGTAGCTGTGTGGAATGAGCTTCCAGTGGAAGTGGTGGAGGCAGGTTCGATTTTATCATTTAAAAATAAATTGGATAAGTATATGGATGGGAAAGGAATGGAGGGTTATGGTCTGAGTGCAGGTAGATGGGACTTGGGGAGAATAAGTGTTCGGCACGGACTAGAAGGGCCGAGATGGCCTGTTTCCGTGCTGTAATTGTTATATAGTTATATGGTTATATAGATGGCTCACAAAGCATAGGTAGAAAAGGCTGCTGGTTGTTGTACTTTCTCTTGAATGGCATAAAGGTGTTGGAACTACACTCATCCAGGTGACTAATCCATTCCACTTGTGCCTTGTATATAATAGACACTAGCAGACGAAATGTGAGTTAGAAGCCACAGAATGTAGGATTATCACAGGTTATAAGTGAATGAATGTTATTTGAAAGCATTGTTGATGACAATTAGATTGCTTTTTGTGAAGAGGACATACTTGGAAGATTGTCCACATTGTGATTAGTTGCCAGAGCTTTAAAAGGATGTAACAGCTTCTCTATTCGGTATGTCAGAGGGGACTCTCTTAAACTACTACAGGTTTACAGTAGAGAGCAAGCATATTGACGGGTTGCATCACGGCCTGGTTCGACAACTCAAACGCCCAGGAGCGAAGACTGCAGAAAGTGGTGAACACTGCCCAGTCCATCACGGCTTCTCACCTCCCCACCTTCAAAGGGATCTCCTGGAGTTGCTGCCTTTTTGAGAGCATCATCAGAGACCCACACCACCCTGGCCACACACTCATTTCACCCCTGCAATCGGGAAGCAGGAACAGGAGAATGAAAACTGTAACGTCCAGGTTCAGGAACAGCTTCTTCCCTAAAGCCATCAGGCTATTAAACACTACAACCTCCAAATAAGCTCTGTACTACTTGGACTTGGGGCCATTGGTGTTGTCTTTTTGCACTATTATTGTGCATATGTGTGTGTGCGTGTGTATGTATGTATGTATGTCTGAAGAAGGGTTTCGGCCCGAAACGTCGCCTATTTCCTTCGCTCCATAGATGCTGCTGCACCCGCTGAGTTCCTCCAGCAATGTTGTGTACCTTGTATGTATGTATGTATGTGTGTATGTGTGTGTGTATGTATACACACACTGACATTTTTTTTCTCCTTTATCATATTGTTTACAGTGTACTATGTTTGCATATTCCGTTATGCTGCAGCAAGTAAGAATTTCATTATTCTATCTGGGACATCTATCTATCTCCAGTGCATTCAGAAGTATTCAGACCCCTTCACTTTTTCCACATTTTGTTACGTTAAAGCCTTATTTTAAAATGGATTACATTTTTTTATTTTTATAATCAACCTATACATAATACCCCAGAATGAAGAAGCAAAAACACATGTTTAGAAATGTTTGCAAAGTAATTAAAAAGAAATAACTGAAATATCACATTCACATAAGTATTCAAACCTTTTGCTATGCCACTCAAAATTGAGCTCTGGTTCATCCTGTTTCCATTGATTATCCTTGAGATGTTTCTACAACTTGATTGGAGTCCACCAGTGGCAAATTAAATTGATTGGACATGATTTGGAAAGGCACACATCTGTCTATATAAGGTCCCACAGTTGACAATGCATGTCAGAGCAAAAACCAAGCCATGAAGACAAGGGAATTGTCCGTAGACCTCCGAGACAGGGTTGTGTCGAGACACAGATAGAAGAGCACAGTGGCCTCCGTCATTCTTAAATGGAAGAACTTTGGAACCACCAGGACTCTTCATAGAACTGGCCGCCCGGCCAAACTGAGCAATTGGGGGACAAGGGCCTTGGTCAGGGAGGTGACCAAAAACCCGATGGCCTGTCTGACAGAGTTCCAGAGTTCCTCTGTGGAGATGGGAGAGCCTTCCAGGACAACTATATCTGCAGCACTCCACCAATCAGGCCTTTATGGTAGAGTGGCCAGACGGAAGCTACTCCTCAGTAAAAGGCACATGACAGCCCGCTTGGAGTTTGCATAAAGGCATGAGGAACAAGATTCTTTGGTCTGATGAAACCAAGATTGAACTCTTTGGCCTGATTGCCAAGAGTCACGTCTGGAGGAATCCAGGCACCCTCATCACTTGGCCAATACCATATCTATGGTGAAGCATGGTGGTGGCAGCATCGTGCTGTGGGGATATTTTTCAGCGGCAGGAACTGGGAGACTAGTCAGGATCGTGGGAAAGATGAACGGAGCAAAGTGCAGAGAAAAACATGATGAAAACCTGCTCCAGAGCGTTCTGGACCTCAGACTGGGGCGGAGGTTCACCTTCCAATAGGACAATGACCCGAAGCACACAGCCAAGACAATGCAGGAGTAGCTTCGTGACAAGTCTGTGAATGTCCTTGAATAGCCCAACCAGAGCCTGGACTTGAACCCTATCGAACATCCCTGGATGGACCTGAAAATAGCTGTGCATCGACGCTCCCCATCCAACCTGACAGAGCTTGAGCGGATCTGCAGAGACAAATGGGAGAAATTACCCAAATACAGGTGTGCCAAGCTTGTAGCATCATACCCAAGAAGACTTGAGGCTGTAATCGCTACCAAAGGTGCCTCAACAAAGTACTGAGTAAAGGGTCCGAATACTTATGTAAATGTTATATTTCAGTTATTTCTTTTTAATTACTTTGTAAAAACCTGTTTTCGCTTTTTTATTATGGGGTATTGTGTGTAGATTGATGATTTTAAAAAATGAAATGAATCCATTTTAGAATAAGGCTGTAACGTAATAAAATGTGGAAAAAGTGAATGGGTCTGAATACTTTTCGAATGCACTGTATCTATATATTACTAAAAGTCTCGTCAAGGAACTATGCCAAAACAGTACACAATAGTGTGAAAATGTTTGCATCACCTTACTCACCATTGACCTGTGGTTGTTCGTGTCAAGATTTGTTCAGATTGATTTTATATTTCACAAGTTATCACATTTTTAAGTTTACTAAATCCACTTTGATAATCACTTCAATACTTCAGTGCTGGCATTTGCAGCTATGACGTCACAATGGGATCTCACAGTCCTCCATCCGCCATTTGCAACAATGTTGCCATCATGGAACACTTACTCGTGGTCCTGGCAGCAAGTGATTGAACAGGAGGGGGAGGGGGAAGTGGAATTGGAAGTGCTGGGGGAGGCAGGGGAAGTGCAATTGGAATTTTTTTAAAGTCCAATGCTGGGGGAGGCAATCGAAGTGGTGGAATCTTACGTTGTGGAACGGGTTGCGTTGGGGGACCAGGCCTCCTGTCGGGGCTGTGGGTGAGTGGTGGAATATTGCGTTGGGGGAACGCGGTACGTTGGGGGAACAGGTGAATGGTGGATTCTTGCATTGGGGGAACGGGTGAGTGGTGGATTCTTGCATTGGGGGAACGAGGCCCAACGGGTCCCACTTGGTCTAGTATAATACTAAAAGTCTATATGTATGTGATAACAGACCTATGCCAAAACAGTACACGGTGGCGCTAAAATATTTGCACCACCTCACTTACCTTTGTCCCGCGGTTGTTCCAATAAAGATTTATTCAGATTGTCCTTATAATTCACAAGTTATTCATAATTTTTAAGTTTAAAAATTCAAGTTTAAGAAGAATTTTGCAATGGAGCAACACTCAGTCCTTCCAGCAAGTTTGTAGCTCCACTGGAGAGGGAGCGGGGAATTGCATTTTTTTTAAAGCCCTCGAAGCAAGAGGGGGAGGCAGTGCTGAGGATACGCCCCTGCACAGTTGGGGGCTGTTGTAATATGTGAGTGTTGGAATATGGGGGAACGGGAGAGTTGTGCAATATTGCGTTGGAGAATGGGTTGCATTGGGGACCAGGCCTCCCATGTGACAGGGACCCAACGGGTCCCAGTTGGTCTAATCTGTCTTGTCTTGTCTGTCTGTCTGTCTGTCTGTCTGTCTGTCTGTCTGTCTGTCTGTCTGTCTGTCTGTCTGTCTGTCCCACTTCCGGTCTGCGATGTAATTAAATTTGCGCAAAACGCTACCCTATATCGCTAGGATCTTTTCGCCAACTTACTCACCAAGCCACCAAGTTTTGTTCCGATCGGTGAAATAATAGACCAGGTAAGAAGTTTTATAAAATCATGACATCAGCAGATTGGTCTTCTCGCCTGTCAGTCACCATGAAGGTAACGCTCCTTCCGGGGGTGAGGAGAATAAAGCCCCAGAGGCCGGGCGTGAGTCGGTCAGCCTGGAAGCCGTGAGTGAGAGTTGCGTCCAGAACTGTGAGTCCACCAGCCGTTAGTGAGTGAACTGTGAGTCTACAAGCCATGCTGAGTGAACTGTGAGTCTACAAGCCGTTAGTGACTGAACTGTGAGTCTACAAGCCATACTGAGTGAACTGTGAGTCTACAAGCCGTGGCTCAGTCCGGAGGTTGCGCTTAGTCCGGAGGTTGCACTCAGTCCAGAGGTTGCGCCTGAGTCCAAGGCCGCGCTCAATCCAGAAGTCGGGTGTGAGTATAGTCAGTAGAGTTTTACTGTCATATGTCCCGGATGTGTGTGTGTGTGATGGAGTGTGTGTGTGAGATGGTGGGTGTGTGTGTGAGAGATGGAGTGTGTGTGTGTGTGTGTGTTAGAGATGAGGGTGTGTGTGAGATGGAGGGTGTGTGTGAGAGAGAGAATGGAGGGTGTGTGTGTGTGTGAGATGGAGGGTGTGTGTGAGGTGGAAGGAGTGTGCGTGTGTGTGCGTGAGATGGAGTGTGCGTGTGTGTGATGGAGGGTGTGTGTGAGATGGAGTGTGCGTGTGTGTGATGGAGGGTGTGTGTGAGGTGGAGGGTGTGCGCGTGTGTGAGGTGGAGGGTGTGTGAAATGGAGGGTGTGTGAGATGGAGGGTGTGTGTGTGTGTGAGATGGAGGGTGTGTGTGTGTGTGATGGAGGGTGGGTGAGTGTGTGATGGATGAGTCCACCAGCCGTGAGTGACTGAACTGTGAGTCCACCAGCCTTGAGTGACTGAACTGTGAGTCCACCAGCCGTGAGTGAACTCTGAGTCCAAGAATCCATTCGGCCCACAATGTCCATACTAGCCCCCTGGAAACCAGTCCCTTTGGCCCACAACACCCATACTAGCGTTCCACAAAGCCACCCCCCCCCCCCCCCCCATTGGCCATCAATATTGGAATTGGTGGAAGGGTGGAATATTGCGTTGGGGGATCAGTCCTCCCGTGTGAAAATGGAACCCAACGGGTCCCACTTAGTTTAGTAAACCTTAAACACAAGGGTTTCACACATCAACTATCTTCAAGTTGCCACTTGTAGCATAATGTATCGCCTGTGTCCCTTGCTGCAGAGGTTATCTGAAGTTATACTTATTGAAATGATTTCTCAGATGTAGAATTTCTCTTCCACACTTCCTCACAATTAATCCTATAGAGGCAGGTGCCATTCTAGTACACTTGTTTGGAGATTTGGTACAGGCTATCTATCAAATCTTATCTGATGAATACATGATAGTTAAATACCATTTTAAACAATTTATTGTAACTATCTCCTTAGAAAGGAATAAAGAGCTAACTGTGTAGATACAGACACTGAATTATGTCTGGAATCTGCACATTGAAAATTCAGCAGTTTTACTACATTTCAGACACATTAGAAATCTTCCTGGATGAAAGTGTGAAAAAAACAACAATCTATCTTTTAGTATTTGTTAACCAAAGATATTATCAGCTCAGATTGGAAAATTAACTATTGACCCAACATGACTTAGAATAAAGGGGAGGCCATTTAAGTATGAGGTGAGAAACTTTTTCACCCAGAGAGTTGTGAATTTGTGGAATTCCCTGCCACAGAGGGCAGTGGAGGCCAAATCACTGGATGGATTTAAGAGAGAGTTAGATAGAGCTCTAGGGGGCTAGTGGAGTCAAGAGGTGTGGGGAGAATGCAGCCATGATCACAATGAATGGCGGTGCTGGCTCTAAGGGCCGAATGGCCTCCTCCTGCATCTATTTTCTATGTTTCTATGAACCATGTTGTTTGGCCAGTCGTAATAGGGCTGATAAATCCCTGGCCAGGAGAACTTGTTGATGCCTGATGGTGTCAATGATAAATTTCCACTAGCATGGATTGTTGGCAAATATGGTTTATATTCTGCTAAACGTTAAAACATCTACATGGTAGCAGTTGTCCTTTAAAACAAATGAATTCAATCTTAACTTTAAGTCTGTTCTTGATAATTATGAATGCAGTCAGCAAAATGTTGTAATAGAATTATCAACTGGCCAGGGTGGCAAATTTGATGCTGGTCTAATCAAATATTAATTCATATTGAATTCCCATTCAAATAAAAAAACCTATAAATGAGCACAAAAACATGATTTTTTTTCAAGGCAAATATTACTTTTTAATTGATGCAACATAAATATTTGATTGAGCCAATTAGATCAATGGCTGAGAAAACATTATGGTAAGTGTATTTCCACTAGCAGCAAAGAGCCATTAGCAGCAGTGAAGAATGAGGCTGCTGAGGCAGTAATTAAGTTTAGCAAGGCATAACTAAATATTTCTGACATTCCTCTGGCCAGGAGTTAGCTGTTACTTGAGAGTGAAGACACTACATTTGGCATCTGTGTAACATCCAACAGTTGGGGGAATTCCACACTCCACTAATTTTGTAGTAATGCCTTGCAATCTTGATCTTATTGCAATAATTTGCTGATGAAATAACAATGTGTTTTTGGACTGTGACTCTGTTTAATAATTTGAATAAAATCTTATTAATCACATAGGAGAAAATGTTTTTGCGAATAAAATTGAGTTGTTTGGATGATTTTGTATAGTAACTGAAGAATGATAACATTTTTACATTTGATTTTGTGTTCTCCACAACCATCCCCACTATATCCCTCACACAACCTGGAACAGAATAACAAAGGGTCTTCGAGCCAGCACCGCCATTCATTGTGATCATGGCTGATCGTCCCCAATCAATAACCCGCGCATGCCTTCTCCCCATATCACTTGATTCCACTAGCTAACTCTCTCTTAAATCCATCCAGTGACTTGGCCTCCACTGCCCTCTGTGGCAGGGAATTCCACAAATTCACAACTCTCTGGGTGAAAACGTTTTTTCCCACCTCAATCTTAAATGGCTTCCCCTTTATACTAAGACTGTGGCCCCTGGTTCTGGACTTGCCCAACATTGGGAACATTTTTCCTGCATCTAGCTTGTCCAGTCCTTTTATAATTTTATATGTTTCCATAAGGTATCCCCTCATCCATCCAAACTCCTGTGAATACAAGCCTAGTCTTTTCAATCTGTTCAATGTTTAGCTATTTCCCATATTTGGTAATTTCCACAGAAAAGTCAAACATATTGTCAAATGTTGATAACAATCCATTAGCCCCTCCCAACAAAAATTACAAGATCATTTGGTAACACATGACTTATACAGGCTGGCATTGAATAGAATATATACTGTGGGTGCCAGATGAGGACAGGAACAAACAGTGACACAGAATGACTCGACTGTGATAGGAAAACCTTTCTCCATCACCAATCCTGTTGTAAATACAAGGTAGATAGCATCGGAAACATATTCAAGGCTGCACTTGCATTTGTCATAGTCACAAACTACTACTTACCAGGTCCCAAGGGTGTGCGCATCCATATCTATTACAAAGGTATGCACACATGAAGGAAAACTACCACCCACTATCTTGTTTCCTACCAATCCTCAGTGATCTCTTGACTCCACATTAAAGGGAAAATGATTTACATTCTCCTACTAGCAAACTCTACACAGACAGCACCCGAGGTCAGGATCAAAGCCAGGACTCTAGTGCTGTGAGGTAGCAGCTCTACCAGCAGTCATTGTTCTGCAAGCAGCAGGAGGGCTTCCAGGATCATCAAGCTCACATACCCTGGGCCTAAACATCCCACAGTTTCACATGGCAACCTCCTGAGCCAGAGGAGCTCAGTCCCTTGCTATTGAGGGAGTGCAGCGTAGTTTTACAAGGTTAATTCCCGGGATGGCGGGACTGTCATATGCTGAGAGAATGGAGCGGGGGTGCGAAATTTTTGCATTTTTCAGCTTGAAATTGTGCAACCTGGTGCATACCGTAGCAAGACTTTTAACTAACACTTGAATGCAATATTTATGCTTTAAATTGGATTAGCTATGAATAAGGTTAGGTTAATTACATTCCTAATTCCATTCCACAGTAGAGCCAGGCTCTGATCAACAGGTGCAGCACAAGAATGATCTTAGTATATTCATGTAAGGAAATCAGATTATAATCAAACACTTGGCCCATGTTGACCAACCTGGGTCTCACTGCAGACCTGATCCTACTCCTGACCCTGACTCCAGTTGCATACCTTCTCTCATTCCTGACCCTGAGTCCAGCCTTACACCTGGCCTCCTATTCTACCCTGATCATAGCAGCTTACCTGCTTAGGTTCCCAGTGTTGAACACTCCCATTGTCCCAGCTTTGACTGCAACCTAGTACTATTCCGGACCTTGACTCTGGATGCACACTTGGGCTTGCACCTAGCCCCTCTGCACTGACAATATATCTGGCCCACACATAAAGCCCCATATCTGACCCCCTGGACTTAACCTATTACATTCAAGTCCACAGGTGCTTATCTAATGCAGCAATCTTTTATGAGGCACTTCACAGACCAAATGTTGTATAACAAAATTTGCTACACCCATTGGCTTCCTTGTGATCTAACATGCTAGTTACTTTGTCAAAGAAGTCATCAATTGGTTGAACACAATTTCTCATTCATAAAATTATACTAATTCAGCTGTATAAGTATTCTGTTACCATTTCCTTCATTTTCCTAACAAACTGTCCTGAAGTCATTTTCACCCCCAATATTTTCAGTATTTTGCTGTCTTCCTCTCAGCTGGGACTTTTCCGAAATGCAAAGTCCAATAACTATATATTTAAGCAATATTATTCTATTAAATGTGATCTTGAGAGTACATGATATTTTCTGTGGTATTCATAACACAATAATGATAAAAAGATCTTTGTTTTGGTTGCACCTACCAACATACATTATTATGTTAGTTAATATGTACCGAGGGCAAATTTTTGTACCATTGCTCCCCATTCCCAATTACATTTACATTGAAGTGATTGAAATCCAAGTGAAGTTTAAATGGCATCAGAAAAAATAAAACCTCCGGAATGGATGATATTCATTACGTGGTTGGTTGGAGTCAGTATCAGCACAATTACTATATTTAACTTTGAATCTTCAGATGTCCTGGTTCAAGCTAAAACTAAAGACAAATAATAACCTCCTCACATATTCCCCTGCAAGTATCTCTGTCACTCCTTTAAAATTTGCCCCTTCTTTGAACAAGCTCTTAAACATCGCATCTGAATCCGTTTCCATCTGATTACACTCCTTGAGGATGTTCATCTACGTGTTCAATTAATAAAACAAGGAGATTGGGGACATTTCTATTCAACCTGTCAAAGGAATTTGGGTGGCGGGGGGGGGGGGGGGGGGGGGGGGGGTTAGAAATAGTCAGTGAGGTAAACAAACATAATAGTTGAGTGGCAAATGACAATAGTGCTACCTTCCCAATATTTAACTGAAGGAAATAATGAGGTTGTGTGTTGTGACAGACAGCCTGACATAGAAACATAGAAAATAGGAGCAGGAGTAGGCCATTCGGTCCTTCGAGCCTGCACCGCCATTCAATATGATCATGGCTGATCATCCAACTCAGTATCCTGTACTTGCTTTCTCTCCATAGCCCCTGATCCCTTTAGCCACAAGCCACATCTAACTCCCTCTTAAATATAGCCAATGAACTGGCCTCAACTACATTCTGTGGCAGAGAATTCCAGAGATTCACCACTCTCTGTGTAAAAAATGTTTTTCTGTGGCAGAGAATTCCAGAGATTCACCACTCTCTGTGTAAAAAATGTTTTTCTCATCTCAGTCCTAAAAGATTTCCCCTTTATCCTTAAACTGTGACCCCTTGTTCTGGACTTCCCCAACATCGGGAACAATCTTCCTGCATCTAGCCTGTCCAACCCCTTAAGAATTTTGTAAGTTTCTATAAGATCCCCCCTCAATCTTCTAAATTCTAGCGAGTACAAGCCGAGTCTATCCAGTCTTTCTTCATATGAAAGTCCTGACATCCCAGGAATCAGTCTCGTGAACCTTCTCTGTACATTATGGCAAGAATGTCCTTCCTCGGATTAGGAGACCAAAACTATACGCAATACTCCAGGTGTGGTCTCACCAAGACCCTGTACAACTGCAGTAGAACCTCCCTGCTCCTATACTCAAATCCTTTTGCTATGAATGCTAACATACCATTCGCTTTTTTCACTGCCTGCTGCACCTGCATGCCTACTTTCAATGACTGGTGTACGATGACACCCAGGTCTCGTTGCATCTCCCCTTTTCCTAATCGGCCACCATTCAGGTAATAGTCTACTTTCCTGTTTTGCCACCAAAGTGGATAACCTCACATTTATCCACATTATACTGCATCTGTCATGCATTTGCCCACTCACCCAGCCCATTCAAGTCATCTTGCAGCCTCCTAGCATCCTCCTCACAGCTAACACTGCCCCCCAGCTTCGTGTCATCCGCAAACTTGGAGATGTTGCATTCAATTCCCTCGTCCAAATCATTAATATATATTGTAAATAGCTGGGGTCCCAGCACTGAGCCTTGCGGTACCCCACTAGTCATTGCCTGCCATTCTGAAAAGGACCCGTTTACTCCTACTCCTTGCTTCCTGTTTGCCAGCCAGTTCTCTATCCACATCAATACTGAACCCCCAATACCGTGTGCTTTAAGTTTGTATACTAATCTCTTATGTGGGACCTTGTCGAAAGCCTTCTGAAAGTCCAGATATACCACATCCACTGGTTCTCCCTTATCCACTCTACTAGTTACATCCTCAAAAAATTCTATAAGATTCGTCAGACATGATTTACCTTTCATAAACCCACGCTGACTTTGTCCAATGATTTCACCACTTTCCAAATGTGCTGCTATCCCATCTTTAATAACTGACTCCAGCAGTTTCCCCACTACCGATGTTAGACTAACTGGTCTGTAATTCCCCGTTTTCTCTCTCCCTCCCTTTTTAAAAAGTGGGGTTACATTAGCTACCCTCCAATCCTCAGGAACTACTCCAGAATCTAATGAGTTTTGAAAAATTATCACTAATGCATCTACTATTTCTGGGGCTACTTCCTTAAGTACTCTGGGATGCAGCCTATCTGGCCCTGGGGATTTATCGGCCTTTAATCCATTCAATTTACCTAACACCACTTCCCGGCTAACCTGGATTTCACTCAGTTCCTCCATCTCATTTGACCCCCGGTCCCCTGCTATTTCCGGCAGATTAATTAAGTCTTCTTTAGTGAAGACAGAACCAAAGTAGTTATTCAATTGGTCTGCCATGTCCTTGTTCCCCATGATCAATTAACCTGTTTCTGACTGCAAGGGACCGACATTTGCATGTCATTTTAATATTACACTTATCCCATCCCCCTGGCTATTCCAGAATAATAAATTAAGGTTTTGTCAACTAATTACAAATCAGGCTAATTACAAATCAATAACATTAGCCAACTCCGAAACACGAAGGGCTGAGCATTGGGATCCAGGCATCACGGACAACCGGCCTCAGTTCCCCGCTCACATCTGGCAGTGCTCTCTGTCTGAACCAGAGTCCACGGAGCGTTTTTGAAAGTGGGAGGCTGAGTGATCACTGATCACTGGCCTTGGGGGTACCCGGCGAGGTAGTGGAGCAACCGAGTGGGGAGAGAGTGTGGAAGAAGGGTGTCCCCCCTCCCATGGTAGGGACCTTTTTGAAATTTGATGTATTAAAATCATGTTTTTGTGCATTGTAGAAGTATGATTTCAATGTTTTTTGTTTGAAGTATTTTTAAGAAGTAATTTTTTAAGGGGTAACTTTTTCCACACATGGGTGGGTGTATGGAACTAGCTGCCAGAAGAGGTAGTTGAGGCAGGGACCATCCCAACATTTAACAAACAGTTAGACTGATACATGGATAGGACAGGTTTGGAGGGATATGGACCAAAAGCAGGTAGCGTAGCTGGGACATGTTGGCGGGTGTAGGCAAGTTGCGCCGAAGGGCCTGTTTTCACACTGTATCACTCTATGACTACATTATACCTCCACCATGCATGAATGCTTCAAAATCAAGTTGTCGAGTTTTATTGCCATATACTCAAGCTAGGAAACATAGAAAATAGGTGCAGGGATAGGCCATTCGGTCCTTCGAGCCAGCACTGCCATTCAATATGATCATGGCTGTTCACCTAAAATCAGTACCTCTTTCCTGTTTTTTCCCCATATCCCTTGATTTCACTAGCCCCAAGAGCTAAATGTAACTCTCTCTTGAAAACATCCAGTGAATTGGCCTCCACTGCCTTCTGTGGCAGAGAATTCCACAGATTCACAACACTCTGCGTGAAGAAAGTTTGTCCTCATCTCAGTCATAACTGCCCCCCCCCCTTTATTCTTAAACTGTGACCCCTGGTTCTGAACTCCCCCAACATCGGGAAAATTTTTCCTGCAGTTACAGTAAGCAAAAATCTAGCAGGCAAGCAGGATGCTTTCTCCAACCACCCCCATTTGAAGTACACTATCTTCCACCGTTTCTACCCAGTGCTTGGTACTTACTTCCAGCAGCCACTGGTTGTCCTCCAGGATGCACCGAGCCGCAGCCTGATCCATGTCAGTCACCAGGGTGAATTCGGCACAGAGACTCTCACAGCAGCAGCGCAATGTTTCCGCCGCCTCCGACGGCCCGGGACTCTTGCACAGAGGCTACTCCATGGCCAGAGCTGCAACGAGCGACTCGCCAGCCTGGCAAACACCCGCCAGCCCAGCAAACACCCGCCAGTCCGGCAAACACTCGCCAGCCCCAGCTCCCAGTCCGCATCTGTCCCCGCTGCTGCTTCTGCTTCCATCCCTCCCTCAGCCCCGGCTCTCCAACACCCGTGGCCCATGCAGTTGATGTGAGTTTTGAAATTTTCATTGATCACAGAATTTCTCACGACAGAGCGTGAGAAATTTGTGATCAGTGTGAGAATTTGGCCATATGCGTGATTCTCACGCTCAATGCATGAGAGTTGGCCGCCCTGCATAATATCCCAGGGACAGAGGATTGGTCACAGCCATAGGACCAGACAAAAGTGCCCACCCCTGCAACCCCATAAATCCCCTTGGAGGATTGGTTTGATTGGCAGGAATGGGGTTGGGCAGGGAATGGGAGAAACGGGAAATATTAATCCACAACTACCACAAACTCTGGTGATTTCCTGCAGTATGCAACAGTTCCTTCAGAAGAGAAACTAAAATGCATGAGTTGGAGCTCGCAGTGATCAACAATAGTTTCACTTTAGCTCCTTGTATGGTATTTCACTTCACAAGTTATAGGAGTAGAATTAAGCCATTCGGCCCATCGAATCAATCATGGCTGATCTCTGCCTCCTAATCCCATTTTCATGTCTTCTCCCCATAACCCTTTGACACCAGTTCTAATCCAGAATTTGTCTACCTCTGCCGTAAAAATATCTACTGACTTGGCCTCCACAGCCCTCTGTGACAATGAGTTCCACAGATTAACTACCCTCTGACTAAAGACGTTCCTCATCACCTCCTTTCTAAAAGAGCACCCTTTAATTCTGAGGTTATGACCTCTGGTCCAAGACTCTCCCACCAGTGGAAACATCCTTTCCACATCCACTCTATTCATGCCTTTCATTAGTCTGTAAGTTTCAATGAAGTCCCCCCTCAACCTTCAAACTCCAGCAAGTAGAGGCCCAGTGCTGTCAAACGCTCATCATATGCTAACCCACTAATTCCTGGGATCATTCTTGTAAACCTCCCTGGACCCTCTCCAGAGCCTGCACATCCTTCCTCAGATATGGGGCCCAAATTAGCTCACAGTATTCCAAATGTGGCCTGACCAGTGACTTATAGAGCCTCAGCATTACATCTCTGATTTGTATTCCAGTCCTCTTGATATAAATGCTAGCATTGAATTTGCCTTCCTTACTACCGATTCGACTTGCAAATCAACCTTTTGGGAGTCCTGCACCTCCAATTTCTGGATTCTTGCTCCATTTAGAAAATAATCTACGCCTTTATTCTTATTACCAAAACGCATGGCTCCGCACTTTGCTATACTGAATTTTATTTGCCCACTTTCCTAACCTGTCCAAGTCCTTCTACAGAGTCCTTGCTTCCTCTACACTGCCTGCCCATTCACATATCTTAGCATCATCTGTAAACGTGGCCACAAAGCCTTCAATCCTTTATCCAAATCATTAATATACAACGTGAAGAGAAGCAGCCCCAGCACCAACTCTTGCAGAACTCCACTAGTCACTGGCAGCCAACCTGACAAAGCGCCTTTTATTGCAACTCTTTGCCTTCTGCCATCCAGCCAACCCACTATCCATGCTAGTATCTTCCCTTTAATACCATGGGCTCTCATGTTCCCTAGTAGCCTGACGTGCGGCACCTTATCAAAGGCATTCTGAAAATCTAGGTAAACAACATCTACAGCCTCACCTCTGTCTGTCCTGCTATTAACTTCCTCAAAGAACTCCAGCAGATTAGTCGGGCAAGATCTCCCCTTCACAAAACCATGCTGACTTCGGCCTATTTTATAGTGAACATCTAAGTATTGTGTAACCTCATGCTTTATAATTGACTATAATCTCACCAACCACTGAAGTCAGGCTAACCGGCCTATAGTTCCCATTATTCTGCTTTGCTCCCATCTTGTACAGCAGGGTGATATTCACAACCACTTCTAACTCTAGTGATTCTTGAAATATCACAACTAATGCCTCCACAATCTCTGAGGCCACTTCCTTCCGAACCCTGAGGTGCAGCCCATCCAGTCCAGGTAACTTATCCACCCTCACACCTTTCAGTTTTCTTCGCACCTTCTCCTTAGTAATTGCCACTCCACCACTTTCCACCCCCTAACTCTCTAGGATTGCAGGCACACTGCTGGTGTTTCCACTGTGAAGACTGATGCAAACAAATTATTCAATTCCTCTGCCATTTCTGGATTCCCCGTTATCACTTCTCCTGCATCATTCTCCAGCGGACCAACGTCCACTCTTGCCTCTTTTTTACTCTTTATATATCCGTACAACCTCTTGCTCTTTTATATTATTGGCTAGCTTATATTCGTACTTCATCCTTTCTCTCCGGATTGTCCTTTTAGTTACTTCTTAGGTTCTACATAAACCAGATAAGCAAAATGGTTCAATAAGATGAATGTATTTTATTGTGGAATGTAGGAATGGAAGATTTCACTTGCCAACTCACAAAAAAGCATACTGATCTTTCAGTTTTGGTGGTGAGGGATGACTGCTTTGTTGACCAAGTTTCCAGCTCTGTGTCACACACTGCCTTGTCCATCTCTGCTGGCTGTCAGATGACACTGCAGGGAAGTGTGGCGGTTATTCAGCGAAAGCCAGGTGGAAATGTTCCACACCACAGTGACTAGAGAAACAGCCTATGAAAAGAAAAGAAAGCCTTTCCATATATGGTG
Source organism: Amblyraja radiata (assembly GCF_010909765.2). Classification (NCBI taxonomy): domain Eukaryota; kingdom Metazoa; phylum Chordata; class Chondrichthyes; order Rajiformes; family Rajidae; genus Amblyraja; species Amblyraja radiata. The sequence goes on along the minus strand of NC_045978.1, from coordinate 40,886,690 downwards.
ACATCCTGGCAGAATCTGTTTTTATAATCCGTGAGTAATTTCTCCACAAATGGCGAGTGTATACAAGTAAACTTTATTTCAAATATTCCATCACGATTGGAAACATGACCCAAGGCAACCGCCCTCCTCACTCCAGCCACCCTGCAAAGATGTACAACTAATCTAAGTAAAAAAATTCATGAGAATTACTTTGGTTTTAAAATCAGGAACTCCGTTGCCCGTTTGGCTGAAGGTAAATGATCTGACTGTTGTTCTACTACCTGTGTCCTGTTATCGAAGTCCATCAACATATTCACTGGCCAGTCATATCACAATTACTTGTGGGACATTGCCCGTCTCTATTGGAATACAAAACAGTGGCCGCACTTCACTAGCTATGGACGACATTGCTGTAACCTCCAGACAAGATGTTTTTCCCCCATCTTCTACCTCCCAACAGGGACATAGCCAGGACTGAAAACGTACAACATATAAACAAAAGGGTGACAAATACACAATCATGATGATTATGAACCATAAAATGAGATATTTTGTATTCATTTTCTTCTCATTATGCATATTAATTATTAATCATTATGCATATTAATTACTTATTCTGTTGGATTATCCAACAAACTGGTATTGGCTTACTAGTCTTTGACCAGGTGGCAACATTTCCTGAGGGCAAGATATTGCAGTTTGTACCAAATGTCATCAAAGGTTATCAAGTCAACTCCATGAACTCAAGAATATCTTGGGTTTACATACAAGTAATGGTGACATTTCCCAATACAATAAGTATAGTCCTGGATAATTCCATCATTTAATAAACCAAGTTGGTGCCAAGATTATTTAGAGACACAAAAGTGCCAGAATCGGCAAAATGCCAACAAGAATAAATTATTGAGGGTAGAGAAGAGTCTTGACCCAAAACGTCACCTGTTCCTTTTCTCCAGAGATACTGTCTGACCAGTTGAGTTACTCTAGCTTTTTGTGTCTATCTTCAGTTTAAATTAGCATCTACAGCACCTTCCTACACATAAAATTATTGAGGGAATTTCTGCCAATGCCACCTAGTTGATGGTGCTAGGGAGTGTGGAATGGAGACACAAGGGCAGCAGTATGACTCGATAACTGGCTCCACATTTGCTGCTTATACAATGCTTGACAATGTAACAAAGCCTAATACGTTGTTAAACAAAGTCATTAACTCAATTTCCAGCTGCTCAATAAACTAGAATGTTAACTCTTTCTATCTTCCATGAAGCTCAGATGGATGTAAAATATTCCACAGCAGTTTTGAATGAAATGTATTTCTTCCCATACTTCCCCATCATTTTTCCACCATAGTTGCCATTACAAATAATTATTTAGGATTTGAAGTTTATGTAACCTTTCTGTACTTAATAAAGACGATGATACTTCAAAACAACTCGCTATCTGTAAAATCCTGTGGGGTGATGTACGAATATTTGTAGAAATACAAGTTCTTCCTTCTGACTCCTAGACTGAATTTAGTGAAGGTGAGGTGATGCACAGCCAGCTAAGCAACTTGCTTACTCATCCTGTTGTAGAGTTCTATCTGTTACTATCGCTGTAGAAGGTGAAATTACATTCACATGCCACCACCAACTGAACCTTCTCAAGTCCCCCCCCCCCCCCCCCCCCCCCCCTCCATTGTTTTGAGAGCCAAATTCTATTCAACACCACAGTTCCCTTCAAGTAGCTGTAATGTGAATATTTAATGTTAGTTGCACCAATCAGATCAGGTAGATCTGATCACCAGTAACATATGCTATTTTTCCACTAGGAACATTTATCAGTAAGATATCAGATACTGTATTTAACAGGTGCCATTGAAATGAAGTCTTCTAAACAAACTATCCATTTCAGCCACCTTGGTTACCTGCTGTTGCAACAGCAGCAAAAGCACCTCATGCACCTACACCCAAATGACCGACTGACCTGAACATAAAGCTGATAATACAAGCGGCACAAAAAGGGAGAGCAGCTGGAGGAGCTCAGCAGCTCAGGCAACATCTGTGGAGGAAGATACTCAGATGGCATTTTAGTCGGGTACCTTCATCTAGACTAGATCAGTCTGGATCAGGGATCTTGACCCGAAACATTGACGATCCATTTTTCTTCACAGATGCTGCCGGGCCCACTGAGTTTCTCCAGCTGTCCTTTTTTTTAACATAATTCCAGCTGTCCCTTGTGCCTGGTAATATCACTTAACTTTAATTAACTGGTATAATGAATGAATGAATGAATAAGTTTATTGGCCAAGTATTCACATACAAGGAATTGGCCTTGGTGCTTCGCCCGCAAGTGACAATGACATACAGTGACAGTTAGGAATGACACATAAAACATTAAACATTAATAATAAAATATTATTGATTAAACATGCGAATTAAATAAAATATCAGAGCAAAAGGAGTCTACAGATTTTTGGTTATTGGGTAGAGGAAAAAAGATGTTGATTCAAAGAGTTTGTGCCAGGGTGAGAGGGGTCAGAGATGATCTTACCCGCTCGTTTCCTGGCCCTTGCAGTGTACAGTTCGTCAATGGAGGGAAGGTTGCAGCCAATAACCTTCTCAGCTGATCGGACAATTCGCTGCAGCCTCCGGATGTCGTGCTTGGTGGCTGAGCCAAACCAGACCATGATGGAGAAGGTGAGGACAGACTCTACGATGGTGCTATAATTTGTGTACTATCGTATCTGAAGTGACACTCTTTCCAATACTTACAATATTTCACTTGCCTCTAGGTTATTGCCAATATCTCTTTATCATACAAAGTACGAATTTCATGATTTGCTTTGTCAGTGTTGGACATCAATATTGCACATGTCAGGTGAACAAAGCTCAACAGAGATGTTCATATAATCAGTCTGACGAAGGGTCTCAACCTGAAATGTCACCCATTCCTTCTCTCCAGAGATGCTGCTTGTCCTGCTGAGTTACTTCAGCATTTTGTGTCTCTCTTCTGTTCATATAACCATAAGGGCAACACATTAACATCAATAATAAGACTAAACCTTTTCTTCAAACTGCTCCTATATGCAGACAATGAAGACTTTAGCCCTTTGGTGTTTGTTTCCACCAGACCTTCTCCCACTGGTTTTCACTAAACATGCTTTCAAGGGACCGAATTTCAGAATCATATCTCAACACACTTTCATTTGAATTTCATGCATGAAGCATAGGCAGTAAGTGACAAATTTCTGCACAACATTATTTAAAAAATAGAATAAAATTAAAGAATTAAATGTCTAGTATTGTGACTTAAAGTGCCGTAATATTGTGACTCTCATCTGAGCATCAAGAGTCGATAAGTTCAAACCATATCCAGTACTAGATCACATCTCAGCAGACACTCCTACACAATGTTGAGAGAGAGCACCTGTAGTACAAGAGCCATAGGTCAGATGAGGCGCTAAATGGAGGTTTACTGAAATCTCCAAGTGGACATGGAGATTTCAGTGAAGAGCAGAGATTTGATCTGTTCAATATTTAGTCCTCAATGAGTATCAATTAATCTGCTCAGTGGTCACCTGTCTGTTGATGTTGTGAGATCTTGCTGTGTGCTAATTGCCTGCTGCGATTTCCCACTAAACATTTTAAAATCCTTAATTGATTGAGGGCATTAAGTACACTATATAAATGAAAAATCTTCCTGTATATGTGCATGACTGTGTGCATGTGAACATGCATAAACATATATGCATGTATCTTCCTGTATTTGTGCATGACTGTGTGCATGTGACCATGCGTAAACATATATGCATGTATCTTCCTGTACATGTGCATGACTGTGTGCATGTGAACCATAACATCCTGCTCACCAGACTCAAAGACCTCGGCATTGAAGGCTCTGCACTCAGCTGGCTCCGTTCCTACCTTTCCAACAGATCCCACTTCATCTCTCTCCACAACCACACCTCTGCTACAGCCGCAGTCACTCAAGGCGTTCCCCAAGGCTCCGTACTCGGCCCTCTCCTCTTCATCATCTACATCCTCCCCCTTGGTCAGATACTCCGCCACTTCAATCTGGACTTCCACTGTTACGCTGATGACACCCAGATTTACCTTGGCACCAAATCCCCCCACAACCCCCCCCCCCCCCCTCTCCCATATCAACTCCTGTTTGTCAGCTATAAAAACCTGGATGCAACATAATTTCCTCAAACTCAACAGCGATAAGACAGAATTCCTCCTCATAGGCTCCAAAGCCACACTCAGCAAAATCAATAACCCCACTCTCACCATCGACGGCACCACTGTCTCCCCATCTCCCCAGGCCCGCAACCTTGGCGTGATCTTTGATTCCACCCTCTCCCTTGAGCCTCACGTCCGCCATGTCATTAAAACCTCCTTCTTTCATCTCCGCAACATCGCCAAACTCAGACCCTCGCTCACACCGCCCGCTGCTGAAAGACTCATCCATGCCTTCATCTCCTCCCGACTGGACTATTGCAATTCACTTCTCCTTGGCATCAGCTCCACCTACATCAACCGACTCCAACTGGTCCAGAACGCAGCCGCCCGACTCATCACCCACACCAAATCCTGGCATCACATCACTCCAGTCCTCAAACAACTTCACTGGCTTCCCATCTCCCACCGGATCACCTACAAAATCCTGATCCTCACCTACAAAGCCCTCCACCATCTGGCCCCCCCATATCTCACTGACCTCCTCTCCCCCTACCAACCCTCACGGTCCCTCAGACCCACATCAGCCGGTCTCCTCTCCATCCACAAGTCCAACCTCCGCAGTTTTGGGGACAGAGCCTTCTCCAGGGCAGCTCCCAGGCTCTGGAACTCCCTCCCCCAACTGATCCGCAATTCCGTGTCCCTCACCATCTTCCAGTCCCGCCTCAAGACCCATCTCTTCACCTCTGCCTATCCTTAGCCCCACGTCCCCGTCCCTTTTCATCTGTGCATTAATTGCCTCATACTGTGTTTTGTATTGAATTCTGTCTTTACTTTGTGTACTAGTCATGTCTCTACTATTTATTTAATTCCCCTTACATGTTTTTCCTCTACATGCTCAATTTTTGTAAGGTGTCCTTGAGACTCTTGAAAGACGCCCATAAATAAAATTTATTATTATTATTATTATTATTATGCATAAACATATATGCATGTATCTTCCTGTACATGTGCATGACTGTGTGCATGTGAACATGCATAAAAATATAAACATATATAACAGTCCCTGGAGTAAAAATGGTTGTGTATCCCTGGCGGAATTCTACAGCTGATGTCCATTACTCACAGTCATTAGTTGTGTATGATTAATTACAATTATAATTAATAGAGTAAAAGATAATTTTTCTTGGCACGAGCTAAGCATTAATCATACTGCAACAAACAAATAGAATCAACAGGACTTTTTTTTCCAATAAACTGCGAGGGAATAATGAGAGGGGTTTGAATTCTGATGGTCTGACACAATATTTCTTTGTACCTGTCATTGCAGAAACACAAAAAACAATTTAACCATAGATTTTCACACACGACAGCCAATGCTCAGATGGGACACCTTCTTATGTCCATCTGTGAATGTTTACTGTTGGTTTTAATGGAAGGTTAACAGTTGTCTTCCAAGTATTGTGATGCTGACATTTCTTTATCGAGTGACCATGGTTTGTGCATGTGGAAAACAGCCAGCATGAGGCCTGGAAGTCAAGTCAAGTTTATTTGTCACATACACATAGAAACATAGAAACTAGGTGCAGGAGGAGGCCATTCGGCCATTCATTGTGATCATGGCTGATCGTCCCCAATCAATAACCCGTGCCTGCCTTCTCCCCATATCCCTTGACTCCACTAGCCCCTAGAGCTCTATCTAACTCTCTCTTAAATCCATCCAGTGACTTGGCCTCCACTGCCCCCTGTGGCAGGGAATTCCATAAATTCACAACTCTCTGGGTGAAAAAGTTTTTTCTCAACTCAGTCTTAAATGACCTCCCCTTTATTCTAAGATTGTGGCCCCTGGTTCTGGACTCTCCCAACATTGGAAACATTTATCCTGCATCTAGCTTGTCCAGTCATTTTATAATTTTATATTTTTCTATAAGATATCCCCTCATCCTTCTAAACTCCAGTGAATACAAGCCTAGTCTTTTCAATCTTTCCTCATATGACAGTCCCGCCATCCCAGGGATCAATCTCGTGAACCAATCACAAGGATGTCCTTCCTCAAATTAGGAGACCAAAACTGTACACAATACTCCAGATGTGGTCTCACCAGAGCCCTATACAACTGCAGAAGAACCTCTTTACTCCTATACTGAAATCCTCTTGTTATGAAGGCCAACATTCCATTAGCTTTCTTCACTGCCTGCTGTACCTGTAAGCCAACTTTCAGTGACCGGTGTACAAGGACGCCCAGGTCTCGCTGCACCTCCCCCTTACCTAACCTAATCCCATTGAGATAATAATCTGCCCCCTTGTTTTTGCCAAAGTGGATAACCTCACATTTATCTATATGATACTGCATCTGCCACGCATCTGCCCACTCACTCAACCTGTCCAGGTCACCCTGCAACCTCCTAACATCCTCTTCACAGCTCACACTGCCACCCAGCTTTGTGTCATCCGCAAACTTGCTAGTGTTGCTCCTAATTCCCTCTTCCAAATCATTAATATATATGGTAAACATTTGCTGCCCCAACACCGAGCCTTGCGGCACTCCACTCGCCGCTGCCTGCCATTCTGAAAAGGACCCGTTCACTCCTACTCTTTGCTTCCAGTCTGCCAACCAATTTTCTATCCATGTCAACACCTTACCCCCAATACCATGTGCTCTAATTTTAGTCACCAGTCTCCCGTGCGGGACCTTATCAAAGGCTTTCTGGAAGTCTAGATACACTACATCCACTGGCACCCCTTCATCCATTTTACTTGTCACATCCTCAAAAAATTCCAGAAGATTAGTCAAGCATGATTTCCCCTTCATAAATCCATGTTGACTTGGACTAATCCTTTTACTGCTATCCAAATGCCCCATTATTACCTCTTTAATAATTGACTCCAGCATCTTTCCCACTACCTAAGTCAGGATAACTGGTCTGTAATTCCATGTTTTCTCTCTCGCTCCTTTCTTGAAAAGTAGGATAACATTAGCTATCCTCCAATCCACAGGAACTGATCCTGAATCTATTGAACATTGGAAAATGATCACCAATGCGTCCACTATTTCTAGAGCCACCTCCCTGAGGACCCTGGGATGCAGACCATCAAGCCCACGGGATTTATCATCCTTCAGTCCCATTAGCCTACCCAATACTATTTCTCACCTAATGAAAATTTATTTCAGTTCCTCTACCCCCTTAGATCCTGTGTCGTCCAGTATATCTGGGAGATTGTTTGTGTCTTCCTTAGTGAAGACAGATCCGAAGTACCTATTCAACTCTTCTGCCATTTCCTTGTTGCCCATAATAATTTCACCCGTGTCTGCCTTCAAGGGACCCACATTTGACTTTGCTACTCTTTTTCCCTTAACATATCTAATGAAGCTTTTACTGTCCTTCTTTATATTCCAGGCCAGCTTCCCCTCGTACTTCATCTTTTCAGCCCGTATTGCCCGTTTTGTTTCCTTCTATTGTCCTATGAAAGTTTCCCAATCCTCTAGCTTCTGGCTACTCTTTGCTGTGTTATACATCTTTTCTTTTAGTTTTATTATATCCATGACTTCTCTTTCCAGCCACGGTTGCCTCCTACTCCCCTCATACAAGATGTGCAGTGAAATGAAAGTGGCAATGCCTGCGGATTGTCCAAAAAACGACACAACAGAATAGAACAGAATCAGTATTTACATATTAGAAAAAAAATATGGATGATGTGCCTATCTCTTGAGCCCATTGATAGTACTTTCGCAGTTACTCCAGCATTTTGTTTCCACCTTCGATTTAAACCAGCATCTGCAGCCCTTTCCTACACGGCTTATTCCTGTTTCTATTTTCAAGGCAAAAACTCTAATGATTTAAATTCAGTTCTGCAGCTTGCTGTGGCGGGATTTGATTTTATAATCTTTCAGTTTCCGATTTAGTAATCTTGTAATCAAAATTTGGATAGCTCTGTATGTTTTTAAAGGCATTTTAATTTAACCTGACAAGAGACGAGCTCTTTAATAATTGAGTGGATACACTGCCTATTTGCTTTGTATGTGATGTAATTTGGTATAGGACCCTTTCATTTCCCTTTCTCTTCACAATCAAAAAAGTGTTGGAAGTCTCTCTCCTGTTGTGCTTCTCAATCTCACCCTGAAATTGCAGGCCCATTATGCAGATACTGAGTGTGAACACTAAATGGTTTGTCATGTGATGCTGTCAGGCCAATATGTTGGCATTCTGAGATTCACTTTGCAGTCTTGACAGGGAGGGCAGCAGGGGTGTTTTGGATTACCCCAGCTCCTACATATTCCTCTCACTGGTCTTTGGCTACATTTCAATACTATCTCAACATGCCAGGAATACAAAGTAACTCCTCAAGTTATGATTTTTTTTTACTGTAACAACACTGGCTCTTTAGGCTGCATGACTCCAATTTGCTTACATAATGAACAACATGCCACTCTCCGCATGTTACAATACACTGAACCGGAATATACGCCGCACGCATTTCGCCAACTCTGTTAGGTTTACAAAATTCAGCTTCATAAAACATCTCAATCAATTCATCTCATTCATGAGTTGAGGAATGACTGTAATCATAGAGATACTGTAATCATAGTCATAGAGATACAGCAAGGAAACGGACCCTTCAGTGAACCAAGGTGCCCCATGGAAGCTAGTCCCATTTGCCCGTGTATGGACCATATCCCTCAAAACATTTTCTAACCATGTGCCTGTCCAAGTGTTTATTAAATGGCCATTACAGTACCTCTGGTGGCTCGTTCCATATACACACCACTCTCTGAATCAAAATGTTGCTCCTCAGGTTTGTATTAAATCTTGCCCTTCTCCTGCTGTACTAATAACTTGGCTACACTTCCAAAGTACTTCATTAGTAGTAAAACGTTTAGGGTGTTGAGAATTCACAGAAGAAATATTAATCAAAATTCATTCATAGTATTGCTTTTGTAATCTACATCCAAAAATAACTAGAATTTTTAATTTTCATGAGGTCCAGTGTAAGATGATGATTTTGGGGCCAGCAGATGTGGGAGGTGGTAAGGGAAGGCTGGTATATCTGTACACAAGCATTACAAGATCAGCAATACTGGAGACACTGAATAAAGATCATGGGTGAACCAAATGTTTTTTCAGCTTTGTTACCACTTATGGTAACCCTTTGAAGACCACATGGCATTCAATTAGCAAGACTCCTACACCAGTGTGTAAATTGGTAACTCTCCTAACTGTTAGCGGTGTCATCAGTTCAGGCTACATTCAGGCCACCATGCTCTCTGCTTCACTCATGTTGCCGAATGGTCACTTGCACCTTTAACTGACCCCTCCACTCTTACTATCAGACTCCGACGTTCAGTCAGACAGACTGTCCGCTTCACGAGCATTACTGGATAATCTTGTGCTATTGGACCAGATTGACAGCAAAGATTTGTGGTATTTCATTACTCAGCTTATATCTAGACATTACCGATTGCAGTCTCAAGCTGTGTTTTACAAGTTTATTAAACCTTGAAATCTAGGCACCAAGTTTCCCTATGTTGTGTCCCGTTGAAAAAACAAGCAGCTGTAACTCATGTAGGCAGAAAATAGGTTGATGAAAAATGTTGAGGACTTAAGAATGTGTTCCTAAAATTGGACTCTCAAAAGAAGATATGTGACATACACCTATTTTTCTACAACAAACCCACTGACTCTCATGGCTATCTGGACCACTTCTTCCCACCCTGCTTCCTGTAAGGACTCTATCCCCTACTCCAAATTCCTCCTTCTACGCTGCACCCAGGATGAGGTGTTCCAAACCAGGGCATCGGAGATGTCCTCAATCTTTAGGGAGCGGGGGTTCCCCTCTTCTACTATAGATGAGGCTCTCACCAGGGTCTCCTCTATATGCTGCACTCAGCTCTCACTCCCCATCCCCCCACTTGTAACAAGGACAGAGTCCCCCTTGTCCTCACCTTCCACCCTACCAGCCGTCACATACAACATATAATCCTCTGATATTTTCGCCACCTTAAATGGGATCCCACCACTGGCCACATCTTCCCATCTCCTCCCCTTTCTACTTTCCGCAAAGACCGCTCCCTCCATAACTCCCTGGACAATTCGTCCTTTCCCACCCAAAACCATCCCCTCCCCTGGTACTTTCCCTTGCAACCGCAGGAAATGCTACACTTGTCGCTTTACCTCCCCCCTTGACTCCATCCATGGACCCAAGCAGACTTTCCATGTGTGGCAGAGGTTCACCTGCACCTCCTCCAACCTCATCTATTGCATCCGCTGCTCTAGGTGTCAGCTGCTCTACATTAGTGAGACCAAGCGTAGGCTTCGCGATCGCTTCGCCCAACACCTCCGCTCAGTTCGCAATAACCAACCTGATCTCCCGGTGGCTCAGCACTTCAACTCCCCCTCCCATTCCGAATCCGACCTTTCTGTCCTGGACCTCCTCCATGGCCAGAGTGAGGCCCACCACAAATTGAAGGAGCAGCATCTCATATTTCGCTTTGGTAGTTTACACCCCAGCGGTATGAACATTGACTTCTCCAATTTCAGGTAGTCCCTGCTTTCTCCTTCCTTTCCCTCCCTTTCCCAGCTCTCCCACAGCCCACCTCGTCCTTTCCTTCCTCCCCCCTCCCACCCCGACATCAGTCTGAAGAAGGGTCTTGACCCAAAATGTCGCCTATTTCTTCGCTCCATAGATGCTGCCTCACTCGCTGAGTTTCTCCAGCTTTTTTGTCTACCTCCTATTTTATCTTTAGCACTTTTACTAATTTTATCATGAAAACTGTACATTAAAACATTATCAACACTGACGCAGAAATGCCATATGGTCCTCAAAGGTTACTGTAAGTGGTAACAAAGCAGAAAGCATTGGTTCACCAAAGATCTTTATTCAGTGTCTACAGTATTGCTGGTGATAGTGTATTCTTTTAATGCTTGTATAATCTAATGGATGTTACATTATAGCACTGCAGTCTCTATAGCAATACACATTATCTGCCCTCAGGGCTGCAGTGTTGGTGCTCAAAGGAAGACAGTAATTATGTGTGAAAAATCTTGCTGAATGTAATACTCGCAGTGAAATAACTGCCCAGGGTTCAGTAATATTATCCCCATTCCATATTGTTTCTGTGATCACGCTCTGCCTGCCATCCCTCCAAACCAATTAGCTTTTAGAGTCTACAGATGTGAGGTTGCCATAGCGATAGCTTGCCTTCTGAAAAAGAAGACAAAGGTTGAATATACAATGCCCTCCATAATGTTTGGGACAAAGACCCATCATTTATTTATTTGCCTCTGTGCTTCACGATTTGAGATTTGTAATAGAAAAAATCACATGTGATTAAAGTGCACATTGTCAGATTTTAATAAAGGCCATTTTTATACATTTTGGTTTCACCATGTAGAAATTACCGCTGTGTTTATACATAGTCCCCCCATTTCAGGGCACCATAATGTTTGGGACACAGCAATGTCATGTAAATGAAAGTAGTCATGTTTAATATTTTGTTGCATATCCTTTGCATGCAATGACTGCTTGAAGTCTGCGATTCATGGACATCACCAGTTGCTGGGTGTCTTCTCTGGTGATGCTCTGCCAGGCCTGTATTGCAGCCATCTTTAGCTTATGCTTGTTTTGGGAGCTAGTCCCCTTCAGTTTTCTCTTCAGCATATAAAAGGCATGCTCAATTGGGTATCTTGGATCTTGGGCAGTTCCTTCTCTCCTCCATACTTTGCTCTTGCCATGAGGTGGGGTAGCTCTGTTGGTGAGGGATGAAATACATTCCCTTGCGAGGGGTGACATGGGGACTGACGATGTAGAGTCGCTGTGGATACTATTGAGGAATTGTAAAGGTAAGAAGACACTAATGGGAGTTATCTACAGGCCCCCAAACAGTAGCCTGGATATAGGGTGCAAGTTGCAGAAGGAGTTAAAATTGGCATGTAACAAAGGTAATGCCACTGGTTATGGGAGATTTCAATATGCAGGTAGAAATGGGTTCAACCAACCCATCTTCACTCTCTGTACCATGCTTGTTAAAAATTCGGAAGATAATACAGAATACCTCAATGAACCAATACTGAGGTATAAATCACTAGTAATAAATGACAACTGGGGAACTGTGTAGAAGACTTCAAAAAGGGGAAAACTTGAGATCATACTGTAAATCAAGTGCATAAGATTATTCGAAGGACCATAAACAGAGTGGCTACAGCTAGGTACATCACATAGCTATAAACACTAAGCCCTTTAGAAGCACAAAAGATAAGTTTTACAGCTTTCCTAATTATGGTGTCAAATCTGTTAGATCTGCCTGCCAGGGAACATGCTCGCAGCAGGCAACATGCAGGCATTAGAGCAAGGCACAACCAACACTACAACGGCGATTCCGAAAGGATGATTCAAAGGGTGTATGGAATTCAGGAAATTATAAAGAGTCTAGGACCCATTTCTAGATGATTAAATAACTTGGGACCATCCATCTTGCAGGAATCCTGAAGATTATCATTAAATTATTCTGTTAGCTAAACAATATTCTGTGTCTAACATATGTAAAACTTACTGGTTACACGGGCTCTGAAATATATCTTTGTAGAGGTTTAATTTACTAATGTTTTGGTGTAGTTTCCAAATACTTCTTCAAGTTGCAGACAAGCCTGGTTGTTCGAAACCAGCACTCAAGATGTAATACCAATGTCAGGAAGACATTTTCAGTTTGAATATTAACACCCCTCGACAATCCCAGAACAAATATACCATCCAGTTAGGCTTTTGGTAATGTTTAGGTGCAGGGAATTGTCCCCTTAATCATGCCACAAATTTCACCATGTATTTCAACATCACACAATATCTAAAATAAGGTGGAGTTTCATGGAGCAAACCACAAAATATCTGAAAAAGTACGTCATCTAATACCAACCATTGTGGAAAGAGCAGCTTGTTCTACGATTATGTGATTCATGGCACCCACAAAAATATATTTCCGATTAACCTTCCACTCATTTTAAGAGCAATTGAAACCTGATTGACTATTTTCATCACTAAACTTTAGGTTTGTGGATGTAATCCAGTCCATCACTTTTAACAATATTCCTGGACATTTTCACACTTTCTGACATTACACACATTCCTGGATCTTTGTCACTCACTTAAACTATCTCTCTCCCTATATAGTCTCATGTCCACTTCGCATCTCACTTTCCTAACTTTCTCAATGTAGTCAGCAGATTTTTCGACACTTATAGAAATTGTAAAAAGTGAGGACTCAGCACTTGTTACTTTTGCCAATTGAAAAAAGTACACAGCTCTCTGTTTCCCTTTAGCCTGTCAATCTACTATCCATACAAATTATTACCATGAGCTTTTATTTTCTGCAATAATTTTTGAAGCAGCACCTTACCAGATACCTTCCGGAAACCTTCTGAGCAATATCTCAGCAAAAGGGTTACATCATATTGGTTAGGATAAGGGGGAGATTTCTTCAAATTGAATGTGGCATTTCTTTGGGGTCCAGCCTTGCCTCAGAAGACTATGGATGCTCATCATTTTCAAAGTTAAATGATACATAATCGGAAGCAATCAGAGGATTTGGGGATTGGACAGGAAAGTGGAACCATGGTGCAGCATCAGCCATAATGTTATAACCATATAACCATATAACAATTACAGCACGGAAACAGGCCATCTCGGCCCTTCTAGTCCGTGCCGAACACTTATTCTCCCTTAGTCCCATCTACCTGCACTCAGACCATAACCCTCCATTCCTTTCCCGTCCATATACCTATCCAATTTATTTTTAAATGATAAAATCGAACCTGCCTCACCACTTCCACTGGAAGCTCATTCCACACAGCTACCACTCTCTGAGTAAAGAAGTTCCCCCTCATGTTACCCCTAAACTTCTGTCCCTTAATTCTCAAGTCATGTCCTCTTGTTTGAATCTTCCCTACTCTCAATGGGAAAAGCATATCCACGTCAACTCTGTCTATCCCTCTCATCATTTTAAAGACCTCTATCAAGTCCCCCTTAACCTTCTGCGCTCCAAAGAATAAAGACCTAACTTGTTCAACCTTTCTCTGTAACTTAGTTGCTGAAACCCAGGCAACATTCTAGTAAATCTCCTCTGTACTCTCTCAATTTTGTTGACATCCTTCCTATAATTAGGCGACCAAAATTGTACACCATACTCCAGAATTGGCCTCACCAATGCCTTGTACAATTTTAACAATACATCCCAACTTCTATACTCAATGCTCTGATTTATAAAGGCCAGCACACCAAAAGCTTTCCTATTTTGATTTGTCCTGCCAAGATGTAGCACCTCACACTTATCAGCATTAAACTCCATCTGCCATCTTTCAGCCCACTCTTCCAAATGGCCTAAATCTCTCTGTAGACTTTGAAAATCTACTTCATTATCCACAACACCACCTATCTTAGTATCATCTGCATACTTACTAATCCAATTTACCACACCATCATCCAGATCATTGATGTAGATTACAAACAACAGTGGACCCAACACAGATCCCTGTGGAACCCCACTAGTCACCGGCCTCCAACCTGACAAACAGCCATCCACCATTACTCTCTGGCATCTCCCATTCAGCCACTGTTGAATCCATCTTGCTACTCCACCGTTAATACCCAACAATTGAACCTTCTTAACCAACCTTCCATGAGGAACCTTGTCAAAGGCCTTACTGAAGTCCATATAGACAACATCCACTGCTTTACCCTCATCAATTTCCCAAGTAACCTCTTCAGAAAATTCAAGGAGATTAGTCAAACATGACCTTCCAGGCACAAATCCATGTTGACTGTTCCTAATCAGACCCTGTTTATCCAGATGCTTATATATATTATCTCTAAGTATCCTTTCCATTAATTTGCCCACCACTGACGTCAAACTAACAGGTCTATAATTGCTAGGTTTACTCTTAGAACCCTTTTTAAACAATGGAACAACATGCGCAGTACGCCAATCCTCCGGCACTATTCCCGTTTCTAATGACAACTGTCATAGCCCGTGCTATTTCTACACTAACTTCCCTCAATGTCCTAGGGAATATCCTGTCAGGACTTGGAGACTTATCCACTTTTATATTTTTCAAAAGTGTCAGTACTTCCTCGTCTTTGAATCTCATAGTTTCCATAGCTACTCTACTTGTTTCCCTCACCTCACATAATTCAATATTCTTCTCCTTGGTGAATACCGAAGAAAAGAAATTGTTCAATATCTCCCCCATCTCTTTTGGCTCTGCAGATAGCTGTCCACTCTGACTCTCTAATGGACCAATGTTATCCCTCGTTATCCTTTTGCTATTAATATAGCTGTAGAAACCCTTTGGGTTTACTTTCACCTTACTTGCCAAAGCAACCTCATATCTTCTTTTAGCTTTTCTAATTTCTTTCTTAAGATTCTTTTTACATTCTTTATACTCCTCAAGCACCTCATTTACTCCATGCTGCCTATAATTATTGTAGATCTCTCTCCTTTTCCGAACCAAGTGTCCAATTTCCCTTGAAAACCATGGCTCTTTCCAATTTTTACTATTTCCTTTCAACCGAATAGGGACATAAAGATTCTGTACTCTTAAAATTTCATCTTTAAATGTCCTCCATTTCTCCTCCACATCCTTCCCGTAAAACAAAATGTCCCAATTCACTCCTTTTAAATCCTTTCGCATCTCCTCAAAGTTAGCCTTTCTCCAATCAAAAATCTCAACCCTAGGTCCAGTTCTGACCCTCTCCATAATTATATTGAAACTAATGGTATTGTGATCACTGGACCCAAACTGTTCCCCAACGCATACCTCCGCCACCTGACCCGTCTCATTTCCTAACAGGAGGTCCAGCACTGCCCCTTCTCTAGTAGGTACCTCTATGTATTGCTGCAAAAAGCTATCCTGCACACATTTTACAAACTCCAAACCATCCAGCCCATTTACAGAATGTGTTTCCCAGTCTATGTGTGGAAAATTGAAATCTCCCACAATCACTACCTTGTGCTTACTACTAATATCTGCGATCTCCTTACATATTTGCTCTTCCAATTCTCGCTCCCCATTAGGCGGTCTATAATACACCCCTATAAGTGTTGCTACACCTTTCCCATTTCTCAGTTCCACCCAAATAGCCTCCCTAGACGAGCCCTCTAATCTATCCTGCCAAAGCACTGCTGTAATATCTTCCCTGACAAGCAATGCAACACCTCCACCTCTTGCCCCTCCAATTCTATCACACCTGATTAAATGTGAGTGTCGGGTTGAGAAGCCATAATTCCCACATCTGCTCCATTCTTGATATCCTCACTGGAATAATACAAATCACCAGGTTTTGATGTGAATCAGAAATATAAAAGCCTAGTTGGTTGCACTCTCTCCCTGAACTAGAAAATTATGGGTTCAGACCATGAGCTGAACCTTGGCTGATGTTACATTTTACACATGGGGGAGTGCTGCACTGACAAAGTGGCATTATCTGGATGAAATGTTAAACTGAAGCCCTTCCTCATCCACAGTGTACAGATAGGCGATCAAAGTAATAATATTTAGTGCAAGATAAAGTCCAGTAAAGACCGATTAAACATAGCCCGCGAATCTCTAATGAGGTAAATAGTAGCTTAGAACCGCTCTCTAGTTGTTGATAGGATGGTTCAGTTGCTTGATAACTGCTGGGAAGAAACTGTCTCTGAATCTGGAGGTGTGCGTTTTCACACCTGTACCTCTTGCCTGATGGGAGAGGGGAGAAAAGGGAGTGATCGGGATCTTGATTATGGTTCTGATATGATTGATTATGATACTGGTTCTTGATTATGCTGGTGGCCTTGCCGAGGCAGCATGAAGTGTAAATGGAGTCAATGGAAGGGAGGTTGGTTTGTGTGATGGTCTGGGACGCGTCTACAATTTTCTGCAATTTCTTGCAGTCTTGGATGGGGTTGCTTGAATACGCTAAACTCGTAGAATATATATTGCTGGTGGTAATGTCAAGGAGGCACGGTACTTATCAGGAGGATAACCTTATAAAAGCTTGTGGCAGAAACACTGATCTGGATTAAACGCCCACCTCTATTCATGACGGTTCCCACAGCTCAGGGCCTACACCGACTGCAACCAGGTAGGACTTGAGAGGCATCTGCAACATCCAGTAATAGTCACATTATCAAGCTCATTGAGCAGCCAATCAGATATAAGTTCAAATACATATCAAAGTGGATTGTTAAAAAAAACTACATTTATGATATCTTAAAACAATAAAGATTGAAAAGTACGACATCTCTGCACAGATCTGCGTCACGTAAAAGTTCATCTCGCACCTTGTCATTGAGAATTCCATATACCAGTCTGTCACGAATGAGACTATCACATAAGTTTTCAAACTCGCATCGGCTAGCGATGTACTTTAAGGAACTGATGTAGGCTTCTGGCTACTGCTTCTGGCTATTGCTTTTGGATGCGTGCAAAAAATCTGTGGCCCTGTACCAGCCACATTGAGGAGGATAGATGCCCGAATATCTGGCATGACGTGCAGCACGGATGTATAGGTTAAAGTCCTCTTCAAAGATACGCCAATGCTCAGCATAGTCACCATCAAACACTAATGGATCGGGCTTGCAAAATGTTCCTGTACTCAACAGGATGGAGACTCTAGGTGTGATTGCTCCTGTTGCTGATCCATCAGACTGGGTCTTAACCATGGTCGCACCAACTAAAAAAAACAAGGAAGAAATACGGATTTGCATCAATCCTTAAATACTGATTTACTAATATTAGCAGATTTAAATACTGCTATTAAACGACCACACTATCCCATGCACACGGTGGAAGAGGTCGCAGCGCATTTGGGCAAGGCAACAGTATTCTCAGTTCTAGATGCAAAGAACTCATTCTGGCAGATTCCTTTGGATTACAACTCATCTAAGCTAACAACTTTCAGCACACCCCTTGGACGTTACAAATTCCTATGCATGCTGTTCGGCATCAACTCGGCAAGTGAAGTATTTCAGCGCACCATGGAAAAGCTATTTGCTGGTTACCCATATTCTATCAATGTCGACGACATTCTCATCGCTGGACAAGATATCCAAGAACACGACGCAAACTTAAAGAGGGTTCTAGAGCGCTCCAAGGAAATTAATCTCAAGTTTAACCCCCTAAAATGCAAGTTCCGGGTGAGTGAGGTGAACAACGTGGGTCATGTATTCACCAGTGACGGTCTCAAATCTGATCCATCAAAGACTATTGCAATCTATGAACTGCCAGAACCCACAGACGTAACCAGCCTCCAGAGATTCCTTGGAATGGTAAACTACTTGAGAAAGTTCATTCCGAATTTCAGTGAACTTTTGGCCCCGCTGTGCCAGCTAACCCACTGTATGGTCCTGGCATGAGCAACAGCAGAGGGCATTTGACATTCTTAAACAACAGATGTCCTACGCCCCCACCCTCACTTAGTTTGACGTCAGGCTGCCGGTCACACTGACTTGCGATGCCTCCCAGTATGGTTTAGGAGCCACCTGCCTCCAAAGCAACGGTAACAGTAACAGGCCTGTTGCCTATGCTTCTTGCACTATGACCGACACAGAACAACGCTACGCTCAGATTGAAAAGGAGCTGCTAGTGGTAGGAGCTTCTTCGCCTGCAAGAAATTTAATGACTTTATCTTTGGGAAGAGTCACAAGTGAAACAGATCATCAACCACTAATCAGCATTCTGAATAAACCGATGCTCCTGCACTCCTTCAACGAATGATGGTACAACTACAGAGGTATGACATTACACTGAGTTACAAACATGGCAAAGACATGCATTTGGCTGACACTCTGTCGCGGGCTCCACGAAAGACCTGCGAGGAACAGTTAATAGATGACAGACAAAAGTGCTGGAGAAACTCAGTGGGTGTGGGAGCATCTATGGAGCGAAGGAAATAGGCAACGTTTCGGGCCAAAACCCTTCTTCAGTTAACAGATGATGACAGTTTCAGTGTTATGATGGTTTCCTATATTCCTTCTTCATGTTTGGATGATCTAGCAGCCCAGACAGCTGCTGACGACACTTTATGAATACTCTCCTCTGTCATCCAGCGCGGGTGGCCGGACAAGCAATACAAACTACCACGTCTAATCCATCCCTTTTACTCTGTTTGTGCCGAACTGATACTACAAAATGGTATTGTTGTAAAGGGCCACAAAGCTGTGATTCCCGCCTCCCTACATGACAAATACTTTCATGCCGTCCATAGGGGACACCCAGGCACAGAGGCGACCATTCTGAGAGCAAAAAGTATGTTATTCTGGCCTGGAATCACTGATTATATGCATGGGAAATTGGAGTCCTGTGCCGTGTGCAACAGTTTGGCGCCACACCAACTGAAACAGCCGCTTCTCTCACACCCGGTTCGCGACCTACCATGGTCCACAGTAGCAACTGACATTTTCGATTGGCATAGCAAACAATATCTGGTCTTGGTCGACTCGTACTCAGGATGGTTTGAAATCAATTTACTACACAGCCCCAACTCTGCAGCGGTAGTCCAGAAACTGGCACGCCACTTCTCGGTCCACGGGGCTCCTTCTCAACTTCTTTCTGACAACGGCAGTCAATTTACCAGCCAGTACTTCAAAGACTTTGCGAAGCGCTGGGACTTTCGTCATATCATCAGCAGCCCCGAATACCCACAGACAAACGAGCTAGCTGAACGAGCTGTGAGTGAGTGAGCTGCCAGCATAACAGGCTTGAGTGACTGAGCCGCCATCCCAAAAATCCAGTTGGCCCACAATGTCCATACTAGCCCTCTGGAAACCAGTCCCTTCAGCCCACAACACCCATACTAGTGCTCAAGAAAGCCCCCCCCCCCCACACTGGCCACCAATTTTGGAAATGTTGGAGAGGTGGAATATTGCGTTGGGGGACCAGCCCTCCCGTGTGATGCTGGGACCCAACGGGTCCCACTTAGTCTAGTAGATGACACAAATATCTCTGCCAGGGTACTTGCAATTTTTCCAAGCTCCCCTCTATATCCTAGGATAAGACGAAATCCCATGGATTTATCTCCCTTTATGTATTTTAAGACCTCCAGCATCTTCTTTACTGTACTGTGTATTTTCTCTGAGACATCACTGTTAACTTGTCCAAGTTTCCTAGAATCCATGTCTTTCTCCACAGTGAATACGGATGAAAAATATTAATTTAATGCCTCTGCCCTCTCCTATGGCTCTACAAATAGACAACCTTGCTTATCTTTAAGGAATATATTCTCTCCCTATCTCGACCTTCCTTTAATCTTTTACTTATGGGCTCACAATCAAAAGTTTTTTCATTGATAAATTCTTTGTGACATTGTGTTATGATTTGCCTTTAAATCTCTTTCATTCTAAATGAAGTTGCTACATAATAATCAGCAACTAACAATTCAAAAATGTTGACTGAGCAAATAAACAGCTCAAGAAAGACGAAGCTTCATTTTAATTGTTGTTCTGCTGAATAAATTAGAATGATCAACATTGTACTTGTAACCATATAATCCTTTAAAAACAGTCAACCACAGGCTGTTACTCTATTAATAATTATCTAAGTGCTGGAATTACTTCCATTCAGCTGTGGAGAGCACAAAAGTAAATGGCTTAATGGTGTTATTGAATTAATGAAATTTTAGTTGTGTGCCCTGAACCAACTCATGAACTTAATTTCACCTGAAGATTACAATTTGTTGCTTCACAGATGTGTGGCTAATACATGCAAAAATACGCTACTCACAATGTTAACAAAGAATTCATAGACTATTGCAAGCTGTTTTGTAAAAGTATTTTCAGTTGGAAATAACATTACTATTGGTTTGCAGGATGGAACTGCAGATGCTGGATTACACCGAAGATAGGCTCAAAATTCTGGAATAACTCAGTGGAACAGGCAGCATCTCTAGATAGAAGGAATGGGTGACATTTTGGGTCGAGCCCCTTCTTCAGACCCTTTCTTCAGACCCTCCTTCAAGAAGTGTCTCGACCTGAAATGCCATCCATTCCGTCTATTCAGAGATGCTGCCTGTTCCACCGAGTTATTCCAGAGTATTGTGTCTATCATTATTATTGGTGTGATCTTGAGTGCATTAGTGAGCATAGAGAGAAGAGTGAAGAAGTCATGTTGCAGCTTTCTAAAACTTTTGTTCAATTTGGAATTGGAATAAAGTGCAGTTCCGGTTGCTCTATTGCAGGAAGAATGTGGAAGCTTTGGAGAGGTTTACCAAGATGCTGCCTATGGTTAGTATCTATAAGGAAAGGTTGAACAAACTTGGATTATTTTTCTAGAGCATCGGAAGCTGGGGGGAGGTTTGATAGGGTTTACAAAATGATGAGAGGCACTGATAGGGTAGACAATGAGAAATGTTATCCATAGATCTCAATGTCAAAGTGCTCTTGAATGCTGCAGATAAATAAAGAGCAAGAAAGAGGCGAGAGTGGACCGCTGGAAAATGATGCTGCAGAAGTGATAATGAAGAATAAAGAAAAGGCAGAAGAATTGAATAACTTTTTTGCATCAGTTTTCACAGTGGAAGACACCAGCAACATGCCTGAAATGCAAATGAGTCAGGGGGTGGAAGTTAGTGGACTGGCTATTACTGAGGAGAAGGTGCTTGGGAAACTGAAAGGTCTGAAGGTAGATACGTCACCTGGATCAGATGGACTTAGTGGAGGCATTAGTAGTGATCGTTCAAGGATCATTAGAGTCAGGAGTGGTTACCCCGCTGTTCAAGAGGAAGCAAAGCAGAAGAGTGGAACCTATAGGCTGGTTAGCCTGACTTATGTGGTTGGTAAACATTTTAAAGTCCATCATAAAGGATGAGGCTTCTGAGTATTTAGAAATTCATGACAAAATAGGCCGAAGTCAGCATGGTTTTGTGAAGGGAAAATCTTACCTGACAAATCTGAGGAAGTAAATAGCAGGACAGACAAAGGAGTCAGTAGATGTTGTATATCTAGATTTTCAAAATGCCTTTGATAAGGTGCTACACGTGAGGCTGCTAAGAAGATGAGAGCCCATGGTGTAAAAGGGAAGATACTAACATGGATAGCAAGTTGGCTGGATAGCAGGAGGCAAAGAATGGCAATAAAGGGGGCTATTTTCTGGTTGGCTGCCAGTGACTAGTGGTGCTGGGGCCGCTACTCTTCACATTGTATATCAATGATTTGGTTGAGGGGATTGAAGGCTTTGTGGCCAAGTTTGCAGATGATACGATGATAGTGTAGGGAAAGCAGTGGCTCTGCTGAAGGATTTGGATAGGTTGGGAAAGTGGGTAGAGAAGTGCTAGATGGAATACAGTGTAGCAAATGTGTGGAGTTCATGCATTTTGGTAGTAAGAATAATGGAGAGAATTCAGAAATCGGAAGTAAAAAGGGGCTAGAGTGCAAAATTCCCCCCAAATTTAATTTGCACCTCAAATTAGCAATAAGAAGGCCAACTCGTTTATTTTGAGAGGACTAGAATACAAAAACAGGGATTCATATGGCGCTGGTCAGACGGTGTTTGGAATATTGTGAGCAATTTTGGGACCCTGAGGAAGGATTTACTGGCGCTGGAGAAGGTCTATAGGGGAGGTTTACGAGAACGATCCCAGGAAAGAGTGGGTTAACATATGCTGAGCGTTGCTGGGCCTCTACTCTCTGGAGGATGAGGGCGGACGTCATTGAAATGTATTGAATAGTGAAAGGCCTGAAGTGGATGTGAAGTTGTTTCCACTAGTTGGAGAGTCCAGGGCATGAGGTCATAGCCTCATAATAAAAGGACATTCCTTTAGGAAGGAGATGAGGAGGAATTTATTTAGTCAGAGGGTGGTGAATCTGAGGAATTCATTGGCACAGAGGGCTGTGGAGGCCATCAATGGATATTTTTAAGGCAGACATAGATAGATTCCTGATTAGTAAGGGTGTCAGGGGTAATGGGAAGAAGGCAGGAGAATGGGGTTGAGAAGAACAGATAGATCAGCCATGATTGAATGGCGGAGTAGACTTGATGGGCTGAATGGCCTAATTCTGCTCCTATCACTTATGAACCAATGACCACACGTCACTGAAAGCCAATCTTAAAAGTTTGAACTGGACATTTTCCTTTAAAATAGATAAGTTTTCATTATTCTTTCATAAAGTTAAGAGGTGAAATCACTTGTGAATGGAATCGAAAGTAAGGATCATCATGGTAAAACATGATGAAACCATGGTACTGCGGTCAAAACATAAAACTCAATGACACTTTTGTGTGCTTAATCTCTTAATAAATGTCCAATAATCACCAAACACTCTCAGATCAGGCTAGCTCATCCAATAAACTGTGTGAGATCAGTTGTGGATCTGAGCAAATTGAAAATATATATTTAAAAATAACTGCAGGTGCTGTTTAATACACAAATGTTTTGGGTTGCCTCCTTCAGACCGATTGTAGGTGGGGGGGGGGGGGATGTAGAAAGCTGGAAAAGGGGAGAGACAGGAGAAAACGTGGCAGGTAATATGTCGACAAATAAGTTTACTGTCTAGGGTCAATGGACAACCTTTATACCATCAACATTGATTCATGTTGCGCAAAATCTTTTTTAATCAAGCAAGAGACTTATTTTTTTTGTCCATTGAAGCAAGTGGATTCATATCCTGGATAATTAAACATAACCTAAACACCACCAAAATATTGCAAGGGACCAAATATCCACCTCAACAGACACTTGGGCTTACTTGCACCTGGGACTCTTAGAAATGGAATGACTACACCACGCTACATTAAAATTCAATTCTCAAACAGTTAATTGCATCCCTCTAGCCTATGTAACAAACATTATTTCAAGTCAAGAGTGTTTTATTGTAATATGTCCCAGATAGAACAATGAAATGCCTACTTGCTGCAGCACAACAGAATATGTAAACATAGTACACTGTAAACAATATAATAAACAAGTTAAAAAGGTTCAGTGTGTGTATATATACAGTGTATTCAGAAAGTATTCAGACCCCTTCACTTTTCCACATTTTGTTAGTTTACAGCCTTATTCTAAAATTGATTCAATTCTTTTTTTTTTATCATCAATCTACACACAATACCCCATAATGAAAAAAGTGAAAACAGGTGTTTAGAAATTTTTGCAAAGTAATTAAAAAGAAATAACTGAAATATCACATTTACATAACTATTCAGACCCTTTACTCAGTACTTTGTTGAGGCACCTTTGGCCTCATTACAGCCTCAAGTTGGGTATAACGCTACAAGCTTGGCACACCTGTATTTGAGTAATTTCTCCCATTCTTCTCAGCAGATCTTCTCAAGCTCTGTCAGGTTGGATGGAGAGCGTCGATGCACAGCTATTTTCAGTTCTCTCCAGAGATGTTCGATCGGGTTCAAGTCCAGGCTCTGGTTGGGCCATTCAAGGACATTCACAGACGTGTCACGAAGCTACTCCTGCGTTGTCTAGGCTGTGTGCTTCGGGTCATTGTCCTATTGGAAGGTGAACCTCTGCCCCGGTCTGAGGTCCAGAACGCTCTGGAACACGTTTTCATCAAGTTTCTCTCTGTACTTTGCTGCACTCATCTTTCCCTCGATCCTGACTAGTCTCCCAGCTGAAAAACATCCCCACAGCATGATGCTGCCACCACCATGCTTCACCGTAGGTATGGTATTGGCCAGGTGATGAGCGGTGTCTGGTGTCCTCCAGACGTGACGCTTGGCATTCAGGCCAAAGAGTTCAATCTTGCTTTCATCAGACCAGAGAATCTTGTTACTCATGGTGCCTTTTGGCAAACTCCAAGCGGGCTGTCATGTGCCTTTTATTGAGGAGTGGCTTCCGTCTGGCCATTCTACCATAAAAGCCTGATTGGTGAAGTGCTGCAGATATAGTTGTCCTTCTGGAAGGTTCTCCCAACCAACCCCACAAAGGAACTCTGGAGCTCTGTTAGTGACCATTGGGTTATTGGTCACCTCCCTGACCAAGGCCCTTGTCCCCCGATTGCTCAATTTGGCCGGGCGGCCAGCTCTATGAAGAGTCCTGGTAGTTCCATAGTTCTTCCATTTAAGAATGACGGAGGCCACTGTACTCTTCGAGACCTGCAATGCTGTCTCGACACAATCCTGTCTCGGAGGTCTACGGGCAATTCCTTCGTCTTCATGGATTGGTTTTTGCTCTGACATGCACTGTCAACTGTGGGGCCTTATATAGACAGGTGTGTGCCTTTCTAAATCATGTACAATCAATTTAATTTACCACTGGTGGACTCCAATCAAGTTGTAGAAACAACTCAAGGATAATCAATGGAAACAGGATGAACCAGAGCTCAATTTTGAGTGTCATAGCAAAGGTTCTGTAATGTAAATGTGATATTTCAGTTATTTCTTATGTAAATGTGATATTTCAGTTATTTATTTTTAATAACTTTGCAAACATTTCTGAACATCTGTTTTCGCTTCTTCATTCTGGGGTATTGTGTGTAGATTGATGATAAAAAAAAAAGAATTTAATCCATTTTAAAATAAGGCTGTAACAATAGACAATAGGTGCAGGAGTAGGCCATTCGGCCCTTCGAGCCAGCACCGCCATTCAATGTGATCATGGCTGATCATCCCCAATCAGTACCTCGTTCCTGTCTTCTCCCCATATCCCCTGACTCCGGCTATTTTTAAGAGCCCTATCTAGCTCTCTCTTGAAAGCATCCAGAGAACCTGCCTCCACCTGCTGAGGTAGAGAATTCCACAGACTCACCAATCTCTGTGAGAAAAAGTGTTTCCTCGTCTCCGTTCTAAATGGCTTACCCCTTATTCTTAAACTGTGGCTCCTGGTTCTGGACTCCCCCAACATCGGGAACATGCTTCCTGCCACTAGCGTGTCCAAACCCTTAACAATCTTATATGTTTCAATGAGATCCCCTCTCATACTTCTAAACTCCAGAGTGTACAAGCCCATACTTCTAAACTCCAGAGTGTACAAGCTCCATTCTCTCAGCATATGACAGTCCCTCCATCACGGGAATTAACCTTGTGAACCTACGCTGCACTCCCTCGATCCCTCAAATTAGGGTACAAAAACTGCACACAATACTCCAGGTGTGGTCTCACTAGGGCTCTGTACAACCGCAGAAGGACCTCTTTGCTCCTATATTCAATTCCTAACGTAACGTAACGTAACAAAATGTGGGAAAAGTGAAGGGGTCTGAATACTTTCTGAATGCACTGTACACATACAAGCGCACACACACACAGATAGATAGATAGATAGATAGATAGATAGATAGATAGATAGATAGATAGATAGATAGATAGATAGATAGATAGATAGATAGATAGATAGATAGATAGATAGATAGATAATAGATAGATATATTATATATGTATAAATATATATATATATATATCTGTGTGTGTGTGTGTGCACTTGTATGTGTACAGTGCATTCAGAAAGTATTCAGACCCCTTCGCATATATATTTATACACACACACGCACACACACATACGTACACGCAAAAAACAATAGTTTTGCAATAATAACAATAATAGTCTATTGTAGTTCAGAACTTATTTGAGGTTGTCATGTTTAATAGTTGAATGGTTGCAGGGAAGAAGCTGTTCATGAACCTGAACGTTACAGTTTTCAGGCTCCTGTATCTTCTTCCTGATGGCAGGGGTGAAATGAGTGTGTGGCCAGGGTGGTGTGGGCCTCTGTTGATGCCGGCTGCATTTTTGAGGCAGTCACTCTGGTAAATTCCTTCGATGGTGGGGAGGTCAGAGCCAGTGATGGACTGGGCAGGTGTTCACAACTGTTTGCAGTCTTTTTCGTTCCTGGGTGTTCAAGTTACCGAACCAGGCCGTGATGTAACCAGTCAATATGCTCTACTATACACTGTAGAAGTTCAAGAGAATCCTCTCTGACATACCGAATCTGAAGGAATTTGAAGTTTTTGAATCTCCACAATAAACAGGATTGTAGGTCCTCATCCTTCCTCTTCCAAAGTCCACAATTAGTTAATTGGTTTAACTGATATTGAGAGCCAGGTTGTT
The DNA here is from genome assembly GCF_010909765.2 of Amblyraja radiata. Taxonomy (NCBI): domain Eukaryota; kingdom Metazoa; phylum Chordata; class Chondrichthyes; order Rajiformes; family Rajidae; genus Amblyraja; species Amblyraja radiata. The sequence goes on along the minus strand of NC_045978.1, from coordinate 40,859,544 downwards.
GTGCTGGCACCATTTGGTCAATCGGTCGATCTCACTTCCATGCTCTGACTCATCACCATCTGTAATTCGTCCCTACAACGGTGGTGTCGTCGGCGAACTTGAAGATCGAGTTCGTACTATGTCCGGCTACACAGTCATGAGTATAGAGCAGGGGGCTGAGCCCACAGCCTTGAGGTGCTCCTGTACTCAATGTTAATGAGGAAGAAGTGTTTCTGCCAATTCGAACAGACTGTGGTCTGTGTATCCAATTGCAGAGGGATACGCAGAGATCCAGTTCAGTGAGCTTGGTAACCAGCTTGAAGGGGATGATGGTATTGAACGCTGAGCTGTAGTCAATAAACAAGTGTTTTATTGTCCAAGTGGTCCAGTGTAAAGTGGAGAGCCAGTAAGATCGCATCCTCCGTTGACCTGTTGTGACGGCAGTCGAACTGTAGTGGGTCGAGGTTCTTGTCGAGGTGGGAGTTGATATGCACCATAATCAACCTCTCAAAGCACTTCATCACCACAGACGTTAGTGCCACTGGTCGATAGTCATTGAGGCACGTCACCTTGCTCTTCTGGGCACAGGTATTATTGATGCAGGTGGGAACCTCAGACCTCAGTAATGAGAGGTTGAAAATGTCCACAAAAACTCCAGCCGGTTGGTCTGCACAGCTTTTGAGGACTTGACCGGATATACCATCAGGTCCAGAAGCTTTCTGACGGTTCACCCCTGTGAAGGATCTTCTATCGTTGGTCTCTGTAACTGTGACTGCAATACCATCAGGGCATATGGGGGCTCGGGAAGGCACATCAAAGCATGTGTAGAACGCATTGAGCTCGTCGGGGAGTGATACTTTGCTGTTGCTTTATCAGCCCCTGATTTCGCCTTGTAGGAGGTGATGGCATTCAAGCCCTGCCACAGATGCCGAACATCCGCCTCATCCTCCAGCTGAGAGCAGAAGTCCTTGGCATTTTTGATGGTCTAGTCAAGATCGTATCTGGACATCTTACAGACCTCTGCGTCACCAGACCTGAATGCCCGGGTTCTGGTCCTCAGACGAATGCGGATCTCCTAGTTCATCCAAGTCTTCTGGTTCGGAAACACTTTGTAGAAACACAGTCCTCAACACATTTCTTATGAAGTCCGTAACGACTGTGGCGTATTCATCCAGGTCCGTTGCCGTGTCCTTGAACATTGCCCAGTCTACTGACTCCAAGCAGTCCTGTAGCTGCTCCACTGCCTCCTCTGACCAGGTTTGTGTAGTCCTCACTGCTGGGGATGTGCTCTTCAGTTGCTGCCTGTATGCAGGAAGAAGCAGCACTGTTGAATGGTCAGATGGAGCGATGTCATATAGCAGTGGTCAAGGGTGTTTAATCCTCTGGTGCTGCAGGAGACATGTTGGTGGTAGTTCGGGAGTACCGAATGATCATAGTAAATGTACCAACACTTAAATAGTAGGAAACCACACCAAGCTTAATCAAACTGAAAATTATCTATGATATGGACTTAATTTATTAGTTTTGCACCATTGTGAGCTGTAGCTTCTAATAATGTACCCGCTGATTTAGTGCATTAGTGATAACTTAATCCCTCACAAAACTGTACTATAAATAATATATTATTCACTTAATTAGGGGTAAAAAGATTTCAATAAATCTCACCTGAGAAGGTACACAATGGGGTGAATACAACATAAATTTTATCCTTCCTTCATAAGATATTTTATCAGTTAAATTGATCCAACTCAATTCTATACAAATCCTTACAAAGTCTATCTTGCTGCATCATTCACTAACACCTCAAACATCTTTTCATTGTTCGCCATCCATTCTTCTCATTGCTCCGCTGGGTTTTTGCTATTTGTATGCATGTTGCTGGTGTTAATGGATGAATTCTAGTGGCTAATCTACACTACATCTGTACAGAGTGTAGCTGGTTTGAGGGGGGCATTGGATTGTCGGCAGAATTAACAGCGCCCACTCAACCATAGCTGAACTGATAACTTTCTGCCCCATTCCATCCGAACAAGCACCAGATTTTGCCAAGATAAATTAGTAATTATAGAAACATAGAAACATAGAAATTAGGTGCAGGAGTAGGCCATTCGGCCCTTCGAGCCTGCACCGCCATTCAATATGATCATATTGGTACCAGTTACATCCACTCTTGACCCCAAAGCAATATCTAGGTTCAGAGAATGTAATTGTTGATGATAATACTATGGTTAAGCTTGGTTTGTATATTCATTCTTTTGGGTAAAAATGAGGCATGAGGTAGCTTTGGCAGATAAGAGTACAGAGAATCAAAAGAGATTTTACAAGTATATTAAGGGAAAAAGTAAGTAGGGAGAGAACAGGGGCTTTCAAAGATCGAAGTGGGCATCTATGCGTAGAGCTGCAGGACTTATTTTTTCCTAGTCCTATCTACCTGCACTCAGACCATAACCCTCCATTCCTTTCCTATCCATATACCTATCCAATTTATTTTTAAATTATAAAATCTAAACCTGCCTCCACCACTTCCACTGCAAGCTCATTCCACACAGCTACCACTCTCTGAGTAAAGAAGTTCCCCCTCATGTTACCCCTAAACTTCTGTCCCTTAATTCTCAAGTCATGTCCTCTTGTTTGAATCTTCCCTACTCTCAATGGGAAAAGCTTATCCACGTCAACTCTGTCTATCCCTCTCATCATTTTAAAGACCTCTATCAAGTCCCCCCTTAACCTTCTGCGCTCCAAAGAATAAAGACCTAACTTGTTCAACCTTTCTCTGTAACTTAGTTGCTGAAACCCAGGCAACATTCTAGTTTTTAAGAAATTTAAAAGACATTTGGATAGGTACAGTACATGGATAGGAAGGGTTTAGAGGGATATGGGCCAAACATAGGCAGGTGGAACTGGTGTACTTTGGGCATCTTGGTCGACATGAGCATGAGGGGCCGAATGTTCTGCTTCCCTGACTCTATGAGAGAAGAGGGAATAAACGGAGTGTAAATGCTCCTTGATTATGTTGGCTGCTTTCCCTGGGCAATGTACAACGTAGATGAGTTCGATGGCAGGGGAGCTAGTTTGTGTGATGAGTTGGACCACATCCACAACTCTCTGCAATTCTTGAGGAGTTGGCAGCTCTATTATCAAACCATTTTGTGATGCATCCCGATAAGGTGCTTCCTGTGGTATATCTGTAGAAGTTCAGTTTAGAGATACAGCATAGAAACAGGCCGAGTCCGCACCGATCAGCCATCCATACACATTAACAATAGATTTACAAGGATGTTGCCACGGCTAGAGGGTGTGAGCTATAGGGAGAGGATGAGCAGGCCTTGGAATGCAGGAGGATGAGGGGTGATCTTATTGAGGTGTATAAAATCACGAGAGGAATAGATCAGGTTTCTTGCACAGAGTTTCTTGCCCAAAGTAGGTGAATCGAGGATCAGAGGACATATGCTTAAGGTGAAGGGGAAAAGACTTAATAGGAATCTGAGGGGTAGCTTTTTCACACAAAGGGTGGTGGGTGTATGGAACAAGCTGCCAGAGGAGGTAGTTGAAGCTGGGACTATCCCAAAATTTAAGAAACAGCTAGACAGGTATAATGGATAGGACAGGTTTGGAGTGATATAAACCTAACGTGGGCAGGTGAGACAAGTGTAGATGGGACATGTTGGCTGGTGCGGGCAAGTTGGACCGAAAGACCTGTTTCCACACTGTATCACTCAAGGACTATGACTCTTTTAACACTATTCTACACACACTAGAGACAATTTATAATTTTACAAAACCAATTAGCCTACAAACCTGTACGTCTTTGGAATGCAGGAGGAAACCAGAGCAACTGGAGAAAGCCCACGTCGGTCACAAGGAGAACATACAAACTCTGCACAAACAGCGCTCGTGGTCAGGATTGAACCTGGGTCTCTGGTGCTGTAAGGCAGCAACTCTACTGCTGCGCCACCGTGCCGCCTGTAGGTAAGTGTAATTGGAGATATGCTGAACTTCCTTAGTATTCTGATGTAATTTTTTCACCATAACTACAAAGTACAAAATTGTTGGCAAGTTTACTGTCAGAGTAATAAACTCAGACACACCTTGTGATTGAGCCAGTGCAGCGTAGGTTCACGAGATTGATCCCTGGGATGGCGGGATTGTCATATGAGGAAAGATTGAAAATACTAGGCTTGTATTCACTGGAGTTTAGAAGGATGAGGGGGATCTTATAGAAACATATAAAATTATAAAAGGACTGGACAAGCTAGATGCAGGAAAAATGTTCCCAATGTTTGGCGAGTCCAGAACCAAGGGCCACAGTCTTAGAATAAAGGGGAGGCCATTTAAGACTGAGGTGAGAAAAAAAATGTCACCCAGAGAGTTGTGAATTTGTGGAATACCCTGCCACTGAGAGCAGTGGAGGCCAAGTCACTGGATGGATTTAAGAGAGTTAGATAGAGCTCTAGGGGCTAGTGGAGTCAAGGGATATGGGGAGCAGGCAGGCACGGGTTATTGATTGGGGACGATCAAGCATGATCACAATGAATGGTGGTGCTGGTTCGAAGGGCCGAATGGCCTCCTCCTGCACCTATTTTCTATGTTTCTATGTTTCTATAGTACAATGAAATTCCATTTTTGGCATGATGTTCACAGTGTAAACAGTATACATACAGTTATAATAAATACAAGAAATAAAATGAGCGCAACATAACAGAATTTAAAAATAAATTGGATAGGCATATGGATGAGAAGGGAATGGAGGGTTATGGTATGAGTGCAGGCAGGTGGGACTAAGGGAAAAAAGTTGTTCGGCACGGACTTGTAGGGCCGAGATGGCCTGTTTCCGTGCTGTAATTGTTATATGGTTATATGGTTAATAATGCAAAGATTGTAGTGCAATCTGCAGTAGTGCAAACTGAAATACTGTAGTATCTCTGGGAAGGAGTGTGAAAGATGATTGGTTCAGGAGTTTGATAGCAGCAGGGAAGAAGCTATTCTAAGTTTGGACGTCCGAGTTTTCAAACTCTTGTATCTTCTCTCAGAAGGCAGAAGAAAGAAAAAGAAAGGCCAGGGTGGCAGACATGGTATTCACAAGGTTGATTCTCCCAATACTATAGTGGTCAAATGCATATGGCACAAGTAAATTGGTGAGAATAAGTTAACCTATCCTTCATGTTGGTTGGTTCCCTACCTGCCACAGATCCACTCTGCACTATGTGCTTCAGGTCCCAGCCAGCTCTTATCCTTTGCTGTATCATGCATTTTACATACCATATTAATTAACTGAAATATCAGAAATATGCAGAGACCACTCTTACCACATTATTCTAAGAAGCCAATATGTCAATCCACGTGGGTTGTAGGAACACATCCCGTACTTCCATGATTCACGATTGTATGATTAAATTGTCCTTCCCTTCGAATCAGCTGGTGTCATCAGCTTGTGGTCCTTTCCCACATTATGGAATCACAGCAGTAGCTGCCAATTGTGCAAACTTCCTGCACCCGTAACCACCTGTAAGAACGTGAAAAAGGAGGCTTTGATTGTTTCTTTTGGTGGGGGAGAATGAATAGGGCAAAAGAAAAATGATAGGTTGAGGCTAGGGTTGCCATGCTGATTCTATTGCTGAATGTGCCCTCTGGTTGGTAATTTAATGAGACATTAGCAAGAGAGAAAACAGAGAAACTGTGAAATGCAAGGCAGAGCTTTTGCTAAAACCTGAAACTGAACAAGAGTTCAGTTGGAAATGCTCAGCAGATCAAGAAGTGTCCATGAACTATGAAAAACTGAGTTAATGTTAATAAATAGACAATTGAACAGCAGAACATACAGGGCAAGATTAGCAAGTTTGCTGATGATACAAAAGTGAGTAGTTTTGCAGATAGTGAAGATGGTTGTGAAAGATTGCAGCAGAATCTTGATCGATTGGCCAGGTGGGCTGAGGAATGGTTGATGGAATTTAATACAGAGAAGTGTGATGTGTTGCATTTTGGGACGTCTAACAAGGGCAGGACCTACACAGTGGATGGTAGGCCTCTGGGGAGTGCAGGTGCATGGTTCCTGAAGGTTGGGTTACAGGTAGATAAGGCAGTCAAAAAGGTTTTTGGCACATTGACCTTCATCAGTCAGAGTATTGAGTATAGAAGTTGGGAGGTCATGTTACAGTTGTATAAGACTTTGGTGAGACCGCATTTACAGTATTATGTTCAGTTCTGGGCACCGTGTTATTGGAAAGATATTGTCAAGCTTCAGAGAAGATTTACGAGGATGTTGCCAGGACTAGAGGGTGTGAGCTATAGGGAGAGGTTGAGTAGGCTGGGTCTCTATTCCATGGTGCGTAGGAGGATGACGGGTGATCTTATACAGTAGAGGTGTATAAAATCATGAAAGGAATAAATCGGGTAGATGCACAGTGTCTCTTGCCCAGAGTAGGAGAATCGAGTACCAGAGGACATAGGTTCAAGGTGAAGGCAATTAAAAAAAAAAAAAGGAATCTGAGGGGTAGTTTTTGCACACAAAGGGTGGTGGGTGTATGCAACAAGCTGCCAGAGGAGGTAGTTGCGGCTGGCACTATCCCAACATATAATAAACAGTTAGACAGGTTCATGGATAGGACATGTTTGGAGGGATATGGACCAAACGCAGGCAGGTGAGGCTAGTGTAGCTGGGACATATTGGCCGGTGTGGGCAAGTTGGGCCGAAGGGCCTGTTTCCACACTGAATCGCTCTATGACTGTGACTATAACTGGCCAGTCCTGATACAAAAAGAAAAAGCGAATAATCTGAAATTGTTGAATTCAATCTCGAGGCCTGAATACTGCAATGTGCCCAGATGGAAGGCGAGATACTATTAGATATTACTGTATAAAATATATGGAAATACTGTGAAGAGAGGAAGAGAAAGGTCATTTTAAAAGGTATCATGATAGGCCATTGGCTTGTAATGTTTGTTCTGTTTCGCTTTCCACAGATATTGTCTCTACCAGTATTTTTGGTTTTTATTTTAGAACTCCATTGATATGGGCTTGACTAGGCTGCATTTCCAATTACTAAAATTGCTCTATCTTTTCATTGCTTTTAAATAGTGTGCACATCCTCCTTAACTTAAAAGCAAGCAATTCCATTCAACTAAATACATGAATTGTTATGGGGAAATGGTAAAATATTAGACCATTCTGGATGTTCCGGAAGTAGTGGCGCTGCCCTGCAGTCCGTGTCTTTTTTTTTCTTTTGTCCTCTTGTTTTAGTTTATTCAGTTTATTTTAATTGTGTATGTGTGGGGGGGTGGGAGAAACTTGTTTATAGTCTCTTCCTTCGGGGGGGATGCGACCTTTTCTTGTCGTATCCCCCGTCTCCGTCTGCACTGAGGCCTAATCGCAGAGCTGGCGGCCTCCAACTGGGACCGACCTCGAGGCTCCGGAGGCAGAGCCAGGACTTACCAATGCGGGGCTGGCCGACTTCGGGGCTGTGGTGGCGTTGCGGCGGCGACGACATGACTTCGGAGCCTCGGAGGCTTGGCCGCGGGCCCAGTGGACTCGGCCGCGGGCCCAGTGGACGATAGCGTTGGGAGCTCACGGGTCCCAGGTTGGTGGCTGGTTCTCCGGAGCTCCCGCGGCAACGACTTTGTCCGCTGGACTGGAGGGTGGCGGCTTCGTCCGCCCGAGCCACGGAGTTTGAACCGGCCCATTCACGGAGCTCGGATTCGGCCGCGGGACTTACCATCACCTGGCGGGGTTGCAACATCGGAAGCCTGGATCGCCTCAACGCAGAGGGAGAACAAGGAGGGAAGAGGCAAGGACTTTAAGACTTTTGCCTTCCATCACAGTAAGGAGGTGCCTGGTAGACTCACTGTTATTTTATTCTATGTTATGACTGCAAGGCACGAAATTTTGTTCAGACTGAAAGGTCTGAATGACAATAAAGGATACTTTGACTTTTTTTATTGCAAAAATCCATCTGATCCTTACCCAGGTACAGCCTACATGTGACTCCAGATTCACAACATTGTTGACATTATATGGAGGAACTGCACATGCTGGTTTACACCAAAGATAGACACAAAATGCTGCAGTAATTCAGCGGGTCAAGGGCCTGTCCCACTTTCATGACCTAATTCACGGACCTCTGCCGAGTTTGCCCTTAACTCATACTTGCAGCATGGTCCTCACGAGGTCGTAGGTAGGTTGTAGCAGGCTGTGATGCTAGTCGTAGGTGCTCGTGACATCAAGTAGGTCGGGGCGTTTTTCTAGCATGATGAAAAATGTCGACGAGTAAAAAAGGTCGTGAATTAGGTCGTGAAAGTGGGACAGGCCCTTTAGGCAGCGTCTCTGGAGAAAAGGAATAGGTGTCGTTTTGGGTCGGAATCCTTCTTCAGACTGATGTCAGACATTTGATGTTTAACATGGTTCGACTTCACAATCAGAAATGGACATTAAATGCTGACCACATCCTATAATTAAATAAAAATACTGTTGTGGGGACTAAAGAATTCAGCCGCCAGAACAAATCCAATAATATTAAAGTATTATGTAAAGTTATGTCATGACTAGAAAATAAGAAGTGAATTCAATTCTTGTGTCTGTGGTTGAGTAACAATGCTTTTTCCACTGCATATTAGAGTTCACACATTTCAGTTAAATACATATCGATTAATTCTCTGAACAAGAGATGGAAAAACCTTGTAAAAGGTGAGTAATAGGAAATAAATAGACTGACATAACTGAGCATAACTCAGCATTGTGTTGGGACATTTTCAGAGTGCTGCTAGCATAACTGAAGTATTTGGCAGGATAGAATAGAGGCGGCACAGTAGCGCAGCAGTAGAGTTGCTGCCTTTCAGCGCCAGAGATCCGGATTTGATCCTGACTACGGGTGCTGTCTATACAGAGTTTGCACGTTCTCCCAGTGACCACGTAGATTTTCTCCAATTGCTCCAGTTTCTTCCCACACCCATAACCGTATGCATTTGTAGGTTGTTTAAGAAGGAACTGCAGATGCTGGAAGATCAAAGGTAGACAAAAGTGCTGGAGAAACTCAGCAGATGCAGCAGCATCTATGGAGCGAAGGAAATAGGCAACGTTTCGGTCCGAAACCCTTCTTCAGACTGATGTGAGGGTGGGGGAATGGGGTGGGAAGAAGAAAGGAAGAGGTGGAGCCAGTGGGCTGAGGGAGAGCTGAGAAGGGGAGGAGAAAGTAAGGACTCCCTAAAATTAGAGAAGTCAATGTTCATACCGCTGGGGTGCAAACTGCCCAAGCAAAATATGAGGTGCTGCTCCTCCAATTTACGTGATCACACTCTGGCCATGGAGGAGGCCCAGGACAGAAAGGTCAGATTCGGAATGGGAGGGGGAGTTGAAGTGCCTGATTTCCTTCGCTCCATAGATGCTGCTTCACCCGCTGAGTTTCTCCAGCACTTTTGTCTGCATTTGTAGGTTAATTGGCTTCAGTAGAGATTGTAAATTGTCCCTAGTGTGTAGGATAGTGCTAGTGTATGGGGTGATCGCTGCTTGGCGCAATCTCGGTAGGCCGAAGGGCCTGTTTCGGCGCTGTATCTCTAAATTAAGTTAAAATAAACTAAAGAATGCATCCTAGCGCAAGTGGTTAGCTGATTGGACTCATGTTTGGTAATTAAAAAGGTAGTCTGAGAAACCATAACATTGGTTTGTACAAATTGGTCCTTGAAGTTCAGTGGTCTTCAGAGCATGGACTTCAGTGAGCAAAGGTTGACAGAGTAAAATAGATCATTTCTGAATTAAAAGTATGACAGTGTTACTAGGTCCTACATGCTGTATGGCCTAGGAGGACAAAGAGAGGCCAAGGGAAAGTGCCAGCAGGCTAGATAAAGGAACATCTCAAAGCTTTCAATAAGTATATTAAGTAAAAAAGGGTGACCAAGGGAGGAGGAGGGCACATAATAATAATAATAATAATAATAATAAATACTTTATTGATCCCCTCAGGGAAATTCAGATGTCCAGAAGCCCCTAACCAACAAACCCACAGATTCAAAACGAACGCAGACAGAAAATACATAGAATACAATGTGGACACTACCTGAGAGCAATAAATACTTAAAAAAGACCAATAATTAACAATTAAAAATTAAAAATTGCAAAATGCATCCCCCTACAGCCTAGCGGTCCGAATTATAAAATCTAATGGCTGCAGGGGTGAAGGATCTCCTGAACCGCTCCATTCTACAGGGCAGGGAGAGGAGCCGGTTGTTGTTCCGAGTGCTCTTTTGACTCTCCAGAATTACAGGACTAAACTGCTAAACTCCAGAATAAGAATAAGAATAAGAATAAGAATAAGGACTAAACTGCTCATCTGTGAGAGGAGCCAGAGGGCTTGAGTGAGGTTTTACATGAATACTTAACTGTATTCAAGATGGAGAACAGTGTTGTAAGTGAAGAATTCAGGAAGGGGAACAGTGTGATTCTATAAAATAAGAAGGTATCAATGTCAGTAGGTTAGAGATTGGTAAACCTCCAGGGCCTAGTGAGAGAGGATGGGCAAAAATGCTGGAGAAACTCAGCGGGTGAGGCAGCATCTATATAGAAAAGGAATAGGCGCTGTTTTGGGTCGAGACCCTTCATCAGTCTGAAGAAGGGTCTCGACCCAAAACATCGCCTATTCCTTCTCTCCATAGATGCTGCCTCACCCGCTGAGTTTCTCCAGTATTTTTGTCTACCTAGGGCCTAGTGAGATGTATCCCACACTGACATGGGAGGCAAGGGAGGGGGGTTGCTGCATCAAGACTATTACATCTTCTCTGGCTAAGGAGAAGGTGTCAAATAATTAGAGGACAGCAATGTGGCATCATAATTCAAGAAAGACAGCATAGATAAACTAATTACAGGCTAGTGAGGAGGATAGTCTTCAACTGCACCATTGATGAACAGAGAAATCTTGGTATAAATGTTTATGGAATGATTATGTGGATAAAAAAGTAAAGAAGTCCAAAGATATACACGTATTCAGTTGCCAGGAAGTAAAATGTAAGAACAGAGAGCCAAAGTACAACTGAATAAACTTCTGATGGGTGGGCATACATTGGATAGTGAGAAACTTCATAAGATCATAAATGATATGAGTAGAATTAGGCAATTCGACCCATCAAGTCTACTCCGCCATTCAATCATGGCTGATCCATCTTTCCCTCCTAACCCCATTCTTCTGCCTTCTCCCCATAACCTCTGACACCCGTACTAATCAAGAATTTATCGATCTCTGCTTTAAATATATCCACTGACTTTGCTTCCACAGCCTTCTGTGGCAAAGAATTCCACAGCTTCAGCACATTCTGACTAAAGAAATTCCCCCTCATCTCCTTCTTAAAAGAACATCCTTTAATTCTGAGGCTATGACCTCTGGTCCTAGACTCTTCCACTAGTGGATACATCCTCTCCACATCCACAGTATCCAAGCCTTTCACTATTCTGTACGTTTCAATTATATGGTGCTCAAAATTGCTCACAATATTGCAAATGCGGCTTGACCAGCGCCTTAGGGCCTCAGCATTACATCCCTTCCCCCTTACAGAGGTACCCATAACCAGTGGACATAGGTTTAAAGGGTAGGTGGTTTAAAATGAAATTGAAAGATGCTAAAAAAAAAATTTTAAACTGTTGGAAATCTGAAATAAAAGCAGAAATAGTTGTGATTATCTATCAAACAGGCAGCATATGTGCATAGAGAACCAGAAATGATTGACAAAAGGTCACTGCACTGAAACTTTGTGGTTTTCTCACCATGCTCAATCTGCTGAGCATTTCAAACATTCTTGATTTTTATCTCTGTGTGTACCTTATCTTTATTATTATAACAGGACTGTTATTTCTTCTGCTTTGTTAAAATTTAATGTGCACCTTATTGTGTTAACCAGGCCACGCCATTTTATGGATTTGAAGGCGGCAAATGGCCACTTGAAAATAATTAGAAGAAAATAGAGAAGGCTGCAAGAAGGTGAATCTGTGGAATTCGTTGCCACGAATGGCTGTGGAGGCCAATGCATATTTTTAAGGTGGAGGTTGACAGATTTTTGATGAGTAAGGGTGTCAGGGGTTATGGGGCGAAGGCAGGAGAATGAGGTTGAGAGGGAAAGATAGATCCGCCATGATTGAATGGCGGAGTAGACCTGATGGGTTAAATCGTCTAATCCTGCTCCTACAACTTATAAACTTATGTACTCAGCAGGTCAGGCAGCATCAGCCGATTTTTTGCTTTTCAATTTTTAGACAATAGACAATAGGTGCAGGCCTTCGAGCCAGCACCGCCATTCACTGTGATCATGGCTGATCATCCACAATCAGTACCCCGTACCTTGCCTTCTCCCCATATCCAATTGAAGGGGGCGCTGTCCTGTGCATGGCTGCCCTGCCAGCAGTTGTTTGTCTTTTCACCGTTTTACATAGAAACATAGAAACATAGAAATTAGGTGCAGGAGTAGGCCATTCGGCCCTTCGAGCCTGCACCACCATTCAATATGATCATGGCTGATCATCCAACTCAGTATCCCTTACCTGCCTTCTCTCCATACCCTCTGATCCCCTTAGCCACAAGGGCCACATCTAACTCCCTCTTAAATATAGCCAATGAACTGGCCTCGACTACCCTCTGTGGCAGGGAGTTCCAGAGATTCACCACTCTCTGTGTGAAAAAAGTTCTTCTCATCTCGGTTTTAAAGGATTTCCCCCTTATCCTTAAGCTGTGACCCCTTGTCCTGGACTTCCCCAACATCGGGAGCAATCTTCCTGCATCTAGCCTGTCCAACCCCTTAAGAATTTTGTAAGTTTCTATAAGATCCCCTCTCAATCTCCTAAATTCTAGAGAGTATAAACCAAGTCTATCCAGTCTTTCTTCATAAGACAGTCCTGACATCCCAGGAATCAGTCTGGTGAACCTTCTCTGCACTCCCTCTATGGCAATAATGTCCTTCCTCAGATTTGGAGACCAAAACTGTACGCAATACTCCAGGTGTGGTCTCACCAAGACCCTGTACAACTGCAGTAGAACCTCCCTGCTCCTATACTCAAATCCTTTTGCTATGAAAGCTAACATACCATTCGCTTTCTTCACTGCCTGCTGCACCTGCATGCCCACTTTCAATTACTGGTGTACCATGACACCCAGGTCTCGCTGCATCTCCCCTTTTCCTAGTCGGCCACCATTCAGATAATAGTCTGCTTTCCTGTTTTTGCCACCAAAATGGATAACCTCACATTTATCCACATTATACTGCATCTGCCAAACATTTGCCCACTCACCCAGCCTATCCAAGTCACCTTGCAGTCTCCTAGCATCCTCCTCACAGCTTAACACTGCCCCCCAGCTTAGTGTCATCCGCAAACTTGGAGATATTGCCTTCAATTCCCTCATCCAGATCATTAATATATATTGTAAATAGCTGGGGTCCCAGCACTGAGCCTTGCGGTACCCCACTAGTCACTGCCTGCCATTGTGAAAAGGACCCTGTTTACTCCTACTCTTTGCTTCCTGTTTGCCAGCCAGTTCTCTATCCACATCAATACTGAACCCCCAATGCCGTGTGCTTTAAGTTTGTAAACTAATCTCTTATGTGGGACCTTGTCGAAAGCCTTCTGGAAGTCCAGATACACCACATCCACTGGTTCTCCCCTAATCCACGCTACTAGTTACATCCTCGAAAAATTCTATAAGATTCGTCAGACATGATTTACCTTTTGTAAATCCATGCTGACTTTGTCCAATGATTTCACCACTTTCCAAATGTGCTGCTATCCCATCTTTAATAACTGACTCTAGCAGTTTCCCCACTACCGATGTTAGACTAACTGGTCTGTAATTCCCCGTTTTCTCTCTCCCTCCCTTCTTAAAAAGTGGGGTTACGCTTGCTACCCGCCAATCCTCAGGAACTACTCCAGAATCTAAAGAGTTTTGAAAGATTATTACTAATGCATCCACTATTTCTGGAGCTACTTCCTTAAGTACTCTGGGATGCAGCCTATCTGGCCCTGGGGATTTATCGGCCTTTAATCCATTTAATTTACCCAACACCACTTCATGGCTAACCTGGATTTCAATCAATTCCTCCAACTCCTTTGACCCGTGGTCCCCTGCTATTTCCGGCAGATTATTTATGTCTTCCTTAGTGAAGACGGAACCAAAGTAGTTATTCAATTGGTCCGTCATATCCTTGTTCCCCATGATCAACTCACCTGTTTCTGACTGCAAGGGACCTACATTTGTTTTAACTAATCTCTTTCTTTTCACATATCTATAAAAACTTTTGCAGTCAGTTTTTATGTTCCCTGCCAGTTTTCTTTCATAATCTATTTTTCCTTTCCTAATTAAGCCCTTTGTCCTCCTCTGCTGGTCTCTGAATTTCTCCCAGTCCTCCGGTATGCTGCTTTTTCTGGCTAATTTGTACGCATCATCCTTCGCTTTGATACTATCCCTGATTTCCCTTGTTATCCACGGATGCACTACCTTCCCTGATTTATTCTTTTGCCAAACTGGGATGAACAATTTTTGTAGTTCATCCATGCAGTCTTTAAATGTCTTCCATTGCATATCCATCGTCAACCCTTTTAGAATTAATTGCCAGTCAATCTTGGCCAATTCACGTCTCATACCCTCAAAGTTACCTTTCTTTAAGTTCAGAACCATTGTTTCTGAATTAACAATGTCACTCTCCATCCTAATGAAGAACTCAACCATATTATGGTCACTCTTGCCCAAGGGGGCACGTAGAACAAGACTGCTAACTAACCCTTCCTCATTACTTAATACCCAGTCTAAAATAGCCTGCTCTCTCGTTGGTTCCTCTATATGTTGATTTAGATAACTATCCCGCGTACATTCCAAAAAATCCTCTTCCTCAGCACCCCTGCCAATTTGATTCACCCAATCTATATGTAGATTGAATTCACCCATTATAACGGTTTTGCCTTTGTCGCACGCATTTCTAATTTCCTGTTTGATACCATCTCCAACTTCACTACTACTGTTAGGTGGCCTGTACACAACACCCACCAGCGTTTTCTGCCCCTTAGTGTTTCACAGCGGCATTTTTATTTTTAGTTAGTTAAAGTGTTTTGTTTGGAGGTCTAGACTTTTTTGTGTGGGGGGTGGGGGGGGGGGGGGGGAGGGGAGGGGGGAGGGGAGGGGGAAACTGCCTTTCAGGGTCCCTACCTGGTCGGAGAGGCAGCTTTTTTCCGGGCTGCAGCTTCGACCCGTCCTCGCGGCCTACCAGCGGGCCTGGAGCGGCGTTTCCTGTCGCGGACCGCCCAGAACCTCAGCTTCGGCGGCGGCACAGCGCTGGAGCGCTATCGTGGAGCGGGCGATGCCTTGCCTGGGTCGCCGCGCTGGAGCTCCGGTGAGCTGAGACCACCGGGAACAACATCGCGGAGCAGCGGGTCTGAGGAGCGGCCAGCTGCGGGCGGCGCGCCGAACTTTACACTGGGAGCCTGGGATCTCGCGACGAGATCGCCAGTTGTGGAGCTCCAACCGGCGCGGCCTTGTCGGCTTCGGGAGCCGCGGCCTCCAGTACGGAGGCGGCCGTTCCAGGGTTCCCATGCCGCTGTGAGGACTCTCCCGACGCCGGAGCACCACCACCCGGCGAGAACGGCCAGTAACATCGGGCCTTCGTAGAGGCAACTGTGGAGGCCTCAATAGGCCCGACTATGGGTGAACTGGGGTTGGGGACTGGACTTTGTGCCTTCCCTCATGGTGGGAGCCATTGTGGGGGGATGTTCTTTGTGTTTAAGACTCTCATTGGTGTTATGTCTGTATTCTTTCTTTGTGTGCTGCAAAATGGCAAAAAGCATTTCACTTCATTACACCTCGGTGTATGTGAATGTGACCAATAAAATACCTTTGATACCTTTGATATCCCTTGAATAGACAATAGACTAATTAATTAAGAATTATAATTGTTTGTCCCATCAATTTTAATTCATTGTTTAAACCATGAATGCTGCTAGAATCATTAGGATGCTGACTCAAAAAAATATTTTACATAATTGTGTGAATTAGAATGAGAAAAGAAATTGCTATTAACCCTGGGTTCATATTGCAGCAGATGCAGATATACTAATTGAGCTCTCTTCATATCTCAGGCTCACCAGCTCTTCAAAGCCAATACCAGAAATGATATCAGCACCCATTCTCGAAATAAAATTAACATAAATGAATAGAACTAAAGTAGTTGGAGATAATCATTGCTTATTCAAACATTGTTTATTCAAAGTATTTCAATGGTGAAACTCTCCGTTTGATGGGCATAGCAGCATTCTGATTAAATTACTGTATCATATCTCAACTGATGGTGAGACATACATCCACATCCAGCTAACAAGAGTAATAGTGACCATGAAATCATACCCATATCAATACCTCTGTTTCAGGCCCGTATGAAGCTTTTCAAAAAGGGGAGTGGCATGACAGGATTACAAAAATTTGAATGTGAAATAGTGTGCGCGCTGCGCACATCATGAGTGCGAAGCATGAAGTCCCTCGATGCCAGGGTCCAGGGCCTGGGGTTTTAGATGCTCTCTGATGCATTCTGAGCCTTATTTTGGAGCATTTTTGCACCAAATTTATGACCAATATTTCAGAAATTAACAGGAATCTGAGAGGTAGCTTTTTCACACAAAGGGTGCTGGGTGTATGTAACAAGCTGCCAGAGGAGGTAGTTAAGGCTGGGACTATCCTAATGTTTAAGAGACATTTGGACACATACATGGATAGGACAGATTTAGATGGATATATGGGCCAAACACGTGTGAGTGGGACTAGTTTAGATGGGACATGTCGGTCGGTGTGGGCAAGTTGGGCTGAAGGGCCTGTTTTCACACTGCATCATTCTATGACTAAAAAGTTAAGAAAAAAATGAAAGTAGATAAGTAGAGCAGATTTGAAAGAGGAGTGAATGTAAAGGCAGAGAGAGGTTTATGGGTGGAAAGGAACATAGGAAAGGAGGGGGGAGAGTGGGCTTGGGCAGATGGGTGAAGGGAAAATAGATACAAAGTGCTGCAGTATGAATAGGCGACATTTCACAGAGTGCTGGAGTAACTCAGCGGGTCAGGCAGCATCTCTGGAGAACATGGATAGATGACATGTCACAGAGTGCTGGAGTAACTCAGTGAGTCAGGCAGCATCTCTGGAGATTATATTTCGGGTCAAGACCGTTCTTCAGTAATATTCATGATGTTATAACTCAAATAGAGAAAGCTAGTAGTCAGTGTGTCAGGCAGGAGGCAGTAAAGGGAAGCACTCGGACCCAAAATCTAGGGGAGAAAGAAGAAAAATAAAATAAACAGAGAATAAGAGGCGGTGGGTTTCTTAAATGTGCATATTTTAATGCTAGGAGTATTGTAAGAAAAGTGGATGAGCTTAGAGCCTGTGTTCAAATGTCTGAAGAAGGGTTTCGGCCCGAAACGTCGCCTATTTCCTTCGCTCCATAGATGCTGCTGCACCCGCTGAGTTCCTCCAGCAATCTTGTGTACCTTTGAGCTTAGAGCCTGGTTGACACCTGGAAGTATGATGTTGTGGCGATCAGTGAAACATGGTTGCAGGAGGGCTGTGATTGGAAACTAAATATTCCAGGATTTTGTTGCTTCAGGTGTGATAGAATTGGAGGGGCAAGAGGTGGAGGTGTTGCATTGCTTGTCAGGGAAGATATTACAGCAGTGCTTTGGCAGGATAGATTGGAGGGCTCGTCTAGGGAGGCTATTTGGGTGGAACTGAGAAGTGGGAAAGGTGTAGCAACACTTTTTTAAATTTTATAATTTTTTTTATTATTTGTTTATTTTATTAGAAGTTAATACAGTACAAAACAGTACAGTGGAACGTAATTTTAGGTGCCAACTATGTCATACCGTAATCCATTCTATGTACAACCTCTAGTTTTATGTTATGAGAAGGAAGTAAGCAAGACAAGAAAAAGAAAACAATAGAAAGGGGAAAAAGTGGAAAAATAGATGGTAGAGAGTAGAAAAACGTGAAGTGTGTATATAAAAAATAAAAAATAAATAAAAAAGAAAAAGTGGAAAGTAGAAATAGAAGAGAAGGCCCCTTAAAAGAGAATTTTTCAAATCTGTATTCGGAGATGTAGATCTATCCACGTCATGAACTGAAATCAGCAATCCTTATGGTACTGCTGCATCACATGATTCCAAAAAGTCAATGAAAGGAGACCATCTCCTTAAGAATTGGTCATATTTATCTATTAGTCGGAGTCTCATTTCTTCAAGGCGTGCTATGTCCATCATATTCCTAATCCACATTTTAACAGTTGGTATGGTTGTATTTTTCCAAAATTTAAGTATCAATTTCTTTCCAATTATTAACCCATAATTAAAAAAAACATTTTGGTCTTTATTTAAATTGGTATCTTCTCCTATTATTCCAAATATAATCCATTCCATTTTGGGTTCTATTCTTGACTTGAAGAGCTTTGTAAATATATCAAATATATCACTCCAAAATTTATTCAACTTTGTACATCCTACAAATGAATGTGTTATATTAGCGTTTTGAAACAAACATTTATCGCATCTGGGAGAGACGTTTGGATAAAATTTATTCAACCTCGTTTTTGAATAATATAGTCTTTGTAATAATTTGAATTGAATTAAATTATGTCTTGCATTAATAGAACAGTTATGTGTATTCATCAAATACTTTTCCCATCTATCCTTCGAGATCTTTATCATTAGCTCATGTTCCCAATCTTCCCTTAGTGCTTCTGTTGAGGGTGATTCTATATAATATATTATTATAAAAGTATGATATTAATTTTTGTGAATCAGCCTTAATATTCATTGCTTCTTCTAAAGGGTCTAAAAATATAGTTTGAAATCTATGTGTATATTTCTTCATAAAGTCACATACCTGTATATATTTAAAATATTGATTATCCTTCAATTTAAATTTAAATTTAAATTTTAATTGTTGAAATGATAACAGTTTGCCCAATTCATACATATCCCCTACTTTCCTAATCCCCAGTCTATCCCATTGTTGATATGTGTTGTCGATGAGAGAAGGTTTGAATGCGGGGTTGTTCAATAGTGGGGTTAGTACTGATAAATTATTTAATTTCAAGGATACTTTTATTTGTTTCCAAATTCTTATTATATTGTGAATAATTGGGTTCTTCTTATATATTATACTATTCAATTTTATCGGTGAGAGCAGGATCGTTCCTATATCGTGCGGATAGCACTCCTCTTTCTCCATTCTTATCCATTCTTATCCACTCCAACTGCTGAGTGGAACTATCCAGCCAGTACATTATGTTCTTTATGCACTGCCCAGTAGTAATACATAAAGTTAGGTAATGATAAACCCCCAACTTCTTTAGATTTGCACAAATGCTTGAATTCTATGTGTTCTGTAATCCCATATAAAATTAGTGATAGTGGAATCTAGTTTTTTGAAAAAATATTTTGGAATATATATTGGGATCGCTTGAAACAAATATATTAATTGTGGTAAGAAAGTCATTTTTATAGCGTTAATTCTACCTATCAATGAGAGCGGAAGCGTTTTCCAAAATTTAATCATATCATTCAGTTTATTTAATAGTGGTATAAAATTGGCACTAAATAATGATTTGTGTCTTCTCGTAATTTGAATACCCAGATACTTGAATTTTTCTGTTGCAATTTTGAAGGGGAATTTTAGTAAGTGTCTCGAATCCTGTGGTTTTAAAGACATAATTTCGCTTTTATTCCAATTTATTCTATATCCTGAAAAAGAGCCGAATTCCTCAATTAGTGTTAATAAGGTGGGTATACTCGTTTGTGTATTAGTAATATATATAGAAGGGTATCATCAGCATATAGTGAAATTTTATTATTTGAGTCCTTAGTGTTATATCCGTGAATATTCGGGTGATTTCTAATCATTTCGGCCAACGGTTCTATCATAAGGGCAAATAGCAATGGTGATAAGGCACACCCTTGCCTATTACCCCTTGATAAGTAAAATTTTGGAGATAGCGTATTGTTAGTTAGTATTCTTGCCGTAGGTCTATCGTAAAGTAGTTTAACCCATCTAATAAAATTCTCTCCCATAATGAATTTTGGGAGTACCTTGTATAAATACTGCCATTCTACTTGATCAAATGCCCTCTCTGCATCCAGCGTGACAACTGAAATATCTTCATTGTCCTCATTATGAGAGTACATTATATTGAAAAGCCTTCTCAAATTATTAAATGATTGTCTTTTGGGTATAAATCCCGTTTGATCCGTATTTATTAAATTGTTAATATAATTATTTAGCCTTCTAGCTAGAATCTTTGCTAACATTTTCTGATCCGTATTTAGAAGTGAAATAGCTCTATAAGAACCCGGTTCATCTAAATCTTTATCTTTTTTTGGTATAAGTGTTATTGTTGCTTCTGCTAGGGTTTCTGGTAGTTTATTTTCAGTATAAGCCTGCGTGTATAAATTGAATAATCTTGGTACAATTGACTCCTGAAATCTTTTATAAAATTCATTACTAAAACCGTCTGGTCCTGGGGTCTTCCCATTTTTCAGTGAGTTTATTATTTGTTTTATTTCTTCATTAGTAATCCGTGCTCCTAATTGCTCTTGTTCTAAACTATCCAATTTTGGGAGCTTGTAGCAACACTTATAGGGGTGTATTATAGACCGCCAAATGGGGAGCGAGAATTGGAAGAGCAAAAATGTAAGGAGATAGCAGATATTAGTAGTAAGCACAAGGTAGTGATTGTGGGAGATTTCAATTTTCCACACATAGACTGGGAAACACATTCTGTAAATGGGCTGGATGGTTTGGAGTTTGTAAAATGTGTGCAGCATAGTTTTTTGCAGCAATACATAGAGATACCTACTAGAGAAGGGGCAGTGCTGGACCTCCTGTTAGGAAACGAGACAGGTCAGGTGGCGGAGGTATGTGTTGGGGAGCACTTCGGGTCCAGTGATCACAATACCATTAGTTTCAATATAATTATGGAGAGGGTCAGAACTGGACCTAGGGTTGAGATTTTTGATTGGAGAAAGGCTAACTTTGATGAGATGCGAAATGATTTAAAAGGAGTGAATTGGGACATTTTGTTTTATGGGAAGGATGTAGAAGAGAAATGGAGGACATTTAAAGGGGAAATTTTAAGAGTACAGAATCTTTATGTCCCTGTTCGGTTGAAAGGAAATAGTAAAAATTGGAAAAATGGTTTTCAAGGGAAATTGGACACTTGGTCGGGAAAAAGAGAGAGATCTACAATAATTATAGGCAGCATGGAGTGAATGAGGAGCTTGATGAGTATAAAGAATGTAAAAAGAATCTTAAAAAATAAATTAGAAAAGCTAAAAGAAGATATGAGGTTGCTTTGGTAAGTAAGGGTCCAAAGGGTTTCTACAGCTATATTAATAGCAAAAGGATAACGAGGGCTAAAATTGGTCCATTAGAGAGTCAGAGTGGACAGCTACAGTGGCTTGCAAAAGTATTCATACCCCTTGAACTTTTCCACATTTTGTCACGTTACAACCACAAACGTGAATGTATTTTATTGGGATTTTATGTGATAGACCAACACAAAGTGGTGCATAATTGTGAAGTGGAAGGAAAATGATACATGGTTTTCAAATTTTTTTACAAATAAAAAACTGAAAAGTGTGGCGTGCAAAAGTATTCAGCCCCCCTGAGTCAATACTTTGTAGAACCACCTTTCGCTGCAATTACAGCTGCAAGTCTTTTGGGGTATGTCTCTACCAGCTTTGCACATCTAGAGACTGAAATGTTTGCCCATTCTTCTTTGCAAAATAGCTCCTCAGTCAGATTGGATGGAGAGCGTTTGTGAACAGCAATTTTCAAGTCTTGCCAGAGATTCTCAATTGGATTTAATAATAATAATAATAATAATAATAATATCTTTTATTGTCATTGCACATCCAGCTTTAGGTCTGGACTTTGACTGGGCCATTCAAACACATGACTATGCTTTGATCTAAACCATTCCATTGTAGCTCTGGGTCGTTTAGGGTCGTTGTCCTGCTGGAAGGTGAACCTCCGCCCCAGTCTCAAGTCTTTTGCAGACTCTAACAGGTTTTCTTCCAAGATTGCCCTGTATTTGGCTCCATCCATCTTCCCATCAACTCTGACCAGTTTCCCTGTCCCTGCTGAAGAAAAGCATCCCCACAGCATGATGCTGCCACCACCATGTTTCACAGTGGGGATGGTGTGTTCAGGGTGATGTGCAGTGTTAGTTTTCCGCCCCACATAGCGTTTTGCATTTAGGCCAAAAACATCAATTTTGGTCTCATCTGACCAGAGCACCTTCCTCCACATGTTTGCTGTGTCCCCCACATGGCTTGTGGCAAACTGCAAATGGGACTTCTTATGGCTTTTTTTCAACAATGGCTTTCTTCTTGCCACTCTTCCAAGGCCCGATTTGTGGAGTGCACAACTAATAGTTGTCCTGTGGACAGATTCTCCCACCTGAGCTGTGGATCTCTGCAGCTCCTCCAGAGTTACCATGGGCCTCTTGGCTGCTTCTCTGATCAATGCTCTCCTTGCCCGGCCTGTCAGTTTAGGTGGACGGCCATGTCTTGGTAGGTTTGCAGTTGTGCCATACTCTTTCCATTTTCGGATGATGGATTGAACAGTGCTCCGTGAGATGTTCAAAGCTCGGGATATTTTTTTATAACCTAACCCAGCTTTAAACTTCTCCACAACTTTATCCCTGACCTGTCTGGTGTGTTCCTTGGGCTTCATGATGCTGTTTGTTCACTAATGTTCTCTAACAAACCTCTGAGGCCTTCACAGAACAGCTGTATTTATACTGAGATTAGATTACACACAAGTGGACTCTATTTACTAATTAGGTGACTTCTGAAGGCAATTGGTTGCACTGGATTTTATTTAGGGGACTGAATACTTTTGCACGCCACACTTTTCAGTTTCTTATTTGTATAAAAATTTGAAAACCATGTATCATTTTCCTTCCACTTCACAAATATGCGCCACTTTGTGTTGGTCTATCACATAAAATCCCAAAATCCCAATAAAATACATTTACGTTTGTGGTTGTAACGTGACAAAATTTGGAAAAGTTCAAGGGGTATGAATACTTTTGCAAGCCACTGTATCTGCAGAGCCAAAAGAGATGGGGGAGATATTGAACAATTTCTTTTCTTCGGTATTCACCAAGGAGAAGGATATTGAATTATGTGAGGTAAGGGAAACAAGTAGAGTAGTTATGGATACTATGAGATTCAAAGAAAAAGAAGTACTGACACTTTTGAAAAATATAAAAGTGGATAAGTCTCCAGGTCCTGACAGGTTATTCCCTAGGACATTGAGGGAAGTTAGTGTAGAAATAGCAGGGGCTATGACAGAAATATTTCAAATGTCATTAGAAACGGGAATAGTGCCCGAGGATTGGCGTACTGCGCATGTTGTTCCATTGTTTAAAAAGGGTTCTAAGAGTAAACCTAGCAATTATAGACCTGTTAGTTTGACTTCAGTGGTGGGCAAATTAATGGAAAAGATACTTATAGATAATATATATAAGCATCTGGATAAACAGGGTCTGATTAGGAACAGTCAACATGGATTTGTGCCTGGAAGGTCATGTTTGACAAATCTTCTTGAATTTTTTGAAGAGGTTACTAGGGAGGACATTTAAAGGGAAACAAGTAGAGTAGTTAAGATTTAAATGTTGTCTATATGGACTTTAGTAAGGCCTTTGACAAGGTTCCTCATGGAAGGTTGGTTAAGAAGGTTCAATTGTTGGGTATAAATGCAGGAGTAGCAAGATGGATTCAACAGTGGCTGAATGGGAGACACCAGAGAGTAATGGTGGATGGCTGTTTGTCAGGTTGGAGGCAGGTGACTAGTGGGGTGCCACAGGGATCTGTGTTGGGTCCACTGTTGTTTATCATGTACATCAATGATCTGGATGAAGGTGTGGTAAATTGGATTAGTAAGATGCAGATGATACTAAGATAGGTGGTGTTGTGGATAATGAAGTAGATTTTCAAAGTCTACAGAGAGATTTAGGCCATTTGGAAGAATGGGCTGAAAGATGGCAGATGGAGTTTAATGCTGATAAGTGTGAGGTGCTACATCTTGGCAGGACAAATCAAAATAGGACGTACATGGTAAATAGATTAGATTATACCTTTAATAATCCTTTACAGGAAATTACAGTGCCACGACAGCTTCAAGACAGACATAACACCACACATTTCATCAAATGGCTTCCATACTTAACAAGTTAAAATACAAGTTAAAATACAAGTTAAAATACAATTAATTAAAAAAAAAAAAAAAAAAAAAAAGAAAAGTGCAGTTATTTATGCGCATTATATAACCTTATAGCAGCTGGTAAACAGGACTTCCTATGTCTCTCAGTTTTGCACATTGGTGCAATCAGCCTCTGACTGAAGATGCTGCTCTTGATCACCTTCAGGGCATGGAGTGGGTGAGTGGGGTTGGTCATTATTGAACCCAGTTTGTTCAGAGTTCTGGCCTCTGCCACCTGCTGGACCGTTCGTTGCTCAGCCCCGACCACTGAGCCGGCCTTACTGATTAGCTTGTCCAGGCCTTCCTGATTAGCTTGTCCAGTGGTAAATGGTAGCGAATTGAGGAATGCAGTTGAACAGAGGGATCTAGGAATAACTGTGCATAGTTCCCTGAAGGTGGAATCTCATGTAGATAGGGTGGTAAAGAAAGCTTTTGGTATGCTAGCCTTTATAAATCAGAGCATTGAGTATAGAAGTTGGGATGTAATGTTAAAATTGTACAAGGCATTGGTGAGACCAATTCTGGAGTATGGTGTACAATTTTGGTCGCTCAATTATAGGAAGGATGTCAACAAAATGAGAGAGTACAGAGGAGATTTACTAGAATGGTGCCTGGGTTTCAGCAACTAAGTTACAGAGAAAGGTTGAATAAGTTAGGTCTTTATTCTCTGGAGCGCAGAAGGTTAAGGGGGGACTTGATAGAGGTCTTTAAAATGATGAGAGTAGCTGTGTGGAATGAGCTTCCAGTGGAAGTGGTGGAGGCAGGTTCGATTTTATCATTTCAAAATAAATTGGATAGGTATATGGATGGGAAAGGAATGGAGGGTTATGGTCTGAGTGCAGGTAGATGGGACTAGAGGAAAATAATTGTTCGGCACGGACTTGTAGGGCCGAGATGGCCTGTTTCCGTGCTGTAATTGTTATATGGTTATATGGACATGCATAGACATTCCTGAATGTTACCCAAACCATCGTGAGCTACTTTGTTACGGTGCTTGCCCTCTCCTATAATGTCTCTGCTGCCTTGGGTGATGCAGGACAGGACACAAGCTTTGGGACATGGTGTGAAGCTGTTGCAGTCTGTCCCAGCCTGGTAAAAACCTGGATGGAGTGGATGTGGAGAGGATGTTTCCACTAGTGGGAGAGTCTAGGACCAGTGGCCACAGCCTTGGAATTAAAATACATTCCTTTAGGAAGGAGTTGAGCAGGAATTTCATAAGTCAGAGGGTGGTGAACTGTGGAATTCATTGCCACAGACAGCTGTGGAGGTGAAGTCAATGGACATTTTTCAGGAGGAGCTTGATAGATTCTTGATTGATACGGGTGTCAGAGGTAATGGGGAGAAGGCAGGAGAATGTGTTTGAGAGGGAAAGATACATAGAGCCATAGAGTGATACAGGGTGGAAACAGGCCCTTCGGCCCAGCATGTCCCATCTACACTAGTCCCACCTGCCCACGTTTGATCCATATCCCTCCGAGCCTGTCCTATCCATGTACCTGTCTAACTGTTTCTTAAATGTTGCGATAGTCCCCGCCTCAACTACCTCCTCTGGCAGCTTGCTCCATACACCTACCACCCTTTGTGTGTGAAAAACATACCCCACAGATTCCTATTAAATCTTTTGCCGTTCACCTTAAACTTATGTCCTCTGCTCCTCAATTCACCTACTCTGGGCAAAAGACTCAATCATATCTATTCAAATCATGATTTTATACACCTCTATTAGATCATCCCTCAGCCTCCTGTGCTCCATGAAATAGAGTCTCAGCCTACTCAACCTCTCCCTATAGCTCTGGCCCTCTAGTGCTGGCAACATCCTCGTAAATCTTCACTGTACCCTTTCCAGTTTGATGACATATTTCCTATAACATGGTGCCCAGAACTGAATACAATACTCTGAATGCAGCCTCATCACCTTCTTATGCAACTGCAACATGACCTCCCAACCTCCATTCTCAGCCTGACCCGCTGAGTTACTCCAGCACTATGTGAAACGTCACAGAACAGGGCAAGATTAGCAAATTTGCTGATGATACAGATGTGAGTGGTTTTGCAGATAGTGAAGACGGTTGAGAAAGATTGCAGGAGGATCTGGATCAATTAACCAGGTGGGCAGAGGAATGGTTGATGGTTGCATGGTTCCTTTAAGGTCGTGTCGCAGGTATATCAGGTGGTCAAAACGTATTTTGGCACTTTGGCCTTCATCAGTCAGAGTATTGAGTATAGAAGTTGTGAGGTCATGTTGCAGTTGTATAAGACGTGGTGAGACCGCATTTAGAATATTGTGTTCAGTTCTGGGCACCATGTTATAGGAAAGATGTCAAACTGAAAAGAGTACAGAGATCCCCATCCTGGATCAGTCCAATCAGGGTTGTGTCATCGGCAAATTTGAGAAGCTTGACAGAGGTGTCTGTGGAGGTGCAGTCATTGGTGTGGAGAGAGTAGAGGAGAGGGGAGAGTACGCATCTTGCGGTGCTCCTAGGCAGAGCGTTTGCGGGTCCGAGATATGCTTTCCCGTCTCACATGCTGCTTCCTGTCTGTCAGGAAGCTGGTGATCCACCGATAAAGGGCTTCAGGCACTGTCAACTCAGAAGGTTTGGAGCGTAGTAGCTCTGGCACAATGGTGTTGAATGCAGAGCTAAAATCAACAAACAAAATCCTCCCATTGGTCCCCTGGCGGTCTAGGTGCTGGAGGATGAAGTGGAGGCTCAGATTGACTGCATCATCCACAGATCTATTGGCCCAATATGCAAAATGCAGAGGGTCCAGCAGGGGGATTGTGATATTTTTCAGCTTGGCCAGCACAAGCCTTTCAACGGTCTCCATGACTACAGAGGTCAGTGCGACAAGCCTGTAGTCATTAAGACCAGTAATCCTTACCTTTTTGGGTACAGGGACAATAGTGGAGACTTTGAAGCAGGCAGGGACAGTGCATCTTTGCAGGGACTGGTTAAAAATGAGTAATTGGGTGTGAAGTGTTGGTGGGGGTGGGAAAGGGTCCACTCTTTTCATTACTGGAGTCTTGCCTTAAGTAGGTGTGAGGTGGTGAATGGGAAGGAGAGGGTGCAGGGTCCATTCTTTGCAGACTCTTCTCAGCTCTTTATCGATTAGGCGATCTTTTAACTCTTTAACGATTAGGCTATCGGCTTGATACATATTTACTCCCACACCCCCCCCCCCGATCGCGAAATGGAAATGTTTCATCTGGATATGATGATCCCATTAAAATGTATATTTATGTCACAAACTATGGAATTCATATTTTTCAGTATTATTATCAAGGAAAAGAAAGCAGTTTCAATTGTTTGATATTATTTGATATTGTTTAAAATTATTCATATGGAGGAGAAAATATAATAACTCTAAAACCTACCTTAATTTTGCAATCTCACTAAAGATAATCCCCCTTTCCCTCTCTCTCTCCCCCTCTGATGAAGATGAAGGTGGCGTGACCCCAGCGGGGGTGGCGTGATCCCAGCGGGGGTGGCGTGGGTGGCGTGGGCCCAGTCGGGGTCAGCAGTGGTGGTGTGGGCCCAGCGGGGGTGGCTTGGGCCCAGTTGGGGGTGGCTTGGGCCCAGCGGAGGTGGCGTGGGCCCAGCGGGGGTGGCTTGCGCCCAGCGGGGGTGGCGTGGGCCCAGCGGGGGTGGCGTGGGCCCAGCGGGGGTGGCGTGGGCCCAGCGGGGGTGGCGTGGGCCCAGCTGGGGTGGCGTGGGCCCAGCGGGGGTGGCGTGGGCCCAGCGGGGGTGACGTGGGCCCAGTGGGGGTGGTGTGGGCCCTGCGGAGGTGGCTTGGGCCCAGCGGGGGTGGCTTGGGCCCAGCGGGGGTGGCGTGGGCCCAGCGGGGGTGGCGTGGGCCCAGCGGGGGTGGCGTGGGCCCAGGGGGGGTGGAGTGGGCCCTGCGGGGGTGGCTTGGGCCCAGCGGGAGTGGCTTGGGCCCAGCGGGGATGGCGTGGGCCCAGCGGGGGTGGCGTGGGCCCAGCGGGGGTGGCGTGGGCCCAGCGGGGGTCAGCAGGAGTGGCGTGGGCCCACGCGGGATGGCGTGGGGGGAAGATGGCTTGGGCCTCGGTGGCGGGGGGAGGCGAGGGGAGCGGGCCTCGCCGCAGCGGCGTCTGGTGTTACAGCCGCTGGGTTCAGATTCAGCCACTCCCGCCCGGCGATGGGAGGACGGTCTCCTCCGTTGGTGAGGCTCCGACGCCGCGGATGGAGACGCTGGACCGGGCGGGCAGACACCGCACCCCCCCCCCCGGGCCCGGAGAAATGGGCACTCCCTTATCCCGCGGGCCAGATTTTTGCCGATTTTTTTTTTTCCCCTCGGGATTTTTTCTTACTCTGGGGGGGAAAAGGGGTGTGCGATCACACCCAACGCACCCCCCCCTTCGGACGGCCATGTGTTTACTTACATTAAATACAAATCCCTGAACTAAATGTGTTTCAAAAGAATCTTTTTAATTACGGGTTAATTACGGGAAAAAAGCTTATACTTAAATTCTGGAAAAACGCTCCTATACCAACAATAAATATGTGGATTTCAAATATGTTTGAAACATTACACCTGGAAGATATGAGACTCCTTCTTGCAGGCAAATCAGACCACTTCCAAAAGACGTGGTCTGCATTTATCGACTTACTACAAGTATAAGGTGCAACAGTACTTTAAAAAGAAATGGTATCAGGATCTGGTAAGGGGGGATGAAAAATACGAAGTTGGTATATCCCTTTTTGCGCGGTCTTCATAATAGAGCTTTTGTTTCTTTTTCTTTTTTTCTTTTCTTTGGCCTATTTCTTAACTTTTTTCCCTAACTCTTTGCTTAATGGGTCTTTCTTTTTGATCACTCTTTCACAATATCACGACTTTCTCTCACTTTCTTTACTTTCTTTATTTCTCTCTCTTTTTAAGCTTAAAAAATGAAGTGGTACAATAAATATAATAAGATATATTTGGCTTGTACTATTGTAATGTACTGTACTTCTAATAAATGAAATTATTTTAAAAAAAAAACATTTTTTTCAAAATGAAAAATAAGATATGTTACTAGATTTGTAATCCAGAGGGTTGAATTAATAGAGACAGCATTCCATTTTCTATGAAGAACTGGAATAAAATTAGCATCTAGCGAGGAAGCACACCACAAATACAGAGTACTTCCATACAGATCATGCAGATGATTCTAATCCCACATCAAAGGTGACAGGCAGAATTTGTGGAGAGAAGGAATGAGTTACGTTTCGGGTCAACACCCTTTTTCAGACTGAGAGTCAGGGGAGAGGGAATCACAGGATCGACATGCCAAAACTCCCAACCAAACGGAATTCTTGAAGTACGTTCACTAGAACGATTGCAGTGGTTGAAGGTGGTAGCTAACAACTACCTTCTCATGGGCGGGGTGTGTGTGTGTGTGTGTGTGTGTGTGTGTGTGTGTGTGTGTGTGTGTGTGTGTGTGTGTGTGTGTGTGTGTGTGTGTGTGTGTGTGTGTGTGAGAGTGTGTGAGAGTGTGTGTAAAAAAACGCTATGCGGTAGCGCTGAATTTTTTGCAGAATCAGGTTCCCTTCAGATTTGATGCTATATTTCACGTTATTGATATTTAAAGTTTAAAAAAATTCCAATTTTGAAAAAAATAATTGCCTTTGACAGGGAGACTCAACCAGCAGCTTCCTGTGATGATAGAAACATAGAAAATAGGTGCAGGAGTAGGGTATTCGCCCCTTCGAGCCTGCACCGCCATTCAATATGATCATGGCTGATCATCCACCTCAGTATCCTGTACCTGCCTTCTCTCCATACCCCCTGATCCCTTTAGCCACAAGGGCCACATCTAACTCCCTCTTAAATATAGCCAATGAACTGGCCTCAACTACCTTCTGTGGCAGAGAATTCCAGAGATTCACCACTCTCTGTGTGAAAAATGTTTTCCTCATCTCGGTCCTAAAAGATTTCCCCCTTATCCTTAAACTGTGACTCCTTGTTCTGGACTTACCCAACATCGGGAACAATCTTCCTGCATCTAGCCTGTCCAATCCCTTAAGAATTTTGTAAGTTTCTATAAGATCCCCCCCTCAATCTTCTAAATTCTAGCGAGTAAAAGGCGAGTCTATCCAGTCTTTTTTCATATGAAAGTCCTGACATCCCAGGAATCAGTCTGGTGAACCTTCTCTGTACTCCCTCTATGGCAAGAATGTCTTTCCTCAGATTAGGAGACCAAAACTGTACGCAATACTCCAGGTGTGGTCTCACCAAGACCCTGTACAACTGCAGTAGAACCTCCCTGCTCTTATACTCAAATCCTTTTGCTATGAATGCTAACATACCATTCGCTTTCTTCACTGCCTGCTGCACTTGCATGCCTACTTTCAATGACTGGTGTACCGATGACACCCAGGTCTCGTTGCATCTCCCCTTTTCCTAATCGGCCACCATTCAGATAATAGTCTACTTTCCTGTTTTTGCCACCAAAGTGGATAACCTCACATTTATCCACATTATACTGCATCTGCCATGCATTTGCCCACTCACCCAACCTATCCAAGTCACCTTGCAGCCTCCTATCACCTCCTGACAGCTAACACTGCCCCCCAGCTTCGTGTCATCCGCAAACTTGGAGATATTGCATTCAATTTCCTCATCCAGAATGACCCGTTTACTCCTACTCTTTGCTTCCTGTCTGCCAGCCAGTTCTCTACCCCCATCAATACTGAACCCCCAATACCGTGTGCCTTAAGTTTGCATACTAATCTCTTATGTGGGACCTTGTCGAAAGCCTTCTGAAAGTCCAGATATAACACAACCATTGATTCTCCCTTATCCACTCTAATAATAATAATATTAATAATAATAATACATTTTATTTTCGGGCACCTTGCAAATCTCAAGGTCACCTTACAAAGATTAAACAGAAGAGAAAAAAAAACATATAGTCGGAGAAAAATAAATAATAAGGACATCATCAATACACAAATTAAAGATAGAAATCGCTCCAAAGACAAAATAAAAAAAAACACAATGTGAAGAGAGAGCAGCGGCAGCTAATGCGCGCCAGCGTCCACTCTCTCTTCCGACAGCCATCTTGGACACAGACTAACAAAGTACCTTACACACAGAAAAATCATCCCCCCACAGTGGTTACCACTGTGGGGGAAGGCACAAAAGTCCAGTCCCCAACCCCAGTTCTCCCAAAAGTCAGGCCTATTAAGGCCACCGCTGTTGCCTCAACGGAGGCCCGATGTTCCTGGCCGTTCTAGCCGGGTTGCCTTGCCCCGACGTCGGGAGAGTCCTCACAGCGGCTGGGCCACCTGGAACGGCCGCTTCCTAGCAGGGGATTGTCGGCTTCCGAAGCCGACAAGGACGCACCGGGTTGGAGCTCCCAGGCTCCCGATGTTAATGTCGGCGCCGCCCGCTCCGCTCCGCAGACCCGCAGACCGGAGGTGTTGAACTCGGCGGTCCAGCTCACCAGAGCTCCAGCACGTCGATCCAGCGCGGCGACCCAGGCAAGGCATCGCCCGCACCGCTCCGCTCCACGATGGCGCTCCAGCGCTGTGCCGCCACAGAAGCCGAGGTGCTGGGCGGTCCCCACC
This sequence comes from Amblyraja radiata, assembly GCF_010909765.2. Classification (NCBI taxonomy): domain Eukaryota; kingdom Metazoa; phylum Chordata; class Chondrichthyes; order Rajiformes; family Rajidae; genus Amblyraja; species Amblyraja radiata. The sequence continues at coordinate 40,827,750 of NC_045978.1, read as the reverse complement.
AGGAAACGGAGCTCCAAGCCCACTGGTGGGCCACGAGGACAGGTCGACGGGCAGCCCAGAGAAAAAGCTGCCTCACCGACCAGGTAGGGACCTAGAAGTAAGGTTACCTCCTTCCCCCCACAATAAGAAGTCCATTTCTCCGAAAAAACGACGAACAAAACTAACTAAAAACTGAAAAAAAAATGAATTAAATGGACGGCTGCTGGTTAACAGCCGTTCCCCAAGATGGCTCCTCCTCGAGATGGCTCCTCCACTCTACTAGTTACATCCACGAAAAATTCTATAAGATTCGTCAGACATGATTTACCTTTCATAAATCCATGCTGACTTTGTCCAATTTCACCACTTTCCAAATGCGCTGCTATCCCATCTTTAATAACTGACTCTAGCACTGACTCTGATGTTAGACTAACTGGTCTGTAATTCCCCATTTTCTCTCTCCCTCCCTTTTTAAAAAGCGGGGTTACATTAGCTATCCTCCAATCCTCAGGAACTACTCCAGAATCATAAAGAGTTTTGAAAAATTATCACTAATGCATCCACTATTTCTGGGGCTACTTCCTTAGGTACTCTGGGATGCAGCCCATCTGGCCCTGGGGATTTATCGGCCTTTAATCCATTCAATTTACCTAACACCACCTCCGGCTAACATGGATTTCACTCAGTTCCTCCATCTCATTTGACCCCGGATCCCCTGCTATTTCCGGCAGATTATTTATGTCTTCCTTAGTGAAGACAGAACCAAAGTAGTTATTCAATTGGTCTGCCATGTCCTTGTTCCCCATGATCAATTCACCTGTTTCTGACTGCAAGGGACCTACATTTGTTTTAACTAATCTTTTTCTCTGTGTGGAATGAGCTTGTGTGGAATGAGCTTCCAGTGAAGGTGGTGGAGGCAGGTTCGTTTTTATCATTTAAAAATAAATTGGATAGTTATATGGACGGGAAAGGAATGGAGGGTTATGGTCTGAGCGCAGGTATATGGGACTAGGGGAAAATACGTGTTCGGCACGGACTAGAAGGGTCGAGATGGCCTGTTTCCATGCTGTAATTGTTATATGGTTATATGGAATACATGCATTTGCAATTATGTACACAATTTTTTTGCAACAATTACTTCAAGACAAATATCAATCCAAATGATGCACTTTTGGTTATTAAGGAACATGAAATTTCTTGCTAAATAACACCCTTAATGAAAATGTGTGTAATTAGACTAAAAGGTTTAATATATCCCATATATTTTGTCATTCAATGCATGCCAATATTTAATTGAAATTCTTTCATTCGCTATTCCCTGTGCTTCATTAAAGAAATCCCTTTTAAAAACAGATCAAATTGCTTCATCTCACAGTCCGTCTGATTGTTAATCAACTAATTGACACAACAAAGATCTTAGTTTAATTTGTATATCCTATTAAAGCCTTTATGAAATTTAATCGTTGAAGCTCCTTAATTTAATGTTAAATTATTAAAAGTTCTTTCAAGTATTAAATGTTTTGTTGCATCAAAAAATTCTACGTCTGCATGCCAATGAAATGTGGTTACAGTATTTTGTTAAGCAACTAGAACTTGATATATTCTTCAGGCAGAAAGGAAGGTTGCAAAGTGGTTGCAAATGAAAAAGAAATACCAAAACTTCAATTACCACAACTGTTAAAATTCATTCACAATATTCTAAATGGCTTGCTCAACACAATGTCCAGACTGCATATAAGATGAATCTAAAGATGGAGAACTAGTATTTAACATTTCCCTCTATAGTTGCTACCTGATCCGCTGAGTTCCTCCAGCAATTTATTTTTTACTCATTTTCCAGTATCTCCTCCTCTCCGACAGGAGTTCTGCAAGACCTTCTCTCACTGCTCGCTCTCTGTGACCTAGTCACAAACCGTGGCTCTTTGACCATGTTCTCACCCGAAGGGTCCTGGCTCAAAACGTGTTCTTTGCATTTCCCTCCACAGATGCTGCTTGACCCACTGATTTCCTCCAGCAGTTTCTTTTTACTTATGATTCCAGTATCTGCAGTTTCACGTATCTCTACATTTCAAGACAAAGGCACTTTATTGATCTGCATTTATATTTATGTACAACCTCATCAATCACATCTTCTTATCCACAGCTCTGACCAACTACTACTACGACCATGAACTCCTTCGATATACAGTATTTTATGAGAAATCCTGATTCGGCACTAGTCAACAGTAAGAGTTAAAAGTCAAGTCAAGTCAAGTCACATTTATTTATATAGCACATTTAAAAAACAACTCTCGTTGGCCAAAGTGCTTTACATTTGTTATAAGAATAGCACAACAAAACAGACTACATACATATATACATGTAGCCCTCACTCAGAGGACGTCAGGAAAGGCTTGGGAGTATAGATAAGTCTTTAGTCTTGACTTAAAAGAGTCGATGGAGGGGGCAGTTCTGATGGGAAGGGGGATGCTGTTCCACAGTCTAGGGGCTGCAACCGCAAAGGCGCGGTCGCCCCTGAGCTTATGCCTAGACCGTGGGATATTCAGCAACCCCAAGTCGGCCGATCTGAGGGGCCTGGAGGTGGAGTAGTGGGTGAGAAGACTTTTGATGTAGGTGGGGGCAAGCCCATTGAGGGCTTTGTAGACATGGAGAAGTATTTTGAAGTTTATACGGAACCGCACAGGGAGCCAGTGGAGAGAGGCCAGGATCGGGGTGATGTGGTCCCTTTTTCGGGTGCCCGTCAGGAGTCTCGCTGCGGCGTTTTGGACCAGTTGCAGGCGGGACAGGGAAGATTGGCTGATGCCAGTGTAAAGAGAGTTGCAGTAATCTAGGCGGGAGGAGATGAATGTGTGGATGATCTTTTCCAGGTCATCAAACTGGAGGAATTCTTTTATTTTAGCTATCGTCCGAAGCTGAAAGAAGCTAACTTTTACCACGGCATTGATTTGTTTGTCAAATTTCAGTGCTGAGTCAAATATCACGCCAAGGTTTTTGACGTGAGGTTTGAGTAGTGGGGTAATGGCCGGTTCTCACGGTGCGACCTGACGCAAGATGTCACAAGAGTGAAGTGGTCGTGGTCCAGCACGAGTTCCGCACGATATAACGGGGGGTAGATAAAGAGTTCCCACGGTACTCGGCAATTCTGTCATTTGTGCGAGTGACTTGTCCGTCTCCCGATCTTTCCCGTTAATCGTGAATGAACATCGTGGACGGTAGTGTAGTTAATCACGTGGCACAAATGATGTCACTTTTTTTCACACACTATATAAATATCCTCCGTTCGTAGAATTGGCTCATTTGCAGACATGCCTATACAAAGTTGGTTCGAGTACAGGCTGGTTGTTATTTTCATTGACGCGCTGTATGCATTAGCGCAACATGTGCATCGAAAACGCTTGCGTGAAGGCAGAAGGGTGAGATTAATTAAAAAGAGAATTAAGAGGAAGTCTCACTGGGTTAAGCCCATGTTTCAACGGAGACCTCAATTTGGACAATATGAGCAACTGCTTAATGTGCTGTGCGAAGAGGATAAAAGTGCATTCAAAAACTTTGTCAGAATTTCACCCGAGCTCTTTAATGAGTTAAAGAATAATTTGGGACCTCTGCTGAAGAAGACTGACACTGTAATGAGAAAGGCACTGGAACCAGGGTTGCGCATAGCAATCACCCTCCGCTACTTGGCCTCAGGCGATTCTTATAAAAGTCTGTCTTACAACTTTCTTGTCGCCACCAACAGCATCTGTGGTATTGTCCGAGAAACCTGTGAGGCGATCATCCAATTTTATTCAGCTGAAGTGATGGAATGCCCCAGTACACCAGATGCGTGGAAGAGAGTTGCACTGGGGTTTGAAAACAGGTGGAACTTTGCTCACACATGCGGGGCTTTGGATGGCAAGCATGTGGCAATTCGTAAACCACCCGGAGGTGGCTCAAATTATTTCAATTACAAGAAATTCCACTCAATTGTACTCATGGCGGTGGTTGATTATAACTACAACTTCCTGTATGTGGATGTGGGCACACCTGAAAGTGTTGGTGATGGCCGGATTTGGAAAGAAACCTGGCTTGGAAAGAAATGGAAGGTGGAACAGCAGGCATGCCTGATCCAGAACCTCTGTCAGGAGAAGACAGCCCGGACATCCCATATGCGATGGTTGCTGATGAAGCCTTTGCACTACGGCCCTGGATTATGAAGCCATATCCACAGAGGAATCTAACTAGGGAACAGAGGATCTTCAATTACAGGCTGTCAAGGGCCAGGAGGGTAGTAGACAATTATTTTGGCATCTTGGCAAACAGATTTAGATGCTTGCTCAAGACAATGGAGCAGAGGCCCAAGAATGTGGAGAGTATAGTATATGCAGCATGTGTTCTGCACAACCTGATCCGAATGAGAGGTGCAGCTGCTGGATCAGCAACATCCATCCAGGACGGTGACATAGTGGACAGTGACACAGGGGAAGTAACACTAGGTGCTTGGAGAAGTGGTGCGAACAAGTTGAAAATGGTCTCACTGCAGCGTTTGAAAGGTAACTCGGGCACATCCAGTGTGAAAGAGCAAAGAGACCATCTCTGCGCTTACTACAATTCACAATTGGGGAGTGTGCCGTGGCAGGACAGCTATATTGATGGGTAGCCGACCACAGGAACACTACTGCATGTTATAAGCTGACTTCCTAGTGTTGTCCTCTGAAAAATGCTTCCTATAAGATGTTCGTCCGCAAAACCTGCCGTTTAGAACATTGCATTGTCCCTTTAAATGCCTGAGTTCACGCTTGTAGCGGAGGTTGATGGATATAATGTGTTTTAAATAATCTCGCGTGCCTCATTTGTTGTATTTCGTGTTTGCGAGGCCCTTTTACAGACAAATGTTTTGTGTGATGCATCTCCTCTCACTATGTGACAGAATTCGTCTTCTTATATTGTCAAATAGGAATAAAGACTTTGTATCACATTTACCGTGTTGATTGTCTTATTTCATTTTCTACCAAGAGGTGAAGAACACGTTTAAATAGCTGAACATTTCAGGGTCCTGCACACTCAAAAATGTAAATGAGTGAAAATGTGATTATATCACCTCCATTAAGGTATTTTGTGTTTCAGCATGAGAGGGATTATAACATTAGAGACATTCATCTTGTAGTGATGTATTAATGACGATTTGCAGACATCAAGCTGATAGTAAAAAATAAATTTATTTAGCAGTGAGGTAAACAAGCAATGACAATCAAAATGCTGAGGTAAAAGCTTTATCACACTTCAGGATATAATAAAATGTGGAGCCACCAAAATGAGCATTACATCACCACTCACATGAGCACCCGGGATACTCCGCAGCCTTCGTCTCCAGCAGGTTGCGCTTTCTCTCCCTATTTCTATAATCCTCTCTGGATTTGTCATAGAGAATCTCATTGCATTGGTACCACTCCACCAGTTCCCCCTCTTGTTCCCTGTTGAAATTATATGGCCTTACCTTCTGCCATCTTCCCTTTATGTTATCGTCTGCTGAGGCTATTGGGGAGGCAACAGCTACTGGGGAGGCAATCTCAAATCCACCTTGATCACCCTCTCCCTGCTCCAAGGAGCCCACAGGCAGTGGTATCTCTGGCATCTCCTCTTGCCTCTCCACCTGTCTCTCTTGCTGAGTCTCCTCCTCATTTACCTGCATGGCTAAAAACTTTCTGACTTTCTTTGACCCCTTTCTTTGCGCTTTTCTGAGAGGCATCTCTGCAAGTCTTACTGTGAAAAAGATTCTCAAACAATGACAATTAGGTGGGACGTCCTCGATGGACACATGGTCAATTGGCGATATTGAGACCACCTTTTTTACTCACCTTATGTCCCCTCTGTCAAGCTTCCGGGTTTACCGTTCGCAGGAGTTCCCACGGTACCCGCAAGAGTCATTACGGATATCGCACTGGCATCTGCATTCATACAATGTTGCAACGCTGCTCAAGTCACTCTTGGAGAAATTCAAAAATTTTTGAATTTTCTCCCGACCTTACAAAGTTACACGACTACCTGCCGTTAGCGCCACGGAGGTCCTCGGTGGTCCACGAATGCCGTACTGCTATCGCAGAAGGTTCCCACGATGTTAAACTCTTGTTAAGTCTTGCTTCAGGTCGCACCGTGAGAAAGCCCTTTAAGGCTTCCAAGGCTGCCTGCTATCATTTTGATTGAGTCCGAGGAGCCGAGAAGGATGACCTCAGACTTACTCTCGTTTAGTTGGAGGAAGTTCTGGGCCATCCAACACTTTATATCCTCGAGGCAGTGGGTAAGGTTAAACAGAATAGATTGGTTTTTGGGCTTCAGGGGGAGATAGAGTTGGGTATCGTCTGTGTAGCAATGGAAGGAAATGCCGTGCCTTTCAATGACTTGGCCTAAGGGGGGCATATACAGGGAGAAGAGAATGGGGCCAAGGATGGAACCTTGTGGAACCCCACAGCAGAGATTAGCTGGGGAGTGAAGTGAAGAGTATTTAATTGTTATATGTACCGATAACAGAACAATTACATTCTTACTTGCAGCAACAGGCTCTCAAATGCAAAAGACTCGCAACATACAGAGAGATATAATAATTAACACATGCAATAAATTACAGTACCCTCCATAATATTTGGGACAAAGACCCATCATTTATTTATTTGCCTCTGTACTCCACAATTTGAGATTTGTAATAGAAAACATCACATGTAGTTAAAGTGCACATTGTCAGATTTTATTAAAGGCCATTTCTATATATTTTCGCTTCACCATGTGAAATTACAGCTGTGTTTATACATAGTCCCCCCATTTCAGGGCACCATAATGTTTGGGAGACATGGTTTCACAGGCGTTTGTAATTGCTCAGGTGTGTTTAAATGCCTCCTTAATGCAGGTATAAGAGAGCTCTCAGCACCTAGTCTTTCCTCCAATCTTTTCATCACCTTTGGAAACTTTTATTGATGTTTATCAAAATGAGGACCAAAGTTGTGCCAATGAAAGTCAAAGAAGCCATTATGAGACTGAGAAACACGAATAAAACTGTTAGAGACATCAGCCAAACCTTAGGCTTACCAAAATCAACTGTTTGGAACATCATTAAGAAGAAAGAGATCACTGGTGAGCTTCCTAATCGCAAAGGGACTGGCAGGCCAAGGAAGACCTCTACAGCTGATGGCAGAAGAATTCTCTCTATAATAAAGAAAAATCCCCAAACAACTGTCCGACAGATCTGAAATACTCTGCGGGAGTCAGGTGTGGATTTGTCAATGACCACTGTCCGCAGAAGACTTCATGAACAGAAATACAGAGGCTACACTGCAAGATGCAAACCACTGGTTAGCCGCAAAAATAGGATGGCCAGGTTACAGTTTGCCAAGAAGTGCTTAAAAGAGCAACCACATTCTGGAAAATGGTCTTGGAAAACGGTCTTGTGGACAGATGAGACGAAGATTAACTTATATCAGAGTGATGGCTAGAGCAAAGTATGGAGGAGAGAAGGAACTGCCCAAGATCCAAAGCATACCACCTCATCTGTGAAACACGGTGGTGGGGGTGTTATGGCCTGGGCATGTATGGCTGCTGAAGGAACTGACTCATCTATCTTCATTGATGATACAACTGATGGTAGTAGCATAATGAATTCTGAAGTGTATAGACACATCCTATCTGCTCAAGTTCAAACAAATGCCTCAAAACTCATTGGCCGGCGGTTTATTCTACAGCAAGACAATGATCCCAAACATGCTGCTGAAGCAACAAAGGAGTTTTGCAAAGCTAAAAAATGGTCAATTCTTGAGTAGCCAAGTCAATCACCCGATCTGAACCCAACTTTTATATGCTGAAGAAAAAACTGAAGGGGACTAGCCACCAAAACATAAGCTAAAGATGGCTGCAATACAGGCCTGGCAGAGCATCACCAGAGAAAACACCCAGCAACTGGTGATGTTCATGAATCACATACTTCAAGCAGTCATTGCATGCAAAGGATATGCAACAAAATAATGAACATGACTACTTTCATTTACATGACATTGCTGTGTCCCAAACATTATGGTCCCCTGAAATGGGGGGACTATGTATAAACACTGCTGTAATTTCTACGTGGTGAAACCAAAATCTATAAAATTGGCCTTTATTAAAATCTGACAATGTGCACTTTAACCACATGTGATTTTTTATATTACAAATCTCAAATTGTGGAGTACAGAGGCAAATAAGGTGGTTCCTTGTTCCTGTGCTGTGTTTTTAAAGCCAGTAAGACCATACTAGGAAAAGTATGTACTGTTCAGGTTGCCTAGCTATAGGAAGGGTGTTATTAAGCTGGAAAAGGTATAGGAAAGCTTCACAGGGAGGTCCCACACCTACCCAAAATACCTTCTCTATATTTATATATCCATAGAAACTCTGTAGGAAAGAACTGCAGATGCTGGTTTAAATCGAAGATAGACACAAAATGCTGGAGTAACTCAACAGGACAGGTAGCATCTCTAGAGAGAAGGAATGGGTGACATTTCGGGTCGAGACACTTCTTCAGACTGAATCGTCACCATTCCTTCTCTCCAGATATGCTGCCTGTCCCTCTGAGAAACTCTTACAGTTCATTTTGATATTACACACAATTTTTCTCTCTAAATCAATTTTCTTCCTCAATTTTCTTCCTTAATTGAACTCTAGGTTGTGAAGATTTCATCATACATGGAGGTAACAATTTTTTAGTAATCTTGTCAAAAAAGTATAACATCCAGAAAATAAAGATAATGTAAATATTAACCTGTTGGGAGACTCATCTTAGAGTCATAAAGTGATTCGGCCCACTTGCCCACGCCGGCCAACATGTCCCAGCTAGACTAGTCTCACCTGCCCACGTTTGGTCCATATCCTTCCAAACCTGTCCTATCCATGTACATGTTTAACTGTTTCTTAAATGTTGGGATAGTCCCTGCCTCAACTACCTCCTCTGGCAGCTTGTTCCATACATCCACCACCCTTTGTGTGAAAAAGTTACCCACTCAGACACCTACTAAATCATTTCCCCTTCAGCTTAAACCTATGTCCTCTGGTCCTCGATTCACCTACTCTGGGCAAGAGAATCTGTGCATCTGCCCGATCTATTCCTCCCATGATCTTATACACATATATAAGACCCCTCATCCTCCTGCACTCCGAGGAATAGAGTCCCAGCCTACTCAACCTTCCCCCATAGCTCACATCCTCTCGTCCTGGCAACGTTCTCGTAAATCATCTCTGTACCCTTTCGAGCTTGACAACATCCTTCCTATAACAGGGTGTCCAGAACTGATGTTGAACAGGTACTTTGGATCCGTCTTCACTAAGGAGGACACAAAGAATCTTCCTGATGTACTAGTGGCCAGAGGATCTGGGGTGATGGAGGAACTGAAGGAAATCCACATTAGGCAGGAAATGGCGCTGGGTAGACTGATGGGACTGAAGGTTGATAAATCCCCAGGGCCTGATGGTCTGCATCCCAGGGTACTTAAGGAAGTGGCTCTAGAATTCGTGGACGCATTGGTGATCATTTTCCAATGTTCTATAGATTCAGGATCAGTTCCTGTGGATTGGAGGGTAGCTAACGTTATCCACTTTTTAAGAAAGGCAGGAGAGAGAAAACATGGAATTATAGACCAGTTAGCCTGACATCGGTGGTGGGGAAGATGCTGGAGTCAATCATAAAAGATGAAATAGCGGTACATTTGGGTAGCAATAACTGGATCAGTCCAAGTCAGCATGGATTTACGAAGGGGAAATCATGCTTGACTAATCTTCTGGAATTTTTGAGGATGTAGCTAGGAAAATGGACAAGGGAGAGCCAGTGGATGTAGTGTACCTGGACTTTCAGAAAACATTTGATAAGGTCCCACATAGGAGATTAGTGGGCAAAATTAAGACACATCGTAATGGGGGTAGAGTGCTGACATGGATAGAAAATTGGTTGGCAGACAGGAAACAAAGAGTAGAGATTAACTGGTCCCTTTCAGAATGGCAGGCAGTGACTAGTGGGGTACCGCAAGGCTCGGTGCTGGGATGCAGCTATTTACAATATTAATGATTTAGATGAAGGGATTACAAGTAACATTCGCAAATTTGCAGATGACACAAAGCTGGCTGGCAATGTGAACTGTGAGGAGGATGCTATGAGAATGCAGGGTGACTTGGACAGGTTGGGTGAGTGGGCAGATGCATGGCAGATGCAGTTTAATGTGGATAAATGTGAGGTTACCCACTTTAGTAGCAAAAACAGGAAGGCAGATTACTATCTAAATGTGTCAAGTTGGGAAAAGGGAAAGTAAGCATGCAGGTACAGCAGGCAGTGAAGAAAGCGAATGGCATGTTGGCCTTTATAACAAGAGGAGTTGAGTAAAGGAGCAAAGAGGTCCTTCTGCAGTTGTACAGGGCCCTTGTGAGACCACACCTGGAGTATTGTGTGCAGCTTTGGTCTCCAAATTTGAGGTAGGACATTCTTGCTATTGAGGGAGTGCAGTGTAGGTTCACAAGGTTAATTCCTGTGATGGCGGGACTGTCATATGTTGAAAGAATGGAGAGGCTGGGCTTGTATACTCTGGAGTTTAGAAGGATGAGAGGATATCTTATTGAAACATAAGATTATTAAGGGTTTGGACACGCTAGAGGCAGGAAACATGTTCCCGATGTTGGGGGAGTCCAGAACCAGGGGCCACAATTTAAGAATAAGGGGTAAGCCATTTAGAACGGAGACGAGGAAACACTTTTTCTCACAGAGAGTTGTGAGTCTGTGGAATTCTCTGCCCCTGAGGACGGTGGAGGCCGGTTCTCTGGATACTTTCAAGAGAGAGCTAGATAGGGCTCTTAAAGATAGCGTAGTCAGGGTAAACATAGAAACATAGAAAATAGGTGCAGGAGTAGGCCATTCGGCCCTTCGAGCCTGCACCGCCATTCAATATGATCATGGCTGATCATCCAACTCAGTATCCTGTACCTGCCTTCTCTCCATACCCCCTGATCCCTTTAGCCACAAGGGCCACATCTAACTCCCTCTTAAATATAGCCAATGAACTGGCCTCAACTACCTTCTGCGGCAGAGAATTCCAGAGATTCACCACTCTCTGTGTGAAAAAAGTTTTCCTCATCTCGGTCCTAAACGATTTCCCCCTTATCCTTAAACTGTGACCCCTTGTTCTGGACTTCCCCAACATCGGGAACAATCTTCCTGCATCTAGCCTGTCCAAACCCTTAAGAATGGACACGGTACACCCACAGGGTAATGGGGAGAAGGCAGGAACGGGGTACTGATTGGGGATTATCAGCCGTGATCACATTGAATGGCGGTACTGAAAAGGGCCGAATAGCCTACTCCTGCACCTATTGTCTATTGAACACATTACTCTAAATACAGCCTGACCAACATCTTACACATCTGCAACATGACCTCCCAACGTCCATACTCAATACTGTGACTGATGCAAGGCCAATCATCCAAAAGCCTTTTTAACCACCCGATCTACCAGCGACTCCACCTTCAAGGAACAATGCACCCGCACCCTTAGATCTCTCTGCTCTACAACACTATCCAGAGCCCTGCCATTCACTGTGTAGATCCTGCCCATGTTAGATTTCCCAAAATGCAACACCGCACAATTATCTGCATTAAATTCCAAGAACCATTCCTCAGCCCACCTGGCCAATCGATCAAGATTCTGCTACAATTTTTCATGACCATCTTCTTTAGACAAATGTCAGTGTCTAGGTTAAAACTTTTTAGAATCGTTTGCCGCCGGATCCCCGTAAACCAGCTGTCTTTACTACTTTGTGCACTCTTCTTTACTATTTAACATTATTCTTGACCTCTTTTGTTAGTCACTGCTCATACCTCTTTCTTATGGATTCTCTTTCTCATTGGGATAAATTCCTGTCAAATATTATGCACATAAGGGCCTGTCCCACGATGCGAGTTCACCCAAGAGCTCTCCTGAGTTAAAAAAAAAAACAAACTCGTGGTAAGTACATAGAATGTACGTAGCGGTTACGTCAGAGCTCGTGGATGTCTCGTAGCGGCTTGTATTGCTAACGGCAGGTACTCGGGAAATGCGGAAACTCGTGAAGTTTTTTCAACAGTGAGAAATATTAAAGATTAAAAAAAAACTCGTGATGAGGTACCACGAGTTTGATTTTTTTTTTAAACTCGGGCGAGCTCTTGGGTGAACTCGCATCGTGGGACAGGCCCTTAACTGTTTGAATATATGCCTCTGTTTATTTACTGACTCGCTTAGCTTATTTTCCCAGTTTACCAAGACAACTCCACATTTATACCATTATAATTGCCCTTAAGAAAGTTAAAGACAGTGGCTTTGGTGTACACCCTCAAATCTAGAATTGTATCATATTGTGGTCACTACCTTCGAGGGGATCTTTAACCATAAGACCTACGGCCAGAAATGCATGCAGCCTTCTCATAGGCAAGATTATTCAATACCAAGATTTTCTCTAATTCAAATGCAAATGATAGCTTTCTCCTTCAGCTGAAATTTAAATCGACTCAAATAAATATCTTTTTGTTGTTGCTGTTGTCAGACAAAGCACTGGATTCAAAAATCAATCATTCTATTGTTCACCAATTGCAAAAGGTAAAAAAAATATTAATGTTAAATTTCCTAGTTTTTCGTGTTTTAAGAATGAATTAGCAGCTAACACCATTAACCATTTCTGCATAGTATATTCCCATGGTTGTTGCTATGGAATCTATGTTGATACTTTTGTTTTGTGGGTGGAATTATACATTTATTTGGTTTACGGACAATATAGCAGCAAGATGTGTCTTAATAAATTGTGTCTGAGGTTGGAATTTTCCTTTAAACGACCACATCCCTGATGAAAAATGTTCAAACTTGCAAATGATCGTTGGTGGTACTCGTTGCCACAATAGGTCATGAATAATACCTTTGTTTCTCAGCCATGGTATAATAACCAATAAAGATCTCTTTAACTGAGGCAGCATCGCCAAGAGAATAATGCATCCATTTAATATTGACCCCTGTATAAATGGAAAATGGATTTCTATAGCTCCCCCAAATTATTTTCATCTTATTGATTGTAAATAATATATAAATGAAATGCTGTATATTTAAAAAAAACAACCTGCACAAAAAAAACAAAAGCACACAAATGCTGCTATTTTTAGAGGCTGGTGAGTCATTTTATATCCATCTTTTAAAGGTTATATGACGTACAACAGCAGTAATTGCTGCAAAAGCTTATAATACTGTGGGCTGATGGATTCATTCAGAAACCACAAAGGGCCATGTCCTTTAAGCTGTTTACTGTTGTTCCGTGTCCTTGGAAAATTACAATGGCATGTAACAAGCTGGGCGTGCCCAAAGGATACCATATAATCTATACTGATGTTTTCTATAATTTTAGTTATATTCTGTAACTGCTTTTTAACCTAGACACTGACACTTGCCTACAAAAGATGAGCCTCCAGCGGCATCATATTTACATTATGTTGATTTGCTGCTTGTTATTATTTTTGATGAGAGCACTAATGAATTGCCACCTCAATGTTGTAAAGGCACTCATCGATTTCCGTAATAGGTGAGTTGCGTAAACTCGCACTTAATTCACAATAGGTAGTCCAGTTTCTGAATTCCCTGTGTTATTGTGATGGGAGAATGGCAAGTGCTTCCCGACAACTTCCTAGATATAAAAGCATTGCCTGTGCTCGCTGCTCTTCCAGTTTCGGCCACTTTGGGTGCGACACTGGGAAGGGGAGCATGAACGAGGGAGGCGGTGGTGAACAACTCCCAGCCGAGTTGCCCACATCTTCCACAAGATGCACCAATGAGCCCCTCTTCACCAGTGGCTCACGTTGTAGAGGACATCTGACACTCCGGGGAGGAGGCGGTGGGCCGATGGTGGAGGGGAGTGAACAAAGCAATAGCTGACAGGAAGAATCACCGACATGGAATGGTGAGTGCCTGGGACACGTTGCCGGGGGTGGTTGCAGAGGCATATACGATGGTAACATTTAAAAGTCTTTAAGGATATGGATTATGTGCAAGTTTTTCTTGGCATCATATTTAGCACTGATGTTGTTTGCCGGAGTGCCTGTTCCTGTGCAGTATTGTTCTATGTATAACTATCTTCCTATTTATGACCTCATTAGCATATGGTTCAGGCTGTAATTCTAAAATTATAACCTTAGAAATCCACTTCCAACTTTCCAACTTACTCCCTAAATTCTCTGTGAAAAAAATTATCTCTTTTCCTGTCCATTTCATTGGTACAGGTCAACCACCGATTGTCCGGCAACTGGTGATGCGGCACCTCCTTTAATCCGCACACAACTACGAGAGCACACTTGAAATATTCATGGAAGTCCCTGTGAAAATGTGGCTACTAGGTCGGGTGAAGCGGCCGATTTCGGTGGGTTGAATTTGCCCCGTGGCCGGTGAATCTGTTTTTATAGCCAACTTCTGAGGCCGATTTTGTGGGTCTGGGTCTGCCCTGGCCCCCTAATCAGACCATTCTAGTACTGTTCGACTCCTCTCGGAGATCTGCATCAGAAGGCGGGGGCAGTGGGTATGGCCACCCTACCTCACTCAGATTTGGCAATTCTCAGGTTGGTGATCGTAGGCCTGGTAGTCCTGTCGGGAAAACTGCACCTAGGCAGGAGGTCCCCCATCAGGACATGCGAGGGCAAATCGTTAACTGATGCCTGGCGTGCCCATGTAGGAAATGTAAGTTTCACTGTAGATTTAATTTACATTTAATACTGGTTTTATTTAAATTTCCAGCTGTCCCTGGTACTTTACAGACACGGGAGGGGTATAATGTGTGTCAGAGGTATATTGTTGTACCATTATTACAGACCTCTGTTGGGCTGGCAAAATGCATCATCAGGCAAGGGTGCCAGAAAATCAGCGGTGGATCTGTAGTAATATGGACTATGCTCTCTGGCTGTTTACCCTCTCCTTTCTGAATTCCCTGTACCCGCTCAGAGACATCCTTGACCACACCAGGGAGGTTACACACCATCCTCAAATTTTACATGGGTCCACAGAAACACTTGTTTGTTCCCCTGACAGAGTTCCCCATCACTTCTGCTCACCTGGACTTTGTCCTTCCCTGTTGTTCAACAGAGCCAGCCATGCTACCACTGATCTGCCTGCTGCTATTGCTTACCCCTTACAGGCCATTCCTCTACCCCCTCATCAGTTTGCCAAGTTGATTTACCTGTTTGAGAAAGGAATAGCCATAGGGAACTCCTGCACTACCTGGCTAACTCACTCATCTATCTGGCTAAACGTGCGGATGGCCACCTATCTGGACCCACTATCTATGGCTCGGCAAGTCCAACTGCTACTCTGACAGAACCATACACGGGCGGCCATGGTGCCGCAGCGGTATAATTGCTGCCTTACAGCAAGTGCAGCTCTGGTGACCCGGGCTCGATCCCGACTACGGTGCGGTCTGTACGGAGTTTGTACGTTCTCCCCGAGACCTGCGTGGGTTTTCTCCGAGATCTTTGCTTTCCTCCCACACTCCAAAGACGTACAGGTTTGTAGGTTAATTAGCATGGTAAACGTAAAAATTGTCCCTAGTGGGCGTAGGATAGTATTAATGTGCGGGGATTGCTGGTCGGCGTGGACCCAGTGGGCCGAAGGGCCTGTTTCCGCACTGTATCTCTAAAACTAAAAAAAACTAAATACAGTTTAAAAGTAGCTGCAGCTGAACACACCTCTTGCAAACTAATCATCAGGGACAACTGATCTCTCCCTGCTCCGTTATTTCACAGGAGCAGCACAACACTCCACTGACTGCCATTTCTACCCCTCAAGTTATCACTGACATAAAGAAAGAAAAGGATAACCATTCAAACTTTTAGCTGAAGCATAATTCTGCACTTCGACATCAAGCAGAGCACTTTCACCTCAAAACATCCACTCTCAAGATGGTTGCCCTGGGAAAGTTCAGTCTCTTTAAATCACACCTTTCCCTCTATGCAGATAAATCACACCTTTCCTTCTATTCAAATAAAGCCAACATATAGTCAGACCATTTTATTATTTTAAAGTTTAAAATGTTGACTCTCATTTCATAATAGATTTTTATTTAATTTCAAGCACTAACCATGAATAGGACTAATTAGGCAAAGTAGTAAAATGTGTTTTATTCACTGCCTGCTGTACCTGCATGTTTACTTTCATTTAATCAAAATATTTTTTCTCTAATACGCGATAGACAATAGGTGCAGGAGTAGGCCATTCGGCCCTTTGAGCCAGCACCGACATTCAATGTGTTCATGGCTGATCATTCCAATCAGTACCCCGTTCCTGCCTTCTCCCCATATCCCCTGACTCCGCTTTTTATAATAGTCCTATCTAGCTCTCTCTTGAAAGTATCCAGAGAACTGGCCTCCACCGAAGCAGAGAATTCCACACTCACAATTCTCTGGGTGAAAAAGTGTTTCCTCATCTCCGTTCTAAATGGCTTACCCCTATTTTCTTAAACTGTGGCCCCTGGTTCTGGACTCCCCCAACATCAGGAACATGTTTCCTGCCTCTAGCGTGTCCAAACCTTTAATAATCTTATATGTTTCAATAAGATGCCCTCTCATCCTTCTAAATTCCAGAGTATACAAACCCAGCCGCTCCATTCTCTCAGCATCAGTCCCGCCATCACGGGAATTAACCTTGTGAACTTACGCTGCACTCCCTCAATAGCAAGAATGTCCTTCCTCAAATTTGAAGATCAAAACTGCACACAATACTCCAGGTGTGGTCTCACAAGGGCCCTGTACAACTGCAGAAGGACCTCTTTGCTCCTATACTCAACTCCTCTTGTTATGAAGGCCAACATGCCATTAGCTTTCTTCACTGCCTGCTGTACCTGCATGTTTACTTTAATTGACTGATGAACAAGACCCCCAATTCCCGTTGCACTTCCCCTTTTCCCAACTTGATGCCATTTAGATAATAATCTGCCTTCCTGTTTTTGATACCAAAGTGGATAACCTCACATTTATCCACATTAAACTGCATCTGCCATGCATCTGCCCACTCACCCAACCTGTCCATGCATTTCCTGCATTTTCATAGCATCCTCCTCACAGTTCACACTGCCACCCTGCATTTTCATAGCATCCTCCACACACTTCACACAGCCACCCAGCTTTGTGTCATCTGCAAATTTGCTAATGTTACTTGTAATCCCTTCATCTAAATTATTAATATTGTAAATAGCTGCGGTCCCAGCACCGAGCCTTGCGGTACCCCACTAGTCACTGCCTGCCATTCTGAAAGGGACCGGTTAATCCCTACTCTTTGTTTCCTGTCTGCCAACCAATTTTCTATCTATGTCAGCACTCTACCCCCAATACCATGTGCCCTAATTTTGCCCACTAATCTCCTATGTGGGACCTTATCGAATGTTTTCTGAAAGTCCAGGTACACTACATCCACTGGCTCTCCCTTGTCCATTTTCCTAGTTACATCCTCAAAAAATTCCAAAAGATTAGTCAAGCCCCTTTAGAAATCCATGCTGACTTGGACCAATCCTGTTACTGCTATCCAAATGTGCCACTATTTTATCTTTTATAATTGACTACAGCATTTTCCCCACCACTGATGTCAGGTTAACTGGCCCATAATTCCATGTTTCTTCTCTCCCGCCTTTCTTAAAAAGTGGGATAACATTAGCTACCCTCCAATCCACAGGAACTGGTCCTGAATCTATAGAACATTGGAAAATAATCACCAATGCGTCCACAATTTCTAGAGCCACTTCCTTAAGTACCCTGGGATGCAGATCATCAGGCCCTGGGGATTTATCAGCCTTCAGTCCCATCAGTTTACCCAACACCATTTCCTGCCTAATGTGGATTTCCTTCAGTTCCTCCGTCACCCCAGATCCTCTGGCCACTAGTACATCAGGAAGATTGTTTGTGTCCTCCTTAGTGAAGACAAATCCAAAGTACCTGTTCAACTCATCTGCCATTTCCTTGTCCCCCGTAATAAATTCACCCTTTTCAGTCTTCAAGGGTCCAACTTTGGTCTTAACTAATTTTATCCTCTTCACATACCTAAAGAAGTTAGAGCCCATAAGTTAGTTCCTTAGGACTTTCTGTGAAACAGGGGATTTACTATATTTGCCATAAATTAATCTGGTCACAGAGTAATAGAGATGCTGCACATATACAGGCCCTTCAGCCCACCAAGTGTAAAGTGACCATCAACCAGTCATTTACACAAAATTCTATAATTCCAGTTTTTATTCTCCCCTAACCCACATTGCAATCAGCCCTGCCCTTACTTCCCCCTGCCAGATTCTGCCATTCACCCACACTCTACGACCAATTAATCAACCAACTCACACATCATTAGAAAGCAGGGAGAAACCCGAGGACTCTGGAGGAAACTCTGGAGTCAGAGGGAGAAGACAGACAACAGCGGAGGTCAACATTGAACCAGGATCTCTGGCACTGTGAGGCAGCAACTCTACTAGCTGCACCACTACACCAACTTAAAATGTGGATTGTTATCTCTATAAATGTGCCTGTTATCTCATTTTTTACAGTCGGGAATTACCCATTGTCCTATCTAATATTGCTAGTGAAAGTTAAAATTATAATCTACACAATAGAAAGTTTGCCAAGTATCCTCAATCAAATTCCAGATCCAAAGTCTTTAAAAACTTCTAAAGTTCAAATTTATCATGTTTTGTTATACCCAGTATCCATTTAGAACATTTAGATAATAAGCTTTTACTCTGCCAGAAAATAATATATTTTTTTTTAAAGCACAATTGAAGTTGTAATCCATCAGAATAACCAATCCCAAATTAGTTTACGTAACATTAACAACAGATATATGGCCAAGGCTTGATTATTTTATACTGAAGGCTTGATAAGGCACCAACATGCTGTGTTAATTAACTAGAAATTAACATATAATAGGTATTGGGGTCATAGAGTGATACAGTGTGGAAACAGGCCCTTCGCCTTAACTTTCCCACACCGGCCAACATGTCCCACCCAAAGATCTTATAGCGGAGCAAGATGGGTTACTCTCACGCAAACGTGTAGTACGCTCATGGGCAGATTCATGGGTGATTATATAACCCATTTTAGCAACCAGCCCCCGCCACCATGCTCCGCCATCATGCTCCGCCATCATGTTCCGCCATCTTGCTTCCGGCCAAAGATCGGATCTTTGTTTCCGCAGCGGGGAGAGGGAGTGCGCGGCCCGGGGCAGCGGGAGAGGGAGTGTGGGGCCCGGGGAGAGGGAGTGTGGGGCCCGGGGCAGCGGGAGAGGGAGTGTGGGGCCCGGGGAGAGGGAGTGTGCGGCCCGGGGCAGCGGGAGAGGGAGTGTGGGGCCCGGGGCAGCGGGAGAGGGGGTGCGCGGCCCGGGGCAGCGGGAGAGGGGGTGTGGGGCAGCGGGGAGAGGGGCATAGGAGGGGGGGAGACATTGTAGTGAGGGGGCAGGCGAGGGAGTGCCGGGGGGGGGGGGGGGGGGGCAATAAGGCCTAGTGTGTGTGAAGTTGCAGGGAGGTTTACAATGTTTCTTATTTAATGTCCCTTGTCTGGTCTGAAATAAAGATCATCATTGGATCAGAAGAAATATAATTGTGTGTGTTATATGATTATATACATTTATATCACATTCATGTATGTGTGTTTATAAACATTTTATTCTTTAACAAGAATTAACAGAATTATGAACTAACAGAATTATGAATCTAACCCTATATCACGCACAAAAACTGCCCCCGCAATGTCAATTACCCTGCGAGTCGGGTCGGTTCGGGTTACTACAAAATCAACTCAAACACTGCTTGTGAGCCATTTAAAAAGAAATGATTTAAAAAACATTAAAAAAGACAATTACCAGAGTCAAATTTTATTCTTGACAAGAAGTAGAACTGACAGAATTATGAATCTAACCCTATAATCACACACACAAACTGTTGCCCCGCAACATTGATTACACTGCGAGTCGGGTCGGGTCAGGTAGGCTCCGGTTACTAAAATGGGCGGGGGAAAATGCCCAGGATCCCCTCCGTAGCGTACTACACGTCAGCCCATTGCATTTAGCAGGAGTAGCCTATCTTGCTCCGCTATAAGATCTTTGGTCCCACCTGCTCATGTTTGGTCCATATCCCTCCAAACCTGACCTATCCATGTACCTGTCTAACTGTTTCTTAAATGTTGGGATAGTCCCTGCCTCAACCACCTCCTCTGGCAGCTTGTTCCATACACCCACCACCCTTTGTGTGAAAAAGTGAACCCTCAGATTCCTATTAAATCTTTCCCCCTTCACCTTAACATATGTCTGCTGGTCCTCATTTCACCTACACTTGGCAAGAGACTCTGTGCATTAACCCAATCTATTCCTCTCATATTTTATATACGTCTTTAAGATCACCTCTCATCCTCTGTTCCAAGAAATAGAGTCCCAGCTTACTCAACCTCTCCCTATAGCTCAGACCCTCTAATCCTAGCAACATCCTTGTAAATCTTCTCTGCACCCTTTCCAGCTTAATAACATCTTTCCTATAGCATGGTGCCCAGAACTGAACACAATACTCTAAATGCGGCCTCACCAACGTCTTACGCAACTGCAACATGACCTCCCATCTTCTTTACTAATTAGTGGTGGTGATCTTAGTCTTCTGTTCAGTAACGTTATCATTCAGTCTTGTCTGAATGCCTTATGTACAAGTATTCCAGTCACACAGTAAATGGAATTTATGAGAAAAGGCTATTTAGGTTACAAAAGAGTTTGTTCTCACTAGCAGGTTCAGCATTGTCGAATGAGCAAGTGCAAAGTGGCTCCAATACATCATGTGAATCGCATGCTGACAGTGCCAAATGTATCCCACCAACTCTCTGCTGCCCACACACCTAAAAAAAAGATATTTGTTCCCAATAATTCTCGCTGAACCTCTTTAGAGTAGTGCAGGTTATCGTTCAGAATTGCACCCTCATTTCTGAG
This sequence comes from Amblyraja radiata, assembly GCF_010909765.2. Taxonomy (NCBI): domain Eukaryota; kingdom Metazoa; phylum Chordata; class Chondrichthyes; order Rajiformes; family Rajidae; genus Amblyraja; species Amblyraja radiata. The sequence goes on along the minus strand of NC_045978.1, from coordinate 40,806,802 downwards.
GAACTATTGATTTTGTAATTATAAATCACATAAAACTGAGGACTGGTTTCAAGACTATCTTGTCCATGAACTTAAGCAGTAATGGACCGCATGAGCCTAAAATATACCATCAAGCCTGTATCATTATTATACTATTTACTAATGTTTCAGTCTGTATAAAATATTTTATTTATTACAATTAATACCTACCTCTAGAAAGTATTTGAGATTACGATCTTCACAAATAATGAAAATCAGAATGTGGATTCTTATATTAAATAATATATATTGGGAAAAATAATATTAAAAGGTCCCAACCTAAAATGTCACCTATCCACGTTCGCCAGAGACGCTGCCTGACCTGCTGAGTTACTCCAGCAGTTTGTGCCTTTTTTTGTAAACTAGTATCTGCAGTTCCCTGTATCCCTTAACACCTCTAATTGACTGACTTTGGAAATGTACAGCTTGCTGATAACTCGTATTTACAAAAAAATAAAATTGATTGCAGTTATTTTGAGTTGTTGCCATATGCTGAGTGAAACAAGTATCGTCTAACGTGCAATTTCCCTCTAACTTAAGTTTTAGTGGCATTGTTTCCTAAGTGAAGTCTTGCACGTTATTGTTTCTTCTAACTTTCTGTGGTTTAACAAATTTTACGTAACTAAGATCCTGTTATCGAGTTCTACGTTGTAGTGAAATTAGTTTAAAATAGATTAAGTGCATATTATGGTCCAAAAAATGTGTACTTAATTAAACATTTAGCAGGAAAGAGTCAATGAATGTGACAAAAAGGAATTTTCTTTGTTTTTTGAAGTTTCTAGTATAAAGAACCTTCAGAACTTGGAAACACTGAGTCATCAATTTCTCACCAAAAAGACAAAATAATTGTGCAGATGCTGGAATTTTGAGTTTGTGGAGTCCCAACTTAAAACGTTGTTTGCCTATTTTCCTCTGCAGATGCTGCCCGACCCACTATTCCTCCAGCGCTTTGTTTTTTGCTTAACAATTCTGCAACATTACTGAAATTAAAACTTCCTTAAATGTTGCAACAAAAATGACTATTTTTGTATTTAAATGTGACATCCTCTGCTCACAACGGAAGCTCACAAATGAGAAATAATCTTCAGGTTAGTACCTGTAGAATGCTATCTAACATAAAGGGATCCCAGTACAGAAAGAGGAAAGAAAAGTGCGCAAAAGTAACAAACATATAATTACTCAGTTGCTTCAATGAACTTCTATTAGCTTCAGTAAGCACCAGACAGAAAACATTCAAGCAGTTGTATTTAGTTTTATAAACAGCAAAAACAAACACTCATACTACAAGGGTGCAGACATCCTGTATCCAGGGACCCGGATATTAAAAATAAATGCTGCAACAGCATTTTACATGGAAATGAAAGAATATATGGGGTCGAGCACCAAACAGAGAACTTGATAAGAACCTGGATGTGAGAGACTATTTTCTCTGGTTAGGGAATCTAGATCTAGGAGTTGTAGTCTCAGACTACAAGGTTGGCCATGCGGGATTGAGGAGGAACTTTTTCCTTGCACTGCATTGTATTTCTTTATAATTTTACACTTAAGAGATCTGTGGATACTCAAACAATCAGTATATTCAAAGCCAAGGTCAATAGATTTAGGCTTCCAAAAGATTCATAGGATACAAGGAAAGTGAAGCTTGTACAGTCATGATTTTCTCCGATTGGTGATCACAGGAGTGCATGGCCTACGCATGCTTCTATTTTTATGGTCCAGTAAAATCTTTAGAAAGAGCAGACTTAGCAGAAGCCTTTCAAACAAGTAAACTAAAACAAAACACTTTAAAAACCTTTAACAACACCTATACATGAATGTTAATAACAAGACTTCTTCTACAAAAGAGCATGCTGTTTGAGTGGCATGGTGCCATTGAGTGTTGGAGTACCAAGCTATTTATGTACAAATACAATGCCCAAGATTTGACAATACTCCAACAGAAGTTCCAGTCTGGATTCTTCACTGTACTTCATTATCATGCTTATTACAGAAGTCAACTTCCATAGGGAAGCACACACATGGAATGAACTGAAACTCAACCTTTTCTGTAAAATCATTCAAAAACAATCCCACTCAACAAATTATATGGTTTTACTGTTGAGTTGTGCGCAGAAATGAGGTAAGCTACACACTCCATTCTGCGGATTACCTCACTATTAGAATTAACAGCAACAATTAGGGACAGTGTTGGATATATGTTGCAGGAATGGACTACTACATCACCACCTTTCTATGAGCTCATTCATCAGATCTTTGATTTCAACAAAACAAACTATTTCCAAATTCAAAGAAGTAGCATGGACACAATTCTTAAGCACTACAGAGTCTGATTCATCAGCTGAACAGTTCAATCATGTAAAAGTGAACCAATCACTAATAGCTTTCACATTAATTCCCAGCTACAGGTTTGTTTCTTGGAAGAATTTGACGAAAAATGAAAGCCAAAAGACATCTACCGTGGTATATTGCAATAGGTCCAATTACTTACTCAGAAATGCTGAGACTGACACCACATGCATCCACCCAGCAACACAAACATCTAATTCCCTTACCTGCTGAATTGCCAAATCAAGCAATCTGACCTTTTTCTTGAACGCAGCATGAGACTGCCACGATGACAATCCCACACAACCACTACAGCTGCAGGAGTTCTTCAGTCAATTAGTGGCAAACATATAACCACAGTCGATATTCCTGCAGTCAACAATTTATATCAAACAACCAAAGTATGGGCAGACCCCGAGTTACACAAGGGTTCCATCTCTGAGAACCATTGGTAAGCTGATTTATTGGTAAGTCATTAATGACCATTTTTGAAAGTACCTGTTGTATTGTTCTATGTGGAAGAAAAGTAAGTCCTTTCTTACTTAATTTGATCGGAATTAAACAAGGTTACAAAAGGGTGTGTGGATGCGGCATTGACATCTCTGACCAGGTGCAGAAGAGGATCGTGAGAATCGGCAAAATAGGAATCAGACGCATTACCTCTTGTCTGGGAATGTGTTGAATGGTGAATGTAAACATAACAAAATTAGGACAGAGATAAGGAAGTTTGTTTTCCTCTGTAGGAAGTTACAGTAGCTAGTAGCATAGAAATGTGGCAGTAAATGGGGGGCTTATGATTGGCTCAGAGAGGGGATGGTGGCGCGGTCCGCCTAAAAGGTGAGATAGAATAATGTAAAGACGCCCTTGTAATATGTTTGACTTGTATTGACAACTGTTATCTATATAACTCAAAGTCTCATCTTGACCACTTCCTGCCTGCGCTGTATATTGAGTTTAGAAAAAATGCTACCATATATCGCTATGATTTTAGGCCATCTTACTCACAGTCCTCCTCCGCTGAAGCAGCCCCGAGGATTTTTCCGATCGATGAAAATAAAAAAGTTATGAATGTTTTTTTTAAATCTTGAGATTAGCTGATTATAAAACCCATGTCTGGACATGACTATAAAACCCATGACGTCTGGACTTGAGTCAGTCACTCTGGAAGATCGCGAGGGAGAGTCCACAACTGTGATTCTAAGCTGTGAATCAACTGAACTGTGAGTCTACAATGTACTTGCAATAAATGATTTGTTAGCCCTTAATGAGTTAGCAATGAGTTGTTTGGCCTGCCCTGCCCTGCCTGTGCTTGAAACTGCAATGTGAAAGTAGAAATGAAGTGATGATGCAATGAGTTGTTTAAGAAGGAACTGCAGATGCTGGAAAATCGAAGGTAGACAAAAATGCTGGAGACACTCAGCGGTTGAGGCAGCATCTATGGAGCGAAGGAAATAGGCAACGTTTCGGGCCGAAACCCTTCTTCAGACTGATGTGAGGGTGGGGGATGGGGCGGGAAGAAGAAAGGAAGAGGTGCAGCCAGTGGGCTGAGGGAGAGCTGAGAAGGGGAGGAGTAAGTAAGGACTACCTAAAATTAGAGAAGTCAATGTTCATACCATATAACCATATAACAATGACAGCACGGAAACAGGCCATCTCGGCCCTACAAGTCCGTACCGAACACATTTTCCCCTAGTCCCATCTACCTGCACTCAGACCATAACCTTCCATTCCTTTCCCATCCATATACCTATACAATTTATTTTTAAATGATAAAATCGAACCTGCCTCCACCACTTCCACTGGAAGCTCATTCCACACAGCTACCACTCTCTGAGTAAAGAAGTTCCCCCTCATGTTACCCCTAAACTTCTGTCCCTTAATTCTGAAGTCATGTCCTCTTGTTTGAATCTTCCCTACTCTCAATGGGAAAAGCTTATCCACGTCAACTCTGTCTATCCCTCTCATCATTTTAAAGACCTCTATCAAGTCCCCCCTTAACCTTATGCGCTCCAAAGAATAAAGACCTAACTTATTCAACCTTTCTCTGTAACTTAGTTGCCTAAACCCGGGCAACATTCTAGTAAATCTCCTCTGTACTCTCTCTATTTTGTTGACATCCTTCCTATAATTGGGCGACCAAAATTGTACACCATACTCCAGAATTGGTCTCACCAATGCCTTGTACAATTTTAACATTACATCCCAACTTCTAAACTCAATGCTATGATTTATAAAGGCTAGCACACCAAAAGCTTTCTTTACCACACTATCTACATGAGATTCCACCTTCAGGGAACTATGCACAGTTATTCCTAGATCCCTCTGTTCAACTGCATTCCTCAATTCGCTACTATTTGCCATGTGCGTCCTATTTTGATTTGTCCTGCCAAGATGTAGCACCTCACACTTATCAGCATTAAACTCCATCTGCCATCTTTCAGCCCATTCTTCCAAATGGCCTAAATCTCTCTGTAGACTTTGGAAATCTACTTCATTATCCACAACCCCACCTATCTTAGTATCATCTGCATACTTACTAATCCAATTTATCACACCATCATCCAGATCATTGATGTACATGACAAACAACAGTGGACCCAACACAGATCCCTGAGGCACCCCACTAGTCACCGGCCTCCAACCTGACAAACAGCCATCCACCATTACTCTCTGGCATCTCCCATTCAGCCACTGTTGTATCCATCTTGCTACTCCTGCATTAATACCCAACAATTGAACCTTCTTAACCAACCTTCCATGAGGAACCTTGTCAAATGCCTTACTAAAGTCCATATAGACAACATCCACTGCTTTACCCTCATCAATCTCCCCAGTAACCTCTTCAAAAAATTCAAGATTAGTCAAACATGACCTTCCAGGCACAAATCCATGTTGACTGTTCCTAATCAGACCCTGTTTATCCAGATGCTTATATATATTATCTCTAAGTATCCTTTCCATTAATTTGCCCACCATGAAGTCAAACTAACAGGTCTATAATTGCTAGGTTTACTCTTAGAACCCTTTTTAAACAATGGAACAACATGCGCAGTACGCCAATCTTCCGGCACTATTCCCGTATCTAATGACATTTGAAATATTTCTGTCATAGCCCCTGCTATTTCTACACTAACTTCCCTCAATGTCTTAGGGAATATCCTGTCAGGACCTGGAGACTTATCCACTTTTATATTTTTCAAAAGTGTCAGTACTTTTTTTTCTTTGAATCTCATAGCTACTCTGCTTGTTTCCGTTACCTCACATAATTCAATATCCTTCTCCTTGGTGAATACCGAAGAAAAGAAATTGTTCAATATCTCCCCCATCTCTTTTGGCTCTGCAGATAGCTGTCCACTCTGTCTCTCTAATGGACCAATTTTATCCCTCGTTATCCTTTTGCTATTAATATAGCTGTAGAAACCCTTTGGATTTACTTTCACCTTATTCAATTCAATTCAATTCAATTCAATTCAATTCAATTCAATTCAATTCAATTCAATTCAACTTTAATGTAATTGCACAAATACTGAGTATGGGTACAACGAAATGCAGTTTTGCGTCAGTCCGTAGTAGTGCAATATAGAAATTTAAAAAAAAAAGGGGATACAGAATAATAAAAAATACAGAATAATTAAACAATGGGGACGGAGGGACCGGAGGAATCTATCGGCGGGACTCCGAGTTCAGCAATGCGACGGTATGATTGTAGAAGCTGTTCCTCATCCTACTGGTACGAGACCTGAGGCTCCTGTACCGCCTCCCTGATGGGAGGAGGGCAAACAGTCCATGGTTCGGGTGGGAGGGGTCTTTAATGATCTTCCCAGCTCGTTTCAGACACCGTTTTCGGTGGAGGGCATCCATGGCAGGGAGCGGGGCACCGATGATGTGCTGCGCGGTTTTCACCACCCGTTGTAGTGCCTTCCTGTCCGCAACAGTGCAGCTGCTGTACCATACCGTGAAGCAGGCGGTCAGGATGCTCTCGATGGTACACCTGTAGAAGTTGGTCAGGATCTGGGGGGACAGGTGGGATTTCTTGAGCCTCCTCAAGAAGTAAAGGCGCTGCTGTGCCTTTTTGATCAGCTTGGAGGTGTTGAGGGACCAGGACAAATCCTCCGAGATGTGTACCCCGAGGAATTTGTAGCTGGAGACGCGCTCCACCTCAGTCCCGTTTATGTGGATGGGGGTATGTCTGCCCCCTCTGACCTTCCTGAAGTCGACAATAAGTTCCTTCGTCTTCTTGGAGTTGAGGACGAGGTTATTATTGGCACACCAGGTTGTCAGGTGCTGGACCTCCTCTCGGTAGGCTGACTCATCGTTGTCACTGATCAGTCCTACCACCGTGGTGTCGTCAGCAAACTTAATGATGGCGTTGGATCCGTACTTAGGGATGCAGTCGTGGGTGAAGAGGGAGTAGAGGAGAGGGCTGAGCACACAGCCCTGTGGCACGGGTGTTCAGTGTTATAGTGGTGGAGGTGAGGTTGTTGACCCTAACAGACTGTGGTCTGTTGGTGAGGAAATCCAGTGTCCAGTTGCAGAGGGAGGTGGAGATGCCAAGCCCGCTGAGTTTGGTGATCAAGCTGGCGGGGATGACAGTGTTGAAAGCGGAGCTGAAATCAATGAACAGCAACCTGATGTAGGAGTTGTTGTTGTCCAGGTGGGTCAGGGCAGAGTGTAGGGCCGCCGATATGGCGTCCTCTGTAGACCTGTTGGCCTGGTAGGCAAACTGATGGGGGTCCAGTGTGGGGGGGAGGCTGGCTTTGAGGTGAGCCAAGATCAGCCGCTCAAAGCACTTAGCAATGACAGGGGTGAGTGCCACTGGGCGGAAATCGTTGAGGCTCCCTGTGGCTGACTGTTTGGGCACTGGCACGATGGTTGATGTCTTGAGGCAAGTGGGGACAACACCCTGGGCCAGTGAGTGATTGAAAATGTCGGTAAAGACTTGGGATAGTTGTCCAGCACATGCCCTAAGCACCCGGCCAGGGATGCCATCGGGGCCGGCAGCTTTGCGCTCATTCACCTTGCTCAGTGCATCTTGTACAGCAGAGGTGGAGAGACTGAGGGGTTGTTCATTTGGGGGTGGAGCAACTTTGATGGCTGGGGTTTTGTTATCTCGGTCAAAGCGAGCATAGAAATGGTTTAGCTCGTCAGGAAGGGTGGCGTTGTCTGGGGAGGGGTGTTAACTTTCTGGTAATCGGCAAGGGATTTGATTCCTTGCCACATGCGCCTGGGGTCAGAGTTGTTATGGAAGTGCTCCTCAATCCGCCGTTTGTGATTGAGTTTGGCATTCCTAATTCCCATTTTCAGATTGGCCCTGGATGAGCTGTATCCCTCAGCGTCGCCAGATCTTGCCAAAGCAACTTCATATCTTTTTTAGCTTTTCTAATTTATTTCTTAAGATTTTTTTAACATTCTTTATACTCCTCAAGCACCTCATTTACTCCATGCTGCCTATAATTATTGTAGATCTCTCTCTTTTTCCGAACCAAGTGTCTAATTTCCCTTGAAAACCATGGCTCTTTCCAATTTTTACTATTTCCTTTCAATTGAACAGGGACATAAAGATTCTGTACTCTTAAAATTTCCCCTTTAAATATCCTCCATTTCTCTTCTACATCCTTCCCATAAAACAAAATGTCCCAATTCACTCCTTTTAAATCCTTTCGCATCTCATCAAAGTTGGCCTTTCTCCAATCAAAAATCTCAACCCTAGGTCCAGTTCTGACCCTCTCCATAATTATATTGAAACTAATGGTATTGTGATCACTGGAACCGAAGTGTTCCCCAACGCATACCTCCGCCACCTGACCTGTCTCATTTCCTAACAGGAGGTCCAGCACTGCCCCTTCTCTAGTAGGCACCTCTATGTATTGCTGCAAAAAACTATCCTGCACACATTTTACAAACTCCAAACCATCCAGCCCATTTACAGAATGTGTTTCCCAGTCTATGTGTGGAAAATTGAAATCTCCCACAATCACTACCTTGTGCTTACTACTAATATCTGCTATCACCTTACATATTTGCTCTTCCAATTCTCGCTCCCCATTTGGCGGTCTATAATACACCCCTATAAGTGTTGCTACACCTTTCCCATTTCTCAGTTCCACCCAAATAGCCTCCCTAGACAAGCCCTCTAATCTATCCTGCCAAAGCACTGCTGTAATATCTTCTCTGACAAGCAATGCAACACCTCCACCTCTTGCTCGACGAAATCCTGGAATATTTAGTTTCCAATCACAGCCCTCCTGCAACCATGTTTCACTGATCGCCACAATATTATACTTCCAGGTGTCAATCCAGGCTCTAAGCTCATCCGCCTTTCTTACAATGCTCCTAGCATTAAAATATACACATTTAAGAAACCCACCCTCTCTTATTCTCTCTTTATTTTCTTTTTCTTCTTTCTCCCCTAGATTTCGGGTCCGAGTGCTTCCCTTCTCTGCCTCCTGCCTCACACTCTGTCTACTAGCTTTCTCTATTTGAGTCCCTCCCCCCATACCGCTGGGGTGCAAACTGCCCAAGCGAAATATGAGGTGCTGCTCCTCCAATTTACGGTGGTCCCACTCTGGCCATGGAGGAGGCCTAGGACAGAAAGGTCGGATTCGGAATGGGAGGGGTAGTTGAAGTGCTGAGCCTCCGGGAGATCAGGTTGTTTATTGCGAACTGAGCGGAGTTGTTCGGCGAATCGATCGCCAAGCCTATTGCTTGGGTCCTTGAATGGAGTCAAGGAGGGAGGTAAAGTGACAAGTGCAGCATTTCCTGCGGTTGCAAGGGAAAGTGCCCGGAGAGGTGGCATGGGATGAATTGACCAGGGAGTTACGGAGGGAGCGGACTCTGTGGAAAGCAGACAGGGGAGGAGATGGGAAGATGTGGCGAGTGGTGGGGTCACGTTGGAGGTGGCGAAAATGACGGAGGATTATTTGTTGTACGTGACGGCTGGTAGGGTGGAAGGTGAGGACAAGGGGGACTCTGCTCTTGTTACGAGTGGAGGGATGGGGAGTGAGAGTAGAGTCACGGGGTATAGAAGAAACCCTGGTGAGAGCCTCATCTATGGTAGAAGAGGGGAACACCCGTTCCCTGAAGAATGAGTATATCTCCGATGTCCTGGTGTGGAACACCTCATCCTAGGTGCAGATGTGGCATAGACGGAGGAATTGGGAGTAGGGGATGGAGTCCTTACAGGAAGCAGGATGGGAAGAAGTGTAGTCCAGATAGCCATGGGAGTCAGTGGGTTTATAGTGGATGTCGGTCAGGAGTCTATCACCTGCGATGGAGATAGTGAGGTCAAGAAATCGGAGGGAAGTGTCAGAAATGGTCCAGGTGTATTTGAGTGCCGGATGGAAGTTAGTGGTGAAATGGATGAAGTCAGTGAGTTGTGTGTGGGTGCAGGAGGTAGAACCAATGCAGTCATCGATGTAGCGGAGGTAGTGTTCAGACATAGGGCCAGGGTACGTCTCGAACAAGGATTGGAAATGAAGTGATAATGCAATGAGTAGTTTGGCCTGCCCTGCCTGTGCTTGAAAGTGCAATGCAAAATTGGAAATGAAATGACAATGCAATGAGTTGTTTGGCCTGCCCTGCCTATGCTTGAAACTGCAATGCAAAATTGGAAATGAAGTGACAATGCAATGAGTTGTTTGGCCTGCCCTGCCTGTGCTTGAAACTGCAATGCAAAATTGGAAATTAAGTGACAATGCAATGAGTTCATTGGCCTGCCCTGCCTGTGCTTGAAACTGCAATGCAAAATTGGAAATTAAGTGACAATGCAATGAGTTCTTTGGCCTACCCTGTGCTTGAAATGGAAATGGAATTGAAATTGAAATGAGGTGTTGACCTGCCCTGTGCTTGAAATGGAAAGGAAATTGAAATTGAAATTTAAATGAGGTGTTGGCCTGCCCTGTGCTTGAAATGGAAAGGAAATTAGTTGTTTGGCCTACCTGAAACCACTCATTTCTGCCCACATGGCCCCTATTAGCCCAGAAACCAGTCCCTTTTGCCCTACATGTCCGTATTAGCCCAGGAGGAGCATTTTGGCCAAAAAGGCCAGTGCCAGTGCCAGGCCAGGAAAAGTCCAGAAAAATGCCTTTCACTGAGATTTCACTCTTTTTTTAAGTCCATTCGGCTCATCAGGCATGAATAGCCCATGAGGATTAACTTTGGCCCATCAGTAAGTATTCCCCCTGTAAGTATTAAACCTCACTCCAGTATTTTTCTCCCTCCCTTCATTGGCTCCCTGTGAGATCCAGGCCAGGATAGACTTTCCTCCTTCATTGCTGTGGTCTGCAGAAAAAGATGAAAAACGTCTAAAATTGATTCTCCACCCTCTCCCCCTTCTCTCTCTCACAGAGTCTCTCACCTGTTTAGGGCAGAGTTTCTGAGCTGCCAGCCCACCAGGCTTGAATGACTGAGCTGCCAGCCCACCAGGCCTGAATGACTGAGCTGCCAGCCCACCAGGTCTGAGTGACTGAGCTGCCAGCCCACCATGCCTGAGTGACTGAGCTGCCGGCCCACCAGGCCTGAGTGTCTGAGCTGCCAGCCCACCAGGCCTGAGTGACTGAGCTGTCAGCCCACCAGGCCTGAGTGACTGAGCTGCCAGCCCACGAGGCATGAGTGACTGAGCTACCAGCCCACCAGGCCTGAGTGACTGAGCTGCCAGCCCACCAGGCCTGAGTGACTGAGCTGCCAGCCCAATAATCCATTCGGCCCACAATGTTCATACTAGCCCTCTGGAAACCAGTCTCTTCAGCCCACTACACCCAGTCCAGCACTCCAGAAAGCCCTCCCTCCCCCACTGGCCACCAATATTGGAATTGGTGGAGAGGTGGAATATTGCGTTGGCGGACCAGCCCTCCCGTGTGAACACAGGACCAACGGGTCCCACTTAGTCTAGTTGAATAAGATTAACATAAACAAAAAGTATGTTATGACTAACAAAATAATTGGTTCCCATGTAGCAGATAGTAATAACAGGACAAAGTATATTTCGTATAGTTGTATCTAACAAAAAACAAAAGTTGTTTACTGCACGGTATAACTCAGCTAATGCTGCTGTGAAGTCAGAGAGCTGGTGAGCAGTTAACTGCCGCCATCTCTCCATGATATCATGCAATGAAGTCACTTGAAGCAAACCTGCAAAATCTCAGTTTTTTATTTTCCTTTAATTTCCCTGTAAATTAATTTCTTCCACACTCTACATGCACTTGCTATGTCTCATTCATCAAATATTCATCTTAACACCACCAAGAATTCAATGAGTGGAATATATACTGTATCCATGGTTGGTTGGAATCCGTATATCTGCGAGAGATAATGGTACTACTTTGATGTTATCCTGTTTGGAGAGGGGAATGTTTCACCTGAGGTTGCATGTCCTGCTGTGGCTGACGAGGCTGACGAGGCCTCCCACAGCTTCCACAGGTGAAGTTGTCTCTGGCGGGTGGATTGGGGAGAGTATTGCTATTATGTGGTGTTCACGCCTGGCCTCCAGGGTCTTGAACCACATGCTGTCATGGTACTTCATACCCGCCTAGAGGTCCTTTAGAAACATAGAAAATAGGTGCAGGAGGAGGCCATTCGACCCTTTGAGCCAGCACCACCATTCATTGTGATCATGGCTGATCATCCCCTATCAATAACCCGTGCCTGCCTTCTCCCCATATCCCTTGACTCCACTAGCCCCAAGAGCTCTATCTAACTCTCTCTTAAATCCATCCAGTGACTTGGCCTCCACTGTGGCAGGGAATTCCATAAATTCACAACTCTCTGGGTGAAAAAGTTTTTTCTCACCTCAGTCTTAAATGACCTCCCCTTTATTCTAAGACTGTGGCTCCTGGTTTTGGACTCGCCCAACATTGGGAAAATTTTTCCTGCATCTAGCTTGACCAGTCCTTTTATAATTTTATATGTTTCTATAAGATGCCTCCTCATCCTTCTAAACTCCAGTGAATACAAGCCTAGTCTTTTCAATCTTTCCTCATATGACAGTCCCGCCATCCCAGGGATCAATCTCGTCAACCTACGCTGCACTGCCTCAATCACAAGGATGTCCTCCCTCAAATTAGGAGACCAAAACTGTACACAATACTCCAGATGTGGTCTCACCAGAGCCCTATACTACTGCAGAAGAACTTATTTATTCCTACACTGAAATCCTCTTGTTATGAAGGTCAACATTCCATTAGCTTTCTTCACTGCCTGCTGTAAGCCAACTTTCAGTGACCGGTGTACAAGGACGCCCAGATCTCGCTGCACCTCCCCCTTACCTAACCTAACCCCATTGAGATAATAATCTTCCCCATTGTTTTTGCCACCAACGTGGATAACCTCACATTTATCTATATTATACTGCTTCTGCCACGCATCTGCCCATTCACTGAACCTGTCCAGGTCACCCTGCAACCTCCTAACATCCTCTTCACAGTTCACACAGTTCACAGGCAAGCATGATTTCACTTTCATAAATCCTTGTTGACTTGGACTAATCCTTTTACTGCTATCCAAATGCCCCATCATTACCTCTTTAATACAAGATGGCGGCGCTGCCTTAGCAGCTGCGGCTCGCCTGCAGTCCGTCTGTTTTTTTTTCTTTTTTGTGTTGTTCTTTTGTCCTGTTTTAGTTAATTTTTGGTTTATTGTGTATGTGTGTGGGTGGGGGGGAGAAAACATGTTTTTGGTCTCTTATTTCGGGGGGATGCGACTTCTCTTGTCGTATCCCCGTCTTCGTCTCCGCCTGCGCCGAGGCCTAATAGCGGAGCTGGCGGCCTCGGAGCTGGGGCAGCGGCGACCCGACCTCGGAGCAGGCAGCGGCTGCGGCGACCCGACCCCGGAGCGGGCAGCGGCAGCCCGAACTCGGAGCGGGTGGCGGCTGCGGCAGCGGCGACCCAACCTCGGAGCGGGCAGAGGCAGCGACAGCAGCGATCCGACCTCGGAGGATCGGCCGCAGGCCCAGTGGACGACATCGTCGGGAGCTCGCAGGTCCCAGGTTGGTGACCTGTTCTCCGGAGCTCCCGCGACAACAGCTGCGTCCTCTGGACTGGAGGGCCGCAGCTTCGGCGGCTTCGACCACCCCGGGCCGCGAGGTTGAACCGGCCCGTTCGCGGAGCTTGGATTCAGCCGCGGGACTGACATTACTTACCATCACCCCGCGGGGTCACGACATCCGAAGCCTGGATCGCCTCGGCGCAGAGGGAGAATAAGAAGGTAAGAGACAAAGACTTAAGACTTTTGCCTTCCATCACAGTGAGGAGTATTCAACTCACTGTGGTGGATGTTAATTTGTGTTTTTTGTGTGTTTTTGTCATTTTTTACTATATGTAGGAATGCAAGGCAACGAAATTTCGTTCAGACCGCAAGGTCTGAATGACAATAAAGGCTACTTTGACTTTGACTTTAATAATTGACTCCAGCATCTATCCCACCACCGAAGTCAGGCTAACTGGTCTGTAATTCCCCGTTTTCTCTCTTGCTCCTTTCCTGAAAGCTTCCTTTCTATGCTTACCAACTTGAAAAATACTTTAAAGATGCGTGAGAGAAATTATATGAGCTCGGGTTTCTGTAAAGCCGGTCATCCGTAAGAAAGGAATCCCCTGTACATACATGTCTGTAGCTGTAACTGCAGCTAACCATTGGTACACGGGAAAGATAACAATCAGGACCCACCCTAAATTATCCTATGCATGCCAGAGACCTTTTCTGGATCCTTATCTCTGTATTCAGTAGATAGTCTTCAGGGGGAAAATAATGGATATTGTTTAATACCAACCTATTATTTAATACATACCTATTCATAAATAACAAACACATAGTGCCATTATGAAATATAACAAATTAGAGAACGGTGCACAAATCGTGAATTAACAACTGAAAATGCTTCATTTTGTCAGAGGGACAAAAAAAACAAATGATGAATTACTAATGTCACAGATGGTTACAGTCTCACCATGAGTTAGATCAAAAAGACAAGTAGAGGGAGGGAAGGGAATTTGGCTATTTAGCTCATCTAACCAGAGGAACTTTCATCCCCCTGTTAGAGTTTCAACTACTACTTGAACAATTGCAGATGTTGTTTCCACTACACCTGATCAATAACTCTGTGAGGTAATTATGCCTGAACTCACCTAGTTAAAATACCAAAGGAAAGGAGTGGTTTCGAGTTCTGCATCAGGAATTGAATTCACTTCTTCTTAGGCAGTTCCTCGAGTTCAAGGAAGTCTTGCTTCCATTCTAGTTCAGGAGGCTCTGAGGTTACTAATGTGGGGCTACTAATTCTGCCACAGGGGCAGGATATGTTTCAAGGGATAGGTAGGTGTATAGTTTGCCTGTTCATATTCTTTTTCTGCTGCTTACATACAATATTTATGTGCTCCTAAGGTTGTCACTGACATTTCAAATGTGCTTCCTCCACTTTGTGCAGTCATGAGCCAAGAATTCCCAGTGGTCAAAGGGGAGATTGTAACTGTCTGGGAAATTGAACAATTTCTTGAGTGCATCGACAAATGAACTTTTTCTCTGTCTCTCTGGTAATTTATTCCTGTGACTGAGCAAGGAATAGAGTGTGCTTCTGGAATCTCACATCAGGCGTGTGAACCAATGATGGTGATATGGAAGGATTGCCGAATTGTCAGAACTAAAATGGTAAGACATAGAACCAAATTAGAAAAATGGTTTCTGCCTGTGTTCCTCCCTGATCAACACCATCCCCCTGAAAACATAATCATTAATTTAATTAAAGCTGAATAATCTGCTCAAAAACACAAGTGCATATCTGGCATGTAAATACATCACTGTTGGCCTTAAATCAATTGATTCTGACATTACAAAATATCTCAGTGCAGCTTAACTATTGTGACCTAATGAATACTGAGCACCAAGAAGAAGAAAAAAGTGTGGAATGTTTGCTGAACTACTTCAACACTGCCCAGTCCATCACGGCTACTGACCTCCTCACCACGAAGGAATCTACAGGAGCCGCTGCCTCAAAAGGCAGCCAACAGCATTAGCGACCCACAACACCATAGCCACATATTAATTTCACTTCTGCCATCGGAAAGAAGGTGTTGGTGCCTGAAGGCTGTAATGTCCAGGTTCAGGAGCAGCTTCTTCCCTACAACCACCAGGCTATTAAACACTACAATTCCAAATACGCTCTGACTACATAGACTTGGGGATATTATTTTGTCTTTGCACTATCATCGTTTGTTTTTTAGATATTTATTTATATATCTGCCAACACAGCCACATGGGAAGTGGATGATGTATGACAGTCTTCTTCCGAGGTTGCTACCAACACAGGTTACGGCAAATTCTCCACTCTCTACATGACATTAAAAAATTAGGATGAGAAATGATGACGAGGATTAAATGCAGCTAAATCTAGAATCTAGAATCAGACCATAATCAGCAGAGGTGCATCTACTTCACAATCTGTTTATTGCTCAAATACCATAAACAACAGTACAAATCTAATCCTGCTAGTTGGCACCCTGTTGCTTTACTCCCAATCATCAACAAATTGCTGGAAGACATTTTTGATGGTACCATCAAGCAGTGCTTTGTTTTAGTAATAACCGCTTTTATGGGTGCTCACATCAGGAAATCAAGATCACTGAGCTCCAAACTTCACCACAGCCGTGACTCAAATAAGGACAAAAGTGCTAAATTCCAGAGATGACGTGAGAGTGACTGCCCCTGTCATCAATGAAGGCGTCCAGGAGACCTGGTAAAAATGCAAACAATTGAAGTCAAGGGTAGAATTCCCCGACGTCTATAATCAGGCCCGGTACAAAGAAAAGCATATAACACTGCAGATGTTCAAACCTTCAGCAAAAAAAAACTGCTGGAGAAACTCAGTGGGTCAGGTAGCGTCTAGACCCCCATTATGAAAGCTCAAGGTCAATATACAAGTTCACGTTATAGGAGTAGAATTAGGCCATTCGGCCCATCAAGTCTACTCTGCCATTCAATCATGGCAGATCTCTGCATCCTAATCCCATTTTCCTATCTTCTACCCATAACCCTTGACACCCATTCTAATCAAGAATTTGCCTATATCTGCCTTAAAAATATCCACTGACTTGGCCCCACAGCCCTATGTGGCAATGAGTTCCACAGATTAACTACCCTCTGACTAAAGAAGTTCCACCTCACCTTTCTAAAAGAGCACCCTTTAATTCTGAGGCTATGACTGGTCCTAGACTGGTCCTAGACTCTCCCACCAATGGAAACATCCTTTCCACGGCCACTTTATCTATCCTTTCATCTTCTATCTAACTATCTATTCTATTCTTTCTATCTAAACATAACTAAAACTCTGATCCTGTGCTCTTCCAGTCTGCGTGGTTTTTCTCTTTGCTCAAAAACAGTACATGATGGCATTGCGATTTTTTGCCACCTTACTCAACATTCTCCTGTGCTCAAGTGCAACAAGTCTTGTTCCAATCGATGGTATAGTTTAAAAGTTATTAAGGTTTAAAAATCTTTAAAACGTGCATGCGCAGATTGGTCTCCTCCCCTGCCAGTCACCGCCACGCACATTGGTCTCCTCTCCTGTCAGTCACCTGAGACGGCGACGCCCAGGCCAGGACGGCGACACCCCTTCCGGCGGAACATTGCTGCACTGATCGGCCGGGTCCACTGTTACTCACCGGCAGGGAGAATAAAGCTGAAGGAACGGAGCGAGCAGAGCCTGGCCTACACCGAGGCCGACTCCGACACTGACTCCAAGGCTCTCGAGATCCTGGGGAGGTGACGAGGGAGTCTCTGAGGCCGACTGCGAAGCCGAATGCGGCAACCTCAAGATCCTGGGGAGGTGAGGAAGGAACGTGGGGGATTGAGGGAGAGGAGTGGGTAGGGAGGGAGAGGGGGGAAAGTGGGGGAGTGAGGAGGGAGAGTGGGGGAGGAGGAGGAATAGAGAGAGGAGGGGGGGAGTGGGGGAGGTAGGGAGTGGGGAATTGAGAGCGAGGAGGGCAGTGCGGGAGGTCAGAAGGGATAGTGGGGGGGGGGGGGGGTTGGGAGGGGAGATTAGTTATGGAGGGAGGGAGGGAGTGACTGAGGGTAGGGGAAAGGAAAAGGAGAGGTGAGGGAGGAATTAGGGGAGGGGAGGAGGAGAGGGGAAAGAAATGGGAGGATGAAGAGGAGGGGGAGTGCTGGGGGATAAGGGGAAATGAGCCATGTCTGCGCAGTTAAGGGCTATGGGTGAGTGGTGGAATATTGCATTGGGGGAACGGGTTGTGTTGGGGGAATCGGGTGAGTGGTGGAATGTTGCGTTGGGGAACAGGTTGCGTTGGGGTCCCAATTAGTCTAGTTATTCTGTGAATTTCAATGAGGTCCCCCCTCAACATTCTAAACTCCAGAGAGTAGAGGCCCAGTACTGTCAAACACTCATGCTAACTCATTAATTCCTGAAATAATTCTTGTAAACCTCCTCTGGACCCTCTCCAGAGCCAGCACATCCTTCCGCAGATATGGGGCCCAAATTTGCACACAGAACTCCACATAATCTATTTAATCTTCAGGCCACACCTAAAAGGGTGCTTCAAGACAGTATACTTGGTCCAATCATCATTAATAACCTTCCCTCTTTTATAGGGTCAAAACTGGGGAGCTCCCTCATAATTGCATAATGTTCAATTCCATTCACAATTCCCTCACAAAAATAAACAGACCATACCCGGAGTGAAATTCAGTCAGAAATTGATAAGTGCAAGTAACACTTGCACCACATCACCTCGGCAATAGCTATGTCAAATAAGAGACAATCAAACCACTTAACCTTACATGGGCATTACCGTCATCCAGTCCCTCGCCATCTGTCTTGCAAGAATCATCTTTAACCAGAAACTCCAACTATTCAGCTGCATAAATACTGTGGCTCCAAAACCTAGTTAGAGGCAAGGTATAGTGAGGTTTAATTATAAAAAGTTACCTGTCACGAATGTGATAGTACACTCTCCATTTGGCAGAATGAGTTATGCCAATGGCTCTTTATCACCAAGGACAAAGCAGCTCACTTGTGTACAAATGTAGCACAAATGTTACATTGTAAATGCTGGTAAAAGAATGTTAACTCTCCCCACAGATGCACAGGAGCAGGGAGGTTCTACTGCAGTTGTACAGGGTCTTGGTGAGACCACACCTGGAGTATTGCGTACAGTTTTGGTCTCCTAATCTGAGAAAAGACATTCTTGCCATAGTACAGAGAAGGTTCACCAGACTGATTCCTGGGATGTCAGGACTTTCATATGAAGAAAGACTGGATAGACTCGGCTTGTACTCGCTAGAATTTAGAAGACTGAGGGGGATCTTATAGAAACTTACAAAGTTCTTAAGGGGTTGGACAGGCTAGATGTAGGAAGATTGTTCCCGATGTTGGGGAAGTCCAGAACAAGGGGTCACAGTTTAAGGATAAAGGGGAAATCTTTTAGGACCGAGATGAGAAAAACATTTTTCACACAGAGAGTGGTGAGTCTCTGGAATTCTCTGCCACAGAAGGTAGTTGAGGCCAGTTCATTGGCTATATTTAAGAGGGAGTTAGATGTGGCCCTTGTGGCTAAAGGGATCAGGGGGTATGGAGAGAAGGCAGGTACAGGATACTGAGTTGGATGATCAGCCATGATCATATTGAATGGTGGTGCAGGCTCGAAGGGCCAAATGGCCTACTCCTGCACCTAATTTCTATGTTTTTATGTTTCCTGATTTGTTTCTGACTGCAATCAACATAACCAGGGACCACTCACATCCTGGTCATTCTCTCTTCTCCATCTTCTGTCAGTCAGAAGATACAAACACTTAAATGCACACACAGTGCCCTCCATAATGTTTGGGACAAAGACCCATCATTTATTTATTTGCCTCTGTACTACACAATTTGAGATTTGTAATAGAAAAAATCATATGTGGTTAAAGTGTACATTTTGTTGCATATCCTTTGCACACAATGACTGCTTGAAGTCTGCGATTCATGGACATCACCAGTTGCTGGGTGTCTTCTCTGGTGATGCTCTGCCAGGCCTGTATTGCAGCCATCTTTAGCTTATGCTTGTTTTGGGAGCTAGTCCCTTTCAGTTTTCTCTTCAGCATATAAAAGGCATGCTCAATTGGGTTCAGAGTACACGATTGACTTGGCCACTCAAGAATTGACCCTTTTTTAGCTTTGAAAAACTCCTTTGTTGCTTCAGCAGTATGTTTGGAATCGTGGTCTTGCTGTAGAATGAACCGCCAGTCAATGTGTTTTGAGGCATTTGTTTGACCTTGAGCAGATAGGATGTGTCTATACACTTCAGAATTCATTATGCTACTACCATCAGTAGTTGTATCATCAATGAAGATAAGTGAGCCAATACCTTCAGCAGCCATACATGCCCAGGGCATAACACCCCCATCACCGTGTTTCACAGATGAGGTGGTATGCTTTGGATCTTGTGCAGTTCCTTCTCTCCTCCATACTTTGCTCTTGTCATTATTCTGATATGTTAATCTTCGTCTTATCTGTCCACAAGACCTTCTTCCAGAACTGTGGTTGCTCTTTTAAGTACTTCTTGGCAAACTGTAACCTGGTCATCTATTTTTGCGGCTAACTAGTGGTTTGCATCTTGCAGTGTAGCCTGCGTATATTTGTTCATGAAGTCTTCTGCGGACAGTGGTCAAATTACAGAAGACTAGTCAAGCTACGCTGCACTCGCTCAATAGCAAGAATGTCCTTCCTCAAATTTTAGACCAAAACTGCACACAATACACCAGGTGTGGTCTCACCAGGGCCCTGTACAACTGCAGAAGGACATCTTTGCTCCTATACTCAACTCCTCTGGTTATAAAGGCCAACATGCCATTCGTTTTCTTCACTGCCTGCTGTACCTGCATGCTTACTTTCATTGCCTGATGAACAAGGACCCCCAGATCCCGTTGTACTTCACCTTTTCCCAACTTGACGCCATTTAGATAATAATCTGCCTTCCTGCTACCAAAGTGGATAACCTCACATTCATCCACATTTTACTTCGGAGTCACATGGTATCCCGTCTCCGCGTGGGGAAACCCTGCTCGGGGAAACCCGGCTGCGGAGTCCGCAGGAAATCCCAGCTCCGCTTGGGGAACCCCTGCTCGGGAAAACCCAGCTGCGGAGACAGCGGGAAATCCCAGCTCCGCGTGGGGAACCCCTGCTCGGGAAAACCCAGCTGCGGAGACCGTGGGGAATCCCAGCTCCGCATGGGGAACCCCTGCTCGGGAAAACCCAGCTGCGGAAACAGCGGGAAATCCCAGCTTTACGTGGGGAACCCCTGCTTGGGAGAACCCGGCTGCGGATACCACAGGGAAGCCGGCTCCGCGTGGGGAACCCCTGCTCAAGAAAACCCGGCTGCGGAGACTGCGGGAAATCCCGGCGCCATGGGAGAAAATCTGCCTCCGGGATACCAGGCTACGGAGACAGTTGGAAATCCCAGCTCCATGGGGAGCATCCTGAGATAATTCACTCCAAGGAACGGAGTCACATCAGAGTGGGTCTCAGGGCTCGCGGCAGCGCCTGGTGTAGGGCTGCATTATATCTCCCTCTCTGAGGAAGGGAGTGTAGGGAAGAGGAAAGGATTTCCTTCCATGAGCATTCCACGGAGAAGATGTTCCATCCTGATATGGTCCGTGAATGGGGCCATATCAGCGCAGGTCTTATCAGGGACCAACAGCAGCTCCTGGTGCAGGGCTACATTATATCTCCCTCTCTGAGTAGGAGAGCGTAGGCAGTCAGTGTGTGACTGACTCTAAACTCAGAAGTATGTCCGTGAAACATACTGGAGTGCATGCGTGAGGTTCAGGAATTCTGTCATGGCATCAAGGGTTGCGATATCCACGCAAACGGAGGAGCCGCTGCAAGGAAGAGTTGGCTTCCAGCCTATGGCAGAGAACCAGGAACCTTTGGGCTTACCACAAGACCACCGGCAACCATGGAGGTAGGTGGGTCTGTTTTCCGAAACACGGGGTGTGTGGACTAGTTACGAGTTGGTAATAGATTACACTTAGTTTTGCACGAATGTTGACGGATAAAATTCAGATCCGTTTACAACTGAAAAGATAACAACTCATTGGACGTCTATTCAGTCCAAACAATAAGGTTTGGGTATATAAGCAGATATCCAAACAAGCGAAAAGATGGATGATATCAAATCACCCTTGGTTAACTCACAATCACATGTGCAGTATAGATTCACAGGTTTCACCGGAGATATTTGAAATTTAGCTGGATGGGCAACGATAGCAGTTAAAGCGTTGCAAAATGGGCTAACTTCAGCTCCCAGGTTATTTACCACATTACCAATCCAGTGTTTGGGCTGCTCAAAGCTGAAAAATACATATTATGGCTTATCTGGATGATATTCTAAAATTAGAGGAATTGCGTTTCTCATCCATCCAGTTAAATTTAAGTTGATACCAACTAGAGTTACAGATTGCGATGTACCTTTAACTATTAATTGTCTGTGACTCCGCCCTGGGGCAAGATGATTAGAATTAATAGAAGCTTGTAACAAGCTTGTTGCTTATTCATATGCAGTGTATGGCAATTTAGGGGCTATTTTCAGCTGCGTAATTGGGGCCTTTGCATTATCAAAACTTACATTGTGCAAAGGAGCAAGCTTTCAAGTACCATGAAGATCATTGTTAACAGACCTATACTTTACCAGCTGAAGCTATAGTCACAATGATGGACTAAACAGTATTCAGCATTGCTCCAGTACTTTTGGTCATTAAACCTTACAGTTATATATCAAACTGATGCTAGTGCTCAAAGATGGGAAATTACTATCCCATCTCTAGTCCCAGAGGCGGATGGGATGTGCATGAGTTACCAATCCCTCAGTTATATGGTATCAACTACCTAAAGTCACTAGGTACGTTTTATGGGTTAAAGGCTTATTGTGCGATTATGCATATCCGCATGCTCAACTACAAGTTGACACACTACGGTGGTGGCATATATTAATCACATGGGTGCAATCAAGTCAATATCCTGTGATAGTTTACTTAACCTCATTTGGCGTTGGTGTATCATCACATAAATCAACACATAAATGTTGGATCACAAAGTATTTAATGACATTGTGGCTTGACAGAACACCAAATATCGATTTGTTTACAGCTAATCTCAAACACCAGTTGCAAAAATATCTGGCATGGCGGCCTTACTCAGGGGCAGAGGTGATGGATGCATTCTCGCTACTCTGGGGATGAATGTTCTTTATGCCTTTCCTCCAGTTTGCCTCATCAGTCGGTGCTTGCTTAAAAATCAGCAAGACTCCCCCTCAGGCTTTTGATAGTGCCTGTCTGGCCTACACAGCTATGGGTCTACTCATACTGGGAATGATAACAGAGCCTTTATGGCTGTTTTTCCCAAATGCAGAAATCTGCTGGTTTACCACGTGACTGGGGAGAACCATCCACTGCATCAGCAAATCAAATTGTTGGTTTACAGACTATGAGAAGACCTTTCCTGGGGTATGGACTGTCAGGTTCTCCGGTGGATGTATCACTGCGGCCTGAAGATATAGTACCAAAAGTACATCTCCTATATCAAGGAATGGGAAGTGTTCTGTTTACAGTCCAATATATCGTATGACACGGTACGTATAACAGATGTCTTGAATTCCTCTCAAAGCTATATTTCACGAGAGATGGAGTTATAGTGCTATAATGGTGCCAGAAGTGCCTTATCGTCATACTTCCTGCTGGGGTCGGGACACCACGCTGTCGGGTCTCGACCTCTGATATCCAGATTTATAAAGGGTATCTTTAACTCAAATTCCTCCAGGCCCAGGTCCTCGGTCAAATTCACTTTAAGAGCCTTAGAGGCTCTGAACTAGCAATGTTTGTTAGTTACAATAAACCTCATACGTAGGTATCAGTACAGATCATCCCCAGGTGATTAGAATGGGTTCTGGCTTGTGCAGGAGTGAACACAGATGTTTTCAAATCACACTCCACCAGGGCTGCAACAACATCAGCAGCGAGGGTTGTGGATGTTTCGCTGGGACATATCCTAACAGCTGCAGGATGGTCAAACAAGCGAGTTCCATAATGTGTTATATTTAACCCATTTGTCACTCTATTTTTAGGTTCTGTTTATAATTTCTCCTAGATGAGTGAGATTACTATGATTATCATTTCGGCATTAAAAAAGCATCAGCATGTTTACATTCATACCATGCTTTATTATATTTCACTCATCCCTGGTCAATTGATGCAGTGTGTGACGCATGGACTCATTTTCACGGCATGAAATCACAGAGCTTCAAAATCTTCACGTAGTCACTCACGTGATTCTGAAGTAAAAGAGTAAGATTAAACGAGAACTTACCAGTTTGAAGTTTGATCTTTATTTTATGAGGAGTTACGTTGAGGGATTACGTGCCCTCCGCTCCCAACCCTCTCTCATAAAGATCAGCTGGTAGTTCTAGTTTCTCGAATCTTACTATATTCAGTTCATCAACTGTTATCTGTGATTTCACACCGCTGCTTTGAAGATTGACGCTTATGCAGGCTGATGGCCTTCTTCACGTAATGCCTCAACTTAACTCCTCATAAAATTAAAATTAAACTTCAAACTGGTAAGTTCTCATTTAATAAATGAATGAATGAAAACTTTATTGTCATTCAGATATACACCTAGACACAGTGCACCTTGAACGAAATTTCGTTGCATTTGACTCTCCAATCAGGTAAATAGTAAAAGTAAAAGTGCTAGGTGCGTCCATAAAAATGCCTCATGTGCATGGTTCTGTAAAATAAATATATATAAAACGTTTTTAAAAAGTGTCGATATTTAAAAAGTTCTAGCCTCGGTTTTGTTGATTGTTCAGTAATCTTATGGCCTGGGGGATGAAGCTGTTGCAGAACCTGGTTGTCCCGCTCTTCATGCTGCGGTACCTCCTCCCAGAGTTAAGCAGTATAAACAGTCCGAATTGTGGGTGTGTGGGGGCTCTGGTAATGCCCTTAGCTCTAATCAGACAGCGCTTGTACCCCATGTCCATGATTGAAGGAAGAGAAGTCCCAATGATTTTTTCCGCTGTCCTCACCACTCTCTGAAGGCACTTCCAGTCCGCAGCTGTACAGCTGCCGCACCACGTAGAGATGCAGCTGGTCATGACCGACTCAATTGTGCTTCTGTAGAAAGTGGCGAGGATGGGAGGGTGGAGGTGTAAACTTCTCAACCTGCGGAGGAAGTACAACCGCTGCTGTGCCCGTTTTGCCAGAGATGTAATGTTTGTGGACCAGTTTAAGGTGTCCGTTATATGCACCCCCAGGAACTTGATCTTTTTCACCTGCTCCACTGCTGAGTTGTTGATGCAAAGTGGAGTGTGACTGGGCTGAATTTTCCTTCTGAAATCGACGACAATCTCCTTGGTTTTGTTCACATTTAGGAGAAGGTTGTTCCTGCTGCACCAGCTCACGAGCTGTTCCACCTCCTCTCTATATGCCTGGTCGTCGTTATTGCGGATGAGGCCCACTACTGTTGTGTCATCCGCGTATTTGATGATATGAAGTGTTAGTAGTGGACCTGGCGACACAGTCATGTGTCATCAATGTGAAGAGCAGCGGACTCAGGACACAGCCCTGAGGGGATCCGGTGCTCAGTGTGATGACCGAGGAGGTGTTCTTCCCCACCCGCACAGACTGGGGTCTTTCAGAAAGGAAATCCAGGATCCAGTTGCATAGTATGGTATTGAAACCTTGGGGTGCCAGTTTGCTCACCAGATGCTGGGGGATTATCGTGTTAAATGCTGAGCTGAAATCAACAAACAGCATCCGCACGTGGGTGTTCCTCTCCTCCAGGTGTTGTAGGCTCAGGTGGACTACAGAGGAAATAGCATCCTCTGTGGAGCGGTTCGGGCGATAAGCAAACTGGAACGGGTCAAAACTGGAGGGGAGTTTAGAGACCATGTGCTGCTTAATAAGCCTCTCAAAGCACTTCATTATTATTGGTGTGAGTAATCTTACTATTAAACTGCATTTGCACACTCACCCAACCTGTCCAAGTCACCCTGCATTCTCATAGCATCCTCCTCACATTTCACACTGCCACCCAGTTGTCACCTGCAAATTTGCTAATGTTACTTTGAATCCCTTCATCCAAATCATTGATGTATATTGTAAATAGCTGCGGTCCCAGCACTGAGCCTTGCGGTACCCCACTAGTCACTGCCTGCCATTCTGAAACTTACGTACTGCCTATTATGCCTCCTGGCATGTAGGGCAGCAATGAAGGTCCTCCATTCCTGTCTGTTCTGGGCTAGCTTCTGGACACTACCCCAGGTCGGGTCCATTGTTTTAATTTCCTCCTCTGCAGTTCGACGCAGGTGGTTTTCGGTCTCCCTCTTTTCCTTTTCCCTTCCGGTGTCCAGTGCAGGGCTATTCTTGGGATGCTGTCTGGTCACCATTGACATTCATCCCAGCATCTGTCGATAGCCTTGGAAGTCCATCACGCCCAGTAGTGTTGATTCCTTCAGTTGCTGTTTCCGTAACATATTTGTTTTACGAGACAGGGTTGTTAGCCCTGTGTTCAATCCTCCAATCTGGAGGACCAGTGGATCGCTCTTCGTCTCGCCTCTACCCTTCGACCTGTCCAGCAGGAGACGAATCCAACAGGGAGCCATTCTGAAAGGAACCCGTTAATTCCTGCTCTTTGTTTCCTGCCTGCCAACCAATTTTCTATCCATGTCAGCACTCTACCCCCAATACCATGTGCCCTAATTTTGCCCACTCCTATGTGGGACCTTATCAAATGCTTTTTGAAAGTCCAAGTACACTACATCCACTGGCTCTCCCTTGTCCATTTTCTTAGTTACATCCTCAAAAAATTCCAGAAGATTAGTCAAGCATGATTTCCCCTTCATAAATCCATGCCGATCTAGTTATTGCTATCCAAATGTACCGCTATTTCATCTTTTATGATTGACTCCAGCATCTTCCCCACCACCGATTTCAGGCTAACTGGTCTATAATTCCCTGTTTTCTCTTTCCCGCCTTTTTTTAAAAGTGGGAATAACATTAGCTACCCTCCAATCCACAGGAACTGATTGTGAATCTATAGAACATTGGAAAATTATCACCAATGCGTCCACGATTTCTAGAGACACTTCCTTAAGTACCCTGGGATGCAGACCATCAGGCCCTGGGGATTTATCAGCCTTCAGTCCCATCAGTCTACCCAACACCCTTTCCTGACTAATGTGGATTTCCTTCAGTTCCTCTGTAATCCCAGATCCTCTGGCCACTAGTACATCAGGAAGATTGTTTGTGTCCTCCTTGGTGAAGACGGATCCAAAGTACCTGTTCTACTCATCTGCCATTTCCTTATTTCCCATAATAAATTCACCTTTTTCAGTTTTTAAGGGTCCAACTTTTGGTTTAAATTTTTTTTGACTGAAATCCCCTTTAAAACTTACCCTCACCTTAACCCTTGGTTTTGATACTCCTACCACAGGAAAAAAACTATTCTGAAGATCTACTCTATCAATGCCTCTTATAATGCATACTATATGGCTTGTTTGCATATTAACAGGAATGACATCTGAGTTTATTGTCTCTACAGGAGATATTAGAGCTTCCACACAAATTAGCTGAAGGAAAGAGCTGGAGATTCAAATATAGATTATCCCAATTCATTAGATTCTAACAACCACTGGTGATTTAAGCACAATAGTCCTTTAAGCATTTTGATTTATAAATTAAAACTAATAACCATCAAGTTTTAGCAGTAAATACTGAATCCATTTCAAGCTAATGAAAATCGTAACTAATTAAAACATTATCAGAACTAAGTTAATTATATATTTTTAAATTATTCTGTTTTATATATTTACATGAGCAACAAACAAATGTCCCGCTTATCATTACTGAAAAATAATGCAGCAGTAGTCTTTTCATTCAAATCTTCTGAAGATTAAAGTGAGCTGGTTATATTATATTAGAACTAGTCTCAAAGATTCCATAATTATGGAAATTACTGAATAACAAGTTCTTTTTTTTTTAATACAAAAAAGACATCCGTAAGTGAGCACTGTCATTTCACTAATGAGGCTGCTTAATGGCAAACATTGATTTCAAATAGAAAATGAAGCCTTTTGAAGTATACATGCAACATGTAATAAAATTGTCACAATTGATTGTCTTTTTAAAAAACACAAAGCAAGCTTTTCACATGAACCGCTACCACAGTAACAACAAAATGCACGTTGCAACTCCCACTGCAGACCAGCATTGTAATGGCAGTGAAAGGATAAGGGACTAATCAAAGGAAACTGGATACTACAAGTTCTTTTACTTCTCAGATTGTAATTATACTCACACTAAGCACATGAAAATAAATCACAGAAATCTATGGTACTGAAGGAAGCCATTCTGCCCATCACATCTGCGACAACCACGCTTCCAAGCCTTGGCCCATTGCACCGTATGTGCTTGGGTATTTCTGGTGAACTACATACCCTGGCACATTTTGGGTTTGAAATAATGGTGCTCAACTCTCCTGTAATTCTATCAATTAAACAAAGAACAATCTCAAAGCAAGATCATCAATGCCTTTACTTCCTTAGATGTTTGAGGCGATTCAGCATGTCCCCAAATACTCTATCGAACCTTTCCATGTGTACATTGAGAACATACTGTCTAGTTGCCTCACAGCCTGGTTCAGTAACCCAAACGCAAGAACGTAGACAGCTGCAGAAAGTAGTGATATTGCTCGATTCATCATGCGAATAACCTACCCACCATCGAATGGATTTATAGGAAGCACTGCCTCAAGAGGAAGCTAATGTCTTCAAAGATCCACACAACCTGAGCTACACTCTCATCTCGCTGCTACCATAGGGAAAAGCATCTTCCCATCAACCATAATGCCCTTGAACCACACTGCACAATCCAAACCACAATTCTATCTCAGCATCGATCTACTATGGCCTTCATATGCACTACTAACTTTGACTTGCACGATTATGATCTGGTTACCTAGTCGAATTGATAATTTATTGTATTATTGCTTATTATATACTATGCATATGATGTGCTACTGGATTAATGTGCACTTAAAAGATGCAACAGCTAAGAATTCCATTGTTTCATTCTTGGTGAACATGCCAATTACATATTCATGATCCTTAACTAAAATTATGTGTCAACAATGTGTCCTTGATTCTTAACTAAAACTATTGATCTCTCTGCTAAATGGAGTGGGAGCTTCTTGTTCAACTTGGCCTGACCTTACCATTTTTACACACTTTAATTAAATAATCACAGTAGATCTCTCCTGCGTTTCCTCAGTTTCAAAGAAAACAATCCCAGCCTGACCAATCACTCCTCACAATTTCACCACCCTGAGCAATATCTTGCTGCATTGCTTTGCACCCTCTCCAGTGCCACCCATCTGCAGTGTGGTGGGTAACCAGAACATTACATATTTCTCTAGATATGGCCTAACCAGCACCTTACACAAACCACATTGCATGTTTGGAACAAGAAATAAAATGCACTACGAGAATTATTTTTCATTGAGTTTGTACACCAAATCACTTTCTACACACCATTGATCCCAAGCCTTCCACTGTATAAATGCAAGTGAGGCTACATATATTGGTTGAAATGCAGAATGTCAGGATAAGAAACAGACAAACATAGCCAACATCGATGTTTTAAAATAAGCAAACAAAGTGCCTTTACCTAGAAATTCAATTGCATCTTGTTTTTCAGTACAATGTATCGGGGGTAGATTTTTTTCTGGACTAAAGTGGTATTGAATTGTTTTACATCAATGTGGAAATGTAACTGGGCAGTTCCATGCATGATTCATCTTTCTGCCCCAATTCTTATATCAGGGAAATATGGGGCAACATCATTCTGCATGCATTGCACCCTGTTAAAATAGTGCAGGGGAGTTTGGATCATGTTGACTTGGAGACCACTGTCAGCCACTTGTAGGACAACTAGCACTAAATTATTTTACAAAGCTCGAACCAACCACATCCACAGTGTCAACAAGAAGCCGCATTAAAGGTCCAGTGGAAAATAAAATAGTGTAATGTAGGAGGTAACATATTGGCATGTATACTGACTTTGAAGTGTCAACTGTGTTCTTAGTCTTTCTCATCATGTTGATGCTGGTATCGTATTACCATGTGTGATCCTGGTTCCTTCATGCCTTTCAGATATCAGTAAAAGGTGGTTCTTTTGAACACTTACAGTCAGAAAATTGGCAAATATAGAACATTGGACTGGGAATGGGGCATTCTGTCCTTCAAGCCTGCTCCCACATTTACATGGTCATGGCTAATCATCCAAATCCAGTTTCCTGCACGTTTTCTTCCCAAAACCCTTGATCTTGTACCCTTTAAAACTATTCATAGCTCATTCTTGAAAATATTAAATAACTTGGCCTCAAGTGTCTTTTGCAGTAGAATTCCTTTGAGTGAGGCTCGCAGCCCTTCCAATAAAGACATTTCATCTAATCTCAGTACCAAATAGCTTACCACATATCCTTAGGGTGTGATCTGATCCCTGGTTCTGACTTTCCCAACAGGAATCTCTTCCCAACATCTGGTTTCTCTAGTCCCAACAGGATTTTATGTTTCAATTAGGCCATGTCTACTTTTTCTGTACTCTTATTAATTTAAGCAAAACATCCCAGACTATTTCATTTATGAGTCCAGACATCCCAGAAATCAATCACTACATTACTTTTTAGTAGGAAGAACATACTGTCTCAGGTAAAGAGACTAAAACTGCCCTCTCAAAGAGTGGTCTCACCAAGGCCCTGTACATTTTCAGTAAAATCGGCATTCTAATACTCTTGCTATGAAGGCCTATATACTAATTGCCTTCTCAAATACCTACTGCACTTGCACTTTTATTTTCAGCAACTGGTACACAATCAATCAATATTTATTACATGTCATTTGAACCTCAATGAGGCTCAAACGAAACTCCGTTTCCACAGCCATACAAGCAAAGACAATTTCCTACAGACATACACACAATTCAATTTACAAAAACATCCATCATAGTGAACCCACTGTGATGGAAGGCAAAGTCTTTTCTCTCCCCTGCACCATTTTTTCTCCCGATGTCCAAGCCCCAGGCGGGCGATGATAAGTCCCACGGCCATTTTAGGCCGCGCGGGACGATATACGGCCCCGCTCCCGGTCTAAATGTCACGAAGTTGGAGCCCCCGGCGGGCGCTGGAATGTCCCACGGCCATGAAGCCGCGCCGGGCGATGTACGGCGCCGCTCCGGGTCATTCCAACCCCGCGACATGGGCTGGAGAAGTCGCATTGCGGGAGCTCCAGAAAGCGGAGTCTCCACCCGGACCCGCGAGCTCCCGATGTCCCAGTCCACCGGACCTGCGGCTGCAGCTGGAGCCTCCGAGCTACGTGGTCGGGCCGCAGCAGCGAGTCACCACCGCTCCCCACGCTCCGATGCCGGCCAGCCCCAAGATGGTAAATAGTCCGCAGCTCCGCAGGCTCCGTGACTGGAGCCTCCAGGTCGTTCAGGCTGGAGGCCGCTCCACGGTGCTAGGCCCCAACGACAACGGAGATCCGACAGGAAAAAGGTCGGGTCTCCCGTACAGGGAAGAGATTTTAAAAAAGTTTCCCCCTTCCCCCCACATATACACAGTCAAAACACTATTAAAAAATACATTTAACTACATTTAACGAGACAAAAAATAAAAAAAAGACAGACTGCAACAGTGAGTCGCGCCACCACCACCACAAGGAACCCAGGTTGCATTGTCTCCTCCTTTCCTACTTTGTAGCCTTGCTGTTTTTGCCACCAAAGTCGGCCACTTCACATTTACCCACAATAGGCTACTTTGGCTTGTGTTTGACCCATTCCCTCAAGCTGTCCACTGAATCACACTAGAGCCTCTCTGAATTCACCCCACAACTCACACTTCTACGCTGCTTTGTATCATCCATTTAGAGATATTTAATTTAATTTCCTCATTTCAATTATTTATATATATTATGAAGCATTATGCAAGCACAAGCCCTGTAGTACCTCACTAGTTATTGTCTGACAGAAAAGGATTCTCACTGTTGGTTGCCTGTCAGAGAACAAATTCTTGATCCATGCCTGTACCTTACCCCCAATCCCATGTGCATTAATTCTATATCTTACTAGACTAAGTGGGACCCGTTGGGTCCCAGCTTCACACGGGAGGGCTGGTCACCCAACGCAATATTCCACCTCTGCACCACTTCCAATATTGCTGACCAGTGGGGATAGGGGGGGGGGGGGTGGTCTTTCTGGATCGCTAGTATGAACCATTTTAGAACCAATAGACATTTTTTTTGCAAGCTTTAGAACCAATAGACATTTTTTACAAGCTTTCGAACCAATAGAGCCACATTTTGCAAGCTTTAGAACCAATAGACATTTTTTGCAAGCTTTAGAACCAATAGACATATTTTGCAAGCTTTAAAACCAATAGACATTTTTTTGCAAGCTTTAGAACCAATAGCCACTTTTTTTGCAAGCTTTAGAACCAATAGACACATTCTGCTAGCATTTTAGAACCACTAAGGGCACTTACATTTGAGTAGACATGTGTTCAGTGTTATTCACAGCTCAGAGAAACATGACCCTCTGCCTTCCTCCATCTTGAAGAGACTGTGAGGCACACCACTTCCTGGTTTTATAGTCCCTCCCCCCTGCCGCCAGCGGGGGCAGCAGAGAGAATGGGGAATTTTGTAAAAACATTAATATCATCGACGGGAAAAATCCTCGGCACACATGCGGCGGAGGGGGGCTCTGAGCAAGGTGGCCAAAAATGACGGCCATAGGTGGCGGTGTTCTCTCGGAAATCCAAGCACAGATGGCCAAAACCGGTGAAGAACAGACTTTTAGTAATATACTAGACCAAGTGCAGACCCGTTGGGTCTGTTCCCCCAACGTGCGGTTGTGGGGGGGAGGAGGCATGCAGCTTCACACACACTAACTATCCCCCCTCCGTCCCCGCACTCACGCTAATTACCCCCCTTGATATTATATTAATATTATTAATTTGCTCCTTTTACCCCATAACCACCCTATCTACTGACGCATAGCCCCCAACTTGCAGTCACATCTAGAGAGGGGGGGGGGTAGAGAGTGAGGGCAGAGAGAGTAGGGGCAGAGAGAGAGAGAGAGGGGAGGAGAGAGAGAGGGTAAGAGTGAGGGGGAGAGAGAGGGGCTGCTGAGAGGGGGGAGAGGAGGAGAGCAGGGAGGTGGAGGGAGGGGGGAGGGTGGAGGGAAGAGGGTAGGGGGTGTGGAGGGGAGGGGGTTTAGGGGAGGGAGGGTGGGGGAGGGGATGGAGGGGAGAGAGAGAGAGAGGGGGGGAGAGAGAGAGAGAGAGGAGAGGAGAGGAGGGAGGAGAGAGGAGAGGAGAGGAGGAGAGGAGAGGGGTGAGGAGAGGGGGGTGAGGAGAGGAGGGGAGAGAGGAGAGAGGAGAGGGGGGAGAGAGGAGGGGGGAGAGAGGAGGGGGGAGAGAGGAGGGGGGAGAGAGGAGGGGGGGAGAGAGGAGAGGGGAGAGGAGGAGAGGGCAGAGGAGGAGAGGGGAGAGGAGGAGAGGGGGGGCGAGGAGGAGAGGGGGGCGAGGAGGAGAGGGGGGGAGAGAGGAGAGGGGGGCGAGGAGGAGAGGGGGGGAGAGAGGAGAGGGGGGAGAGAGGAGAGGGGGAGAGAGGAGAGGGGGGAGAGAGGAGGGGGGGGGGAGAGGAGATGGGGGGGGGGGGGAGAGGAGATGGGGGGGGGGGAAGAGGAGAGAGGGGGGGGAGAGAGAGAGAACCCAAACCCCCCAAACAACCATTTGCAGGCAGTGCTTTTTTCCTTCAAACTAACCATAACCATATTTTCATTTTCAAACCAAATTAAGGGTACTTACTCACAGCTGTGTAGACATTTGTTCAGTCATTCAGAGCTCAGACCTCCATGTTGTAGAGACTGATTGGGGCACACCACTTCCTGGTTTTATAGTCCAGAGAGAATGGGGAATTTTGTAAAAACATTAATATCTCTGTCATATTTCATCGACGGGAAAAATCCTCGGCACACATGCGGCGGAGGGGGGCTATGAGCGAGGTGGCCAAAAATGACGGCCGTAGGTGGCGGCGTTCTCTCGGAAATCGCAGCACAGATCGCCAAAAGCGGTCAAGTACAGAGTTTTAGTAATATAGACTAGACCAAGTGCAGACCCGTTGGGTCTGTTCCCCCAACGTGCGGTTGTGGGGGGGGGGGGAGGCGGCATGCAGCATCACACACACTAACTATCCCCCCCCCCCGCACTCACGCTAATTACCCCCCTTGATATTATATTAATATTATTAATTTGCTTCTTTTACCCCATAACCACCCTATCTACTGAAGCATAGCCCCCAACTTGCAGTCACATCTAGAGTGGGGGGGAGGGGGAGGTAGAGAGCGAGGGCAGAGAGAGAAGCGGCAGAGACACAGAGAGAGTGGCAAGAGGGAGAGGGGGTGGCGAGAAGAGGGAGGGTGGGTGAGAGGGGAAAGGTGGCGGTGGAGGGGAGGAGAGAGAGAGGGTGAGAGTAAGGGGGAGAGAGGGGGGGAGAGGGGAGGGCGGAGAGAGGGGCGGGGGGAGAGGGGAGAGGGAGAGGTGAGGGGAGGGGGAGAGGTGGGGAGCAGGGAGGGTGGAGGGAAGGGGGTAGGGGCGTGTGGAGGGGAGGGGGGTTAAGGGGAGGGACTGTGGGGGAGGGAATGGAGGGGAGGAGTGGGAGAAAAAGAGGGGAGAAAGAGAGAGAAGGGAAGAGGAGAGGGGTGAGAGGAGAGGGGGGAGAGGAGAGGGTGAGGAAAGGGCATTGCGGACAGGGGGGGGTGGAGAGGGGGAAGAGGAGAGGGGGGAGTGAGGGGGTGTGCTGAGAGGGGGGTGAGGTGAGGTGAGGGGAGGGGGAGAGGTGGGGAGCAGGGAGGGGGAGGGGGGTTTAGGGGAGGGACGGTGGGGGAGGGGATGGAGGGGGAGAAAAAGAGGGGAGAGAGAGAGGGAGGGAGTGGAGAGGGGGGGAGAGGAGAGGGGGGAGAGGAGAGGGGGGAAGAGGAGAGGGGGGAGAGGAGAGGGAGGAGAGGAGAGGGGGGAGAGGAGAGGGGGAGAGGAGAGGGGGAGAGGAGAGGGGGGGATAGATGAGAGGGGGGGATAGAGGAGAGGGGGGATAGAGGAGAGGGGGGTAGAGGAGAGGGGGGTAGAGGAGAGTGGGGAGAGGAGAGGGGGAGAGGAGAGGGGGGGAGAGGAGAGGGGGAGAGAGGAGAGGGGGGGAGAGGAGAGGGGAGGAGAGAGGAGAGGGGGGGAGAGAGGAGAGGGGGGAGAGGAGAGGAGAGGGGGAGGGGAGAGGAGAGGGGGAGGGGAGAGGAGAGGGGGAGGGAGAGGAGAGGGAGAGGGAGAGGAGAGGGGGGGAGAGAGAGTGCCTTTTTATTGCAACCCAAACCCCCCAAACAACCATTTGCAGGCAGTGCTTTTTTACTTTAACCATATTTTCATTTTCAAATCACATTAAGGGTACTTACTCACAGTTGTGTGGACATGTGTTTAGTGTTATTCACAGCTCAGAGAAACGTGACCCTCTGCCTTCCACCAGCTTGCAGACTAATTGAGGCACACCACTTCCTGATTTTATAGTCCATCTCCCCTGCCGCCAGCGGGGGCAGCAGAGAGAATGGGGAATTTTGTAAAATAATTAATATCTCTGTCATTTTTCATCGACTGGAAAAATCCTCGGCACACATGCGGCGGAGGGGGGGGCTCTGAGCGAGATGGCCAAAAATGACGGCCGTAGGTGGCGGCGTTCTCTCGGAAATCGCAGCACAGATCGCCAAAACCGGTCAAGAACAGACTTTTAGTAATATAGATAGAGATAGATGTGAGACATTGAGTGCTTTGTGAAAGTACAATTATACCACATCCACTTGCTTTCCCCCATTCACCAAACAAGTTATATATCCTCATAAAAAATCCAATATTGTCAATTACTGGCTTTTGATTAAAAAAATTATAGTATTTATCTGCCATCAATTCCCCATATGCCATTTCACTACTAATACTAATTTTGTTCACTTCTTCCTCTGACAAAATTTTAGATTTTCCAAATGCTTTTCTGTGATTCATGCAAAAAACACTGCGCTCTTCTACACAAATCTACTCATAAGATTACAAAGTAAGAATTTAATTGTCCCGTTTTGAGACATATAACCATATAACAATTACAGCACGGAAACAGGCCATCTCGACCCTTCTAGTCCGTGCCGAACACGTATTCTCCCCTAGTCCCATATACCTGCGCTCAGACCATAACCCTCCATTCCTTTCCCGTCCATATAACTATCCAATCTATTTATTTATTTATTTTTAAATTTATATGACAATAAAACACTTGAATCTTGACTATCTGGAACTAAGAGGCCTTTGGTTTCAGTTTATGTCTGTGTTAATATAATAATCAATTAAATGATAGGATTTCAAATACTGAATTTAATTTATTTGTCAGGACGAGGGTAAGTTTACATACAATGATAATAGTTGAGGTAATTAACCATTTTTTCAATGTGCCAAACATATCCTGGCTAACTATTGGAACCACTTGTTAAATCTCATCTTATTGTTAATTATGTACAATGAATAATGAGCGATACAAATGCTAGTGTTGTGTTGCAAGTAATCTACATGTCCTATCGAAAGCCAACTTAGCATCCCACTACAAAATGCAAAAACTATGTGACCTATTTGAGACTTATGATAAACAAAGAAACATGGAGAAAAAAACCACATTAAGAAATAAAGTGTACTTATAGAAGCAACTTCTTTTTCCAAAGAAACAATCATGAAGGCATTAACCTATGGTGCATAAAAACAAAACAGCTACTGATACTTTACCCAGCCAATGTCATTTTTCAAGAAATGTGGTGAATGCAAATAATAAGTGTTTTTTTATTATTTGATAAGTCCCTGCAGAAACTGTTGTAGAAGCTCGATAAGCATTGGTGAAATTCTATTTCTATTACAATCTTTAAATTATTTTGCAAATTTTCCAGACAAAACTTGAATCCATGATCTTTACACTTTATATAGTTTATGGGTTCCATATCTGCCAGGAATTTACCAACTAATTTTAACACTTTTTTTGCAGAATTAAGAACACAAAGCTACAAGAACTACAAACCTACACATTCCCACAGTTATCTAAATCTACTACAAAACCACCTCCCACAGTTATCTGGACTACACTTCCTTCAACCTTGCCCCTTGCCTATCCCCTACTCCCAAGATGAGGCTTTCCATTCTAAGACATCCTAGATGTCCTCGTTCTTTAGTACAGGGCCGGCCTTAAGCCGATTTGACCGATTGCCCCCAATTGGACCCCGCGCCTAATGGGGGCCCCGCACTAATGTTCCGTATTTCGTACGGAAATACGAATTCTCTTTGTTAAATAAAGATTTTTTTTTAAATTCGCCATCCGGATTTTTAAAAAAAAACGAACATGTATAACAACCGCTGCACGGCCATCAGACACAAACGATTTGTTAACTAGTACTGTTAGCACTTCTTAACATGAAGTAGTTAACAAGTTGTTATATCAATCTGCATCCATCCACATTCCTCAGTAAATGTTATTGTGTTTTGAATGAGTATTAATGACGCCATGTTCCTTTGAATAAAATTCACGCGGCGTCAATTATACTTGTTTAAAACACAATGACATTTACAGAGGAATGTAGATCGATGACACATTGAGAATTTCTTTAAACTCACCACCATGAGTGAGGGCCCCGGGCCGCGAGAAGGGGCTTCTTCCTGGTGTGCAGGTTAGTCATTCACCTACCGACCCACGTTGTGTCTCTCTGTGTTTTGCTCTCTCCCTCCCTCCCTCCCTCTCTCGCGCTCTCTCTCCCGCTCCCTATCTCGTCTCTCTCTAGCTCTCTCACCCTGTTGTCTCGGCATTCCCGGAATCATTGACGTTTAGCGGTAGACAAAAATGCTGGAGAAACCCAGCGGCTGAGGCAGCCGCCTTGACCGCTGAGTTCCTCCAGCACTCTGTGTTTTTTGTTTGGCTCTGAAGTTGAAGGTGGTTCAGCGGGACGGGCAGCGGCTCTGGGGAGAGGGTTGCGTTTCTGGTCGAGACCCTTCTTCAGACAATCACAAGTACTCTCACCGACGAGAGTTCAATTCAGTCTGAAGAAGGGTCTTCTCTCCAGAGTCGCTGCGCTGCCTGTCCTACTGAGTTTCTCCAGCTTTATGTCTATCTTCAATTTCAGAGAAATACAATTTCTCACGGGGGGCTTATAACGTCTCTAAACCCTTCTGGGCCCCTCTGAACACTTCTAAACCCCCTCTATTCTCCCCTATTTCCCTCTACAACACTTCTAAACCCATCTGACCCCCTCTAAACATCCCTAAACCGTTTAAACCCCTCTAAACTAGGAGGCTACAAGGTGACTTGTATAGGCTGGGTGAGTGGGCAAATGCATGGCAGATGCAGTATAATGTGGATAAATGTAAGGTTACCCACTTTGGTGGCAAAAACAGGAAAGTAAACTATTATCTCAATGGTGGCCGATTAGGAAAAGGGGAGATGCAACGAGACCTGGGTGTCATGGTACACCAGTCATTGAAAGTAGGCATGCAGGTGCAGCAGGCAGTGAAGAAAGCGATTGGTATGTTTGCATTCATAGCAAAAGGATTTGAGTATAGGAGCAGGGAGGTTCTACTGCAGTTGTACAGGGTCTTGGTGAGACCACACCTGGAGTATTGCGTACAGTTTTGGGCTCCTAATCTGAGGAAGGTCATTCTTGCCATAGAGGGAGTACAGAGAAGGTTCACCAGACTGATTCCTGGGATGTCAGGACTTTCATATGAAGAAAGACTGGATAGACTCGGCTTGTACTCGCTAAAATTTAGAGGTTTGAGGGGGGATCTTATAGAAACGCACAAAATTCTTAAGGAGTTGGACAGGCTAGATGCAGGAAGATTGTTCCCAATTTGATTTGATAGAATTTATTTGCCACACAACCAGGGTCGGTGGAATTTGGGTTGTCTGCAGCGGTACAATAATAAAGAACACACAACCACAATAAAAATGTAACACAAACATCCACCACAGCATTCATCACTGTGGTGGAAGGCACAAAATTTGGCCAGTCCTCCTCCATTTCCCCCCCGTGGACAGGACCAGAGTCCAGAGTCAGTCCAGGATCGGCTCTTCCTCACCGGAGACCGCGGCTTTAAGTTGGTGTAGGCCGCAGGCCGGCGGTCGAGATTTAAAGTCTCCGCCGCAGCCAGAAGCACCGTAGACTGCAGGGCCGGCGGTCGAAGCTCCCCTCCAGGGGTGATGTTAAGTTCACGCCGGGCCCGCGGTAGAAGTTGGCCGCAGGCCGGCAGTGGTGGCTTCTTCTACCCCCCCCGGGTCCCCCACGAGGGATCCCGGGCTGTAGACGCCGCACCAGCTGGAGCTCTGCAGACCGCGACTTCAGGCTGCCGGCTGCCGCGGGCCAGCGAAACGGAGCGCTCCCCTCTAGCGAGCCCCAGCGAGGGCTCACCCGCTCCACGCCGAGAGTCCAAGCTGCGCCCGCCGCTGAAGCCCCGGGCGCGTCTCCGGGAAAGGCCGCGCCGATCCTTGATGTTAGGCCACGGGGGAGGCGACCTGGAAAAAGTCGCCTCTCCATGGAGGAGGCGACCAAAGCGGTTTCCCCCTTACCCCCCCACACCACCCCCCACACAAAACACACCGAGAAACATCAAACACATACTTTAAAACATACTATAAAAATAAAAAAAGTTGAAAAAACTAACGCGCTGCTGACATGGCTACTGCGGATGTTGGGGAAGTCCAGAACAAGGGGTCACAGTTTAAGGATAATGGGGAAATCTTTTAGGACTGAGATGAGAAAAACATTTTTTACACAGAGAGTGGTGAATCTCTGGAATTCTCTGCCACAGAATGTAGTTGAGGCCAGTTCATTGGCTATATTTAAGAGGGAGTTAGATGTGGCTCTTGTGGCTAAAGGAATCAGGGGGTATGGAGAGAAAGCAGGTACAGGATACTGAGTTGGATGATCAGCCATGATCATATTGAATGGCGGTGCAGGCTCGAAGGGCCAAATGGCCTACTCCTGCACATATTTTCTATGTTTCTATGACTGCGTCCAACTGCTGTCTGGTTCGTTGATCGGTTTGCTAGATATGAACTGTTTTGGGAGAGAAAAATGCTCACGGCGGACTAAACGTGTTAAACAGAAATTGGTCAGATATTGAGCTATACACAGTAAGAAATCATGTGAAATAATCACTGAATTTAATTTTAAATGAATGTACCTGCATGTTATACTGTTTAGTTTGGAGATACAACCAGATAGTCCACTGAGTTCGCACCGACCAGCGATTTTTGTTACAGATTTGACAATTTTATTTGGCGGCCAATCAATCGCTGTCTCTAAGGGGGTTGCATCCAATCACCAACCAGCTTGCTTTAAAATTCCCGTCCAATCAACAAATAGGTCTCGTCCCGTCCAATCAGCCGCTGTCTCCAAGGGCATTGTGTCCATTCATATAATGCAGTTTAATGTTAATTAGCTGCTACGGTAAAGGTTGGAAGCCAGCTACTGACAGTCAAACGGGAGGGAGCAGGAGAGATTCACACAGTGTATAATCCATTGCACCTAATGTACAATTTCATAATATATACTAAATAACTGGGCTGACACACCTTGGCTGGGAACCTGGGGCCCACCAAAATTGTTCCCAATTGGGCCCCGCACATCCTAAGGCCGGCCCTGCTTTAGTAAATGTGATTTCCCCCCTGCTGTCATAGATGGATTCCTCACTCGAGTCTCCTCTCTGTCCTATAGTTCTGTTCTCGCTCCCCATCCCACTATTTTAAAGAAGAGGACCGTGGTTATCCCCAGTGTCCGAGACAATTAATAGTTGGTCAGTCAACATCTCAAAAGTTATTCATAAGCGGATACATAGTGGTCAATTTTAAAACCGTGTTGTAGCCAGCACTGCCATTCAATGTGATCATGGCTGATCATCTACAATCAATGTTCCTGCCTTCTCCATATCCCCAGACTCCGCTATCTTTAAGAGCTCTATCTAACTCTCTCTTGAAAGCATCCAGAGAATCGGCCTCCACTGCCTTCTGAGGCAGAGAATTCCACAGATTCACAACCCTCTGGGTAAAAAGTTTTATCTCGTCTCTGTTCTTAAACTGTGGCCCCTGGTTCTGGACTCCCCCAAAATCGGGAACATGTTTCCTGCTTCTAGCGTGTCCAATCCCTTAATAATCCTAGGTACACAAAATTGCTGGAGAAACTCAGCGGGTGCAGCAGCATCTATGGAGTGAAGGAAATAGGCGACGTTTCGGGCCGAAACCCTTCTTATATGTTTCAATAAGATACCCTCTCATCCTTCTAAATTCCAGTTTATACAAGCCCAGTCGCTCCATTCTTTCAACATATGACAGTCTAGCCATTCCGGGAATTAACCTTGTGAACCTACGCTGCACTCCCTCAATAGCAAGAATGTCCTTCCTCAAATTTGGAGACCAAAACTGCACACAATACTCCAGGTGTGGTCTCACCAGGGCTCTGTACAACTGCAGAAGGACCTTTTTGCTCCTATACTCAACTCCTCTTGAAATGAAGGCCAACATGGTATTAGCTTTCTTCACTGCCTGCTCTACCTGCATGCTTACTTTCAGTGACTGATGAACAAGGACACCCAGATCTTGTTGTACATCCCTTTTTGCTAACTTGACACCATTCAGATAATAATCTGCCTTCCTGTTCTTGCCACCAAAGTTGAAAACCTCACATTTATCTACAATAAACTGCATCTACCATGCATCTGCCCACTCACCCAACCTGTCCAAGTCAACCTGCATTCTCATAGCATCCTCCTCACAGCTTACACTGACCCTCAGCTTTGTGTCATCTGCAAATTTGCTCATGTTACTTTTACTCCCTTCATCTAAATCATTAATGTACTTTGTAAATAGCTGCGGTCCCAGCACCGTGCCTTGCGGTACCCCACTAGTCACTGCCTGCCATTCTGAAGGGACCCGTTAATCCCTGCTCTTTGTTTCCTGTCTGCCAACCAATTTTCTATCCATATCAGTACCCTACCCCTAATACCATGTGCCCTAATTTTGCCCACTAATCTCCTATGTGGGACCTTATCAAAGGCTTTCTAAAAGTCCAGGTACACTACATCCACTGGCTCTCCCATGTCCATTTTCCTAGTTACATCCTCAAAAAATTCCAGAAGATTAGTCAAGCATGATTTCCCCTTCGTAAATCCATGCTGACTCGGACCGATCCTATTACTGCTATCCAAATATGCCGCTATTTCATCTTTTATAATTGACTCCAGTATCTTCCCCACCACCGATGTCAGGCTAACAGGTCTATAATTCCGTATTCTCTCTCCCTCCTTTCTTAAAAAGTGGGATAACATTAGCTATCCACCAATCGACAGGAACTGATCCTGAATCTATAGAACATTGGAAAATGATCACCAATGCGTCCACGATTTCTAGAGGCACCGCCTTAAGTACTCTGGGATGCGGACCATCAGGCCCAGGGGCATTTATCAGCCTTCAGTCCCATCAGTCTACCCAACACCATTTGCTGCCTAATGTGAATTTCCTTCAGTTCCTCTGTCATCCTAGGTCCTCTGGCCATTAGTACATCGACTGCTAGTCGCACCATGGACCCACTGCAGTTCGCATATCGTCCGAACAGATCCACGGATGATGCGGTCTCCCAGGTTCTGCACACCACCCTCTCTCACCTTGACAGCCAGAAGGGGGGCTATGTGAGGATGCTGTTCATTGATTTCAGTTCAGCTATCAATACCATAGTCCCCACCAGACTCGCTGAGAAGCTGCTGGAACTGGGGCTGAACACTCCCTTGTGTGCCTGGATCCTGGACTTTCTCACTGCCAGGCCCCAGGTGGTCAAGATGGGGAGACATACCTCCAACCCCCTCACCCTGAACTCAGGATCCCCCCAGGGTTGTGTCATCTGCAAATTTGCTCATGTACTCCCTGTACACTCATGACTTTGCTGATGACACTGTGGTGGTGGGTCTGATCTCCGATAACGATGAGAAGACCTACCGGGAGGAGGTGGCTGATCTGGCACTCTGGTGTCAGGACCACAGACTCCTCCACTAAAACTAAGGAGCTGATTGTGGACTTTAGAAGGGCTCAACATCCGAGGATGTACACGTCACTGGAGCTAAATGGGACTACTGTGGATAGGGTGAGCAGCTTTAAATACCTGGGAGCAGGGCCGGATTTACGTATAAGCTTCACAAGCTTAAGCTTAGGGCCTCGAGATCTAGGGGGTCCTCGGCAGCGCCGGATTTACCTACAGGCCTTATAGGTTGAAGCCTAGGGTCTCAAAATCTAGGGGGCCTCCGGCCACGGTATTTTTTTCCCAGAGAAAAGAAAATCCTGAGAAAAAAAAAAAATTGTAGCGCTATCAGCATTTCCACTTTGATGAAAATTACCCGAAATTCTGATTCCGGCCCGCTGGAAGTTTTGGGGGAAAAAATTGCGACCTGCGCAGTTGGGGGAAGTCGGTGACGCAGTAGCGACGCAAAAATGACCGGGCGGGTTCAGATCTCCATTTGCACTCCACATAATCACCTCGATGCCTCGTGTCTACTCCAGGTAAGTAGTGGAATATTGCATTGCAGGAGTGCCCGTTTTTCCGTGCTGGAGGGGGGGCTGCGGCACGGAGTCGGAGCCTCGCTGCGTGGGAGGGAGAGAGAGGAGGAGGGAGGGAGGGGGATGTGAGAGGGGGAAAGGGGGGTTTGAGATAGAGGGGGAGAGAGAGGGAGGGGAGGGGGAGAGAGAGAGAGGGGGGGAGGGGGAGAGAGGGGAAGGGGAGAGAGAGAGATGGGGAGGGAGAGAGGTGGATGGAGAGGGAGGGGAAAGGAGGAGGGGGGGAGAGGGAAAGGAGGATTATCTTTAGTGAGATTGCAAAATTCAGGTAGGTTTTAGAGCAATTAGGTTTTCTCCTCCATATGAATAATATCAAACAATTGGAACTGGCCATAGACCCTCGGGATTTCACTGCCAACCTACTTCAACAAGTTCTCAAGCTGTCTGAAAGACCAAAAGTAGATGCTGCACACCGAGTTCATAGAGCATACTCGAGGGCCGGAGCCCCACCAAGCCAGATTATCCTGAAACTTCATGACATAGCAGCTCTTGAAGACATTATGAAGAAAATACTATTTGGAAAAAATCTGATGTTCGAAGGAGAAACTGTAAGATTCTTCAGAGACTTCCAGCAGAAGTGGCGAAGAAACGTGCCCTTTTTATGAAGACCCGGCTGATTCTTAAAGGAATTCCAAACCTG
Organism: Amblyraja radiata; assembly: GCF_010909765.2. Lineage (NCBI taxonomy): Eukaryota > Metazoa > Chordata > Chondrichthyes > Rajiformes > Rajidae > Amblyraja > Amblyraja radiata. Next base: position 40,763,086 of record NC_045978.1, on the reverse strand, counting down.
AGATATGGAATAATATATCCTGCCAAACTGAGGGTCACATATAATGACTCGGAGCGTTTCTTTACTAATCCAGAAGAAGCATTTAAATACGCACTAGACTTAAAAAAGGACATTAAAGGATAAGTAAAATGTCATGGCTTTGCTGATGTATACCTTTTATATATATTTATAGGGGGTAAACTGAGAGAATATGCCTTTTTAAATAAAATTAAGTACAAATGTTGCAGATAAGATGACCGACTAATTCGCATGTGCTTATGTCTAGACATCTTATCAGGTTTGGAATGCAACATAACCGCCTCAAGGACAACATATTTTCGAATGAAAGATTTAATAAAATGGAATTACGCAGCATAGAAAACAAATTAAATGGAGCAGAACGTAATAATCCACTAACAAAACGATATAAATAATTATATACTAACACATAAATGATTGGACTAACTCATGTATTTTAATCTAAAATGCAATATCATAACTGAATAATGATTCACTCCTTTTTAAAGCCAATATTGAATAATCTTTAGATCTATGATCTCTAGTTAAAATTTATTGGATTGATATACTAAAATATATTTAATCGATTTGGGTGGACAAATTCCCAGATATGCCCAGGCCAAACCAACAAAGAATCACCCAAGGTGGAAGGGAATAAAACAGATGGCAGGCAGCCAAGACTGAATTATTGGTTAACCCCTTCTAGCCAGCTGATTATTACCCAAATATATTGGGGTTTGTCTTCCAAGTTAAATACAGCAATTAAATAGTAAATACTTATTTAGTTTAAGATATCAGAGGAACTAATTATAGTACATGCTTGTTTTCTCTTTGAATATATTATCCGGTTTTGACCTGTTCTTTCTTTTCCATAATATTCGTTCATAGGGAACGGAGCTTAATGTAATTTTACATCTACGGAAGGTTACACTAACTCTTCTTCCACCATTTGGTGGTTTCTTCACACAGTATTTTTAAATACTGTCTTTTCATATCATTTATGTTATTTAGCACTTTTTTTGATTTTTCTTTTTAGGACACATTTTCAAGGGATATACCTACAGAGTTCAGCAACTGGGAGCACCCAAGGTTGAGGTATTGTGTTGCACCATCTGAAATAAAGGAGCCAATGTAACTTACAATGCAAGACAACTCTCTAAAGAAAATTGGAGGAATTACGTTTTGTAGCTGGAATATAAGGGGCGCTAATGAGCCAATTAAAAGGGGTAAGATTCTTGCCCAATTAAAATCACTCAATGCCAATATGATATTTCTACAGGAAACACATCTGAAAGTTCAAGCTCAGACCAGGCTGAAGGCAAATTGGATCGGTCAAACATATCACTCCTCCTGTCTCTCTAAATCCAGTGGTACCGCAATTATAATTCGTAAAGCCATACCATTTAAACATAAAAATACCATTGCAGACAAAGAGGGAAGGTATGTTATAGTCTCTGGAGAGATACACTCTACCCCACTCACCATGGTAAATATTTTATGATCCTAATTTTGATAACCCGTAATTCTTTAATAAAATCCTGAATATAATCTCTGAGTCCAATCACCAAAACGTGATAATCGGGGGAGATTTCAATTGCGTTCTGGATGAATACCTTGATAAATCTGCCCAACAAAAGAGACTTAATATAAAATCAAAATCCAGTGAACTTTTAAACACATACATAAAAAATACAAATATAACAGATGTATGGAGGATTGCAAACCCTGCCGGAAGAGAATACTCCTTTTATTCATCAGTACATAAGACCTATACACGTATTGACGTATTGACTAGTGGACACGAAATTAATCCCCTTAACAACTAACCCTAAATACCATAGTAGTGTCATTTCTGATCATTCTCTGCTAACCTTCCCCTTAAAACTAGAAGGAATGTTCAATAAAAAATCTTTTGGAGGTTTAATCCTCAACTACTAAACAATCCGGATGGTTGTAAATATTTAAAACAACAGATGGAACTTTTCTTTGAGACCAATTATACCCAGACATCTCACCCTCCCTATTATGGGAATCTTTTAAGGCGTTTATTAGAGGTTCTATTATTTCATACCAAGCTTTTCAAAATAAAAAGAATAGGACGGAACAATTGCAACTAGAAGAACAGGTTAGACTTGATTTAGAAAACGCGAAAGATCCAACTATATATAGATAAACACAACAAGATAGCAATATTGAAATTTAAACTAAACCAAACAGGAAAATTTCGAATTTGGTGACAAGCCACACAAACTTTTGGCACGTCAGCTGAAAAAAGTTGAAAAGGATCAGACTATTCTAAAAATCTAATCAGATAAAGGTGAATTGTTAATGCTGCCCAAAGACATTAACGAAAGATTTGCCCAATTTTATCAAAATTTATATACATCCAAAACATCAACAGAAAGCAGTAAAATTGACAAACTTTCTGCACAACTGTAATCTCCCAACACTTAACCCGCTGGAACAAGAGGAATTAGGAGCACAGGTTTCAATCAAAGAAATAGAAGAGACAATAAATTCACTGAAGAACGAAAACACCGGGACCAGACGGGTTCAGTAATTCATTTCATAAAAGATTTCACGAGGTAATTTCACCACGTTTACACAAGCTTTATACATATGCATTTAAAGAACAGACATTACCACAAACACTAGCTGAATCAACAATGACACATACGCAAAAAAGATAAAGATCTAGAAGACCCCGGTTCATATAGAACAATTGCCCTGCTAAATACAGATCAGAAAATATTAGCGAAAACTTTGGCAAGATTAAGTAAATACGTTAATAAATTACTACATTCGGATCAAATGGGGTTCAAACCCAAGAGACATTCATTTAGTAATTTGAGACGTATTTTTAATATAATGTACTCACACAAAATTGAAGAAGACTAATCAATTATTTCATTAGATGCAGAAAAAGCATTTGACCAAGTAGAATGGAAATACCTTTTCACAGTACTGCAAACATTTCAGATGGGAGAGAATTTTATTTCATGGATAAAATCACTATATGATAGGCCATCTGCCAGAATACTGACCAACCACATACTTTCTCCGAAATTTCAACTACCAGGGGCAATAGACAGGGTTGTGCTTATCACCCCTGTTATTTGCCCTTGCGATTGAACCCTTAGCGGTAAGTATAAGAGTACATCCGAACATTCACGGCTATAATACTAAACATTCCAATAATAAAATATCATTTTATGCAGATGATGTATTATTATACATCACCAATTCTCAAGTTAGTATTCCAAATATATTAAATCTTATAGAGATTCCTTCTCAGGATATAGAATAAACTGGAACAAAAGTGAAATTATGGCAATAAAACCTCAAGAGCCGACCCACCTTTTAAAATTCCCTTTTAGAATTGCTACAGAAAAGTTTAAATATCTGGGTATCCAAGTAAATAAAAAATATAATTCTTTATTCAATGCAAACTTTCCGCCTTTAGTTACTAAATTAAACGCTCTTATTCAATTCTGGAAAACACTTCCGATGTCTCTAATAGGCAGAATAAATGCCATAAAAATGATTTTCTTCCCACAAATTCTCTATTTATTTCAATCAATACCGATATATCTACCTACATTTTTTTTTTTAAATCTTGATTCCCGGATTACAAACTTTATCTGGGATTATAAATCACATAGAATTCATAAACAACATCTATGTAAACCCAAAGAAATGGGCGGATTGGCGCTTCCCAATTTCTTATACTACTATTGGGCAGCAAATATTAAAAATGCAATTTACTGGCTGGATAACGCATGCCAACAGGTAGACTGGTTAGTAATGGAGAGAGAGGATTGCTCGCCTTTTAATATAGGCGCAATCCTTCTCTCCCCAATAAAGTTGAAGAACACAATATGAGAAAAATCCGATTATTCACAGCATTTTACGAATTTGGAGACAAGTAAAATTTACTTTTAAACTAAGAAATCTATCTCTTCTTTCACCAATAGCTAATAACGTTCAAGCCATCTATTACAGATAAAACGTTTATATATCGGGAAAGACTAGGAATTAAAAAGGTTGGAGATTTGTACGAGATGGGAAACCTCCTATCATTCCAGAAATTACAGTCAAAATACAGTCTGAAAGGTAATCAATATTTTAGATATCTTCAAATTCGAGATTATTTGAAAACATATACCCACGATTATCAAACTCTGCTGCCAGATATATTAGACGAAGGTATGAATAGAAACTCAGAGTCAAACAATCTAAAATCATACTTGTACAATATCCTTCTAAATATAGAAATTCCATCGTCAGACGCAATTAGAAGAGAATGGGAAGAGGAATTAGGCCTAAAAATCTCCAAAGACAGATGGGAAAAATATCTCCAAAATATACATAATTGTTCGATTAATGTTAGACACATTTTAATCCAATTCAAAATACTCCACAGACTCTACTACTCAAAAACTAAACTGAATAAGATTTTTTCAAATGTATCTCCTATTTGCGACAAATGTCTCTCTCAAGAAGCAACTATAACACACTCCTTTGCCTCTTGCATAAAACTCCATAACTTTTGGAAAGGAATCTTTGAAAATTTCTCAAAATTATTAAAAACAAAACTGGACCCCCATACAGAACTGATTATTTTCGGAACAGCAGGAGCCTGCTCTGAGCTATCAATAATTCAAAGACGTTTCCTTAACTATGGCCTGATAATGGCGAAAAAACGTATACTTACATTTTGGAAAAATACATCTCCCCCAACTCTTAAAATGTGGATCACAAACATGTCTGAGATGCTACATCTTGAAGATATGAGACTTGTCTTAGCAGGAAAATCAGAGCAATTTTTAAAGATATGGTCTCCTTTCATTGATTCATTACAAGGACAGTATGGTGCAACACAACTTTGGAATTAAACCGATTTACGGACTGGGTGATGGGTGTGGTGAGAAATGAAGCAGGTATATCAACACTTTTTTTTTTCTTTCCCATTTTTTTCGGTTTTGTCTTTTTATTTTATTTTTTTAAATTTTACTTACTCACTCTTTGGTTATACTCATTTGGTAGTTTAGGGGTTCTATTCTTACACATTCACTTTCTCTTTCATTTCCTTTCTTTCTTGCCCTTTCTCTCTTTTTCTATTTCAACTTTGTTAAAATTAAAATGGAAGCTGTACAATAAATGTATTTTGTCATATGCCGCAGTTTAGACGTTTTGTACACTGCTTCTAATAAAAATAACTAAATAAATAAATAAATACAATTTAAAAAAAGAATTCCATAGTTTGCAACTTTCATTTTGCATCATATTTTTAATTTGCACACACTAACACAGTCGAACAGGAATAGGTAATCAAATCAACACACAAAACATTTTCTAAAAAAAGGTTTTATTTACTGCAAAAACTTATTATTTGCAGTGTTTGCATGCTCCTTTATAACATTTTACATAACAGATTACAGCACAACTTGATTATTAAAACAAGGACAGCTTCAATTCTTGATTTAAAAAAATGTATACAACAATGACCTCAATCATCCCATTCCAACCACTCATTACTCGTGACTCAACCAAAATTGAGTTGGCCCGGGCAGCCGTTGGAGCGAGAGGAGTTACCTGGGCGGTGATTTAAAAATCGAGCGCGGGGCTTGCTTTCACAGAGACCCGGGGAGCCGTTGGAGCGAGAGGAGGAGTTACCTGGGCGGTGAGTTAAAAATCGAGCGCAGGGCTTGCTTTCACAGAGGTCCGAGGAGCCGTTGGAGCGAGAGGAGGAGTTACCTGGGCGGTGAGTTAAAAATCGAGCGCGGGGCTTGCTTTCACAGAGGTCCGAGGAGCCGTTGGAGCGAGAGGAGGAGTTACCTGGGTGGTGAGTTAAAAATCGAGCGCGGGGCTTGCTTTCACAGAGGCCCGGTGAGAGGAGGAGTTACCCAATCTGCAGCATTCCATCACACTTCCAGAGAAGGGGTCTGGTGGAAGCCTCTGATTGGTGGAAGAGGACCAGAGGAAGCAGCTGATTGGGTGCAACCCCAGGTTTGCATTTCTGCTTTCAGGTTAAGGGTGCAGTGATTTAAGGGTACAGTGAGTTAAGGGTACAGTATTTATTAGTAAAGGTAAATAATAATAATAATGGATGGGATTTATATAGCGCCTTTCTAATACTCAAGGCGCTTTACATCGCATTATTCATTCACTCCTCAGTCACACTCGGTGGTGGTAAGCTACTTCTGTAGCCACAGCTGCCCTGGGGCAGACTGACGGAAGCGTGGCTGCCAATCTGCGCCTACGGCCTCTCCGACCACCACCAATCACTCACACACATTCACACACAGGCAAAGGTGGGTGAAGTGTCTTGCCCAAGGACACAACGACAGTATGCACTCCAAGCGGGATTCGAACCGGCTACCTTCCGGTCGCCAGCTAAACACTTAGCCCATTGTGCCATCTGTCAACAGGTACAGTTTAAAGGATAAAGATTTTTATAGTGTGAGGGAGTTGATTTAATTTGGGCGTAAGCCATGTCAGTGGTGATTGGCCCCGTGGTTTGCTCAGCCTGCAACATGTGGGAGATCAGGGATATGGTCGGTGTCCCTGGTGACTACCTTTGCAGGAAGTGTGTCCAGCTGCAGCTCCTGGCAGACCGCATTGAACGATTGGAGCTGCAGTTGGATTCATACTGGAGCATCCACAATGCTGAGAAAGTCGTGAATAGCATGTACAGTGAGTTGGTCACACCGCAGGTAAAAGGTAAGAGGACAGAAAGGGAACGGGTGGCCAATAGCCAGCATAGCAGTGGGCAGGTAGTGCAGGAGTCCCCTGCGGTCATCTCCTTCCTAAACAGGTATAATAATAATAATAATAATAATAATAATACATTTTATTTAATGGGCGCCTTTCAGACATCTCAAGGACACCTTACATAGTAATCGGAATAAAAACATATAATCGGAATAGAACAGGTAAAAAGGACATCACAGAGACACAAATTAAAAACAGAATTCAATCCAAAAACAGAAAATCAAAAACACAGTGTGAAGGTATACCATTTTGGATACTGTTGGGGGAGATGGCTCATCAGGGGAAGGCAGCAGCAGCCAAGTTCATGGCACAATGGGTGGCTCTGCGGCACAGGAGGGGAGAAAAAAGAGTGGAAGGGCAATAGTAATAGGGGATTCAATTGTCAGGGGAATAGATAGGCGTTTCTGCGGCCGCAAACGAGACTCCAGGATGGTATGTTGCCTCCCTGGTGCAAGGGTCAGGGATGTTACTGAACGGCTGCAGAACATTCTGGAGGGGTAGGGTGAACAGCCAGTTGTCATGGTGCACATTGGCACCAACGATATAGGTTAAAAAAGGGATGAGGTCCTACAAGGTGAATTTAGGGAGCTAGTAGATAAACTTAAAAGTAGGACCTGAAAGGGAATAATCTCTGGATTACGACCAGTGCCACTGGCTAGTCAGTGTAGAAATAGGAGGATATTGCAGATGAATACGTGGCTTGAAAAATGGTGCAAGGAGGAGGGCTGGGTTTCAGCAACTAAGTTACAGAGAAAGGTTGAACAAGTTAGGGCTTTATTCTTTGGAGCGCAGAAGGTTAAGGGGGGACTTGATAGAGGTTTTTTAAATGATGAGAGGGATAGACAGAGTTGACGTGGAAAAGCTTTTCCCACTGAGAGTAGGGAAGATTCAAACAAGGGGACATGACTTGAGAATTAAGGGACTGAAGTTTAGGGGTAACATGAGGGGGAACTTCTTTACTCAGAGAGTGGTAGCTGTGTGGAATGAGCTTCCAGTGAAGGTGGTGGAGGCAGGTTCGTTTTTATCATTTAAAAATAAATTGGATAGTTATATGGATGGGAAAGGAATGGAGGGTTATGGTCTGCGCGCAGGTATATGGGACTAGGGGAGAATACGTGTTCAGCACGGACTAGAAGGGTCGAGATGGCCTGTTTCCGTGCTGTAATTGTTATATGGTTATATGGTTATATGGATTCAAATTTCTAGGGCATTGGAACCAGTTCTGGGGGAGGTGGGACCAGTACAAACAGGACGGTCTGCACCTGGGCTGGAATGGAACCAATGTCCTTGGGGGAGTGTTTGCTAGTGCTGTCGGGGAAGATTTAAACTAATGTGGCGGGGGGATGGGTGCAAGAGCAGAGAGACAGAGGGGTGTAAAATGAGGGTAGAAGCAATAGGTAGCAAGGTGAAAAGTAAAAGTGGCAGGCAGACAAATCCAGGGCAAAAATCAAAAAGGGCCACTTTTCAACATAATTCAGAGTCCAGCAGAGGAGGACAAAGGGCTTAATTAGGAAAGGGAAAATAGATTATGAAGGAAAACTGGCAGGGAACATAAAAACTGACTGCAAAAGTTTTTATAGTTATGTGAAGAGGAAAAGATTAGTTAAAACAAATGTAGGTCCCTTGCAGTTAGAAACAGGAGAATTGATCATGGGGAACAAGGACATGGCAGACCAATTGAATAACTACTTTGGTTCTGTCTTCATTAAGGAAGACATAAATAATCTGCCGGAAATAGCAAGGGACCAGGGGTTAAATGAGATGGAGGAACTGAGTGAAATCCAGGTTAGCCGGGAAGTGGTGTTAGGTAAATTGAATGGATTAAAGGCGGATAAATCCCCAGGGCCAGATAAGTTGCATCCCAGAGTACTTAAGGAAGTAGCCGCAGAAATAGTGGATGCATTAGTGATAATTTTTCAAAACTCTTTAGATTCTGGAGTAGTTCCTGAGGACTGGAGGGTAGCTAATGTAACCCCACTTTTTAAAAAGGGAGGGAGAGAGAAAACGGGGAATTACAGACCAGTTAGTGGTGGGGAAAAGTCTGGAGTCAGTTATTAAAGATGGGATAGCAGCACATTTGGAAAGTGCTGAATTCATTGGACAAAGTCAGCATGGATTTATGAAAGGTAAATCATGTCTGACGAATCTTATAGAATTTTTCGAGGATGTAACTAGTAGAGTGGATAAGGGAGAACCAGTGGATGTGTTATATCTGGACTTTCAGAAGGCTTTCGACAAGGTCCCACATAAGAGATTAGTATGCAAACTTAAAGCACACGGTATTGGGGGTTCAGTATTGATGTGGATAGAGAACTGGCTGGCAGACAGGAAGCAAAGAGTAGGAGTAAACAGGTCCTTTTCAGAATGGCAGGCAGTTACTAGTGGGGTACCGCAAGGCTCAGTGCTGGGACCCCGGCTATTTACAATATATACTAGACCAAGTGCAGACCCGTTGGGTCTGTTCCCCCAACGTGCGGTGGTGGGGGGGGGGAGGCGGCATGCAGTGTCACACACACTAACTATCCCCCCCCCCCCGCAATCACGCTAATTACCCCCCTTGATATTATATTAATATTATTAATTTGGTCCTTTTACCCCATAACCACTCTATCTACTGACGCATAGCCCCCAACTTGCAGTCACATCTAGAGAGGGGGGGGGGGTTTAGGGGAGGGATGGTGGGGGAGGGGATGGAGAGGGGGGAAGAAGAGAGGGGAGGGGAGCAGAGAGGGGGGGAGAGGAGAGGGGGGAGAGGAGAGGGGGGGAGAGGAGGGGGGGGAGGAGGGGGGGGGGGAGAGGAGAGGGGGGGAGAGGGAGGGAGGAGAGGGGGGGAGAGGAGAGGGGAGGGGAGAGGAGAGGGGGGGGATGAGAGGGGGAGAGGAGAGGGGGAGAGGAGAGGGGGTGAGGAGAGGGGGGTGAGGAGAGGAAGGGCAGAGAAGAGGGGGAGAGAAGAGAGTGGGATAGAGGAGAGGGGGGCAGAGGAGAGGGGGGGAGAAGAGCGGAGGGTAGAGGAGAGGGGGGAGAGGAGAGGGGGGAGAGGAGAGGAGAGGGGGGAGTGGAGAGGAGAGGAGGAGAGGGGAGATGAGAGGGAAGAGGAGAGGGGGGGAAGAGGAGAGGGGAAGGGAGCGGAGAGGTGGGGGAGAGGAGAGGGGGGGAGAGGAGAGGGGGGGGAGGAGGGGGGGGAGGAGAGGGGGAGAGGAGATGGGGGAGAGGAGAGGGGGAGAGGAGAGGGGGGAGAGGAGAGGGGGAGAGGAGAGGGGGGGGTTGAGGAGAGGGGGGAGAGGAGAGGGGGAGAGGCGAGGGGAGAGGAGAGGGGAGAAAGGAGAGAGGGAGGTGAGGAGAGGGGGTATTGAGGAGAGGGGGTGAGAGGAGAGGAGAGGGGGGGAGTGGAGAGGGGGAGAGGAGAGGGGGGATGAGAGGGGGAGAGGAAAGGAGGAGAGGGGAGAGAGAGGAGAGGGGGAGAGAGGAGAGGGGGAGAGGGGAGAGGGGAGAGGGGGTGAGAGAGGAGAGGGGGGAGAGGAGAGGGGGGAGAGGAGAGGAGAGGGGGGGAGTGGAGAGGAGAGGAGGAGAGGGGAGATGAGAGGGAAGAGGAGAGGGGGGGAAGAGGAGAGGGGAAGGGAGCGGAGAGGTGGGGGAGAGGAGAGGGGGGAGAGGAGAGGGGGGGGAGAGGAGAGGGGGTCTGAGTGCTTCCCTTCTCTGCCTCCTGCCTCACACACTGTCCACTAGCTTTCTCTATTTGAGTCCCTCCCCCCAACCGTTCTAGTTTAAAGTCTCCCCAGTAGACTTTGCAAACTCCCCGCCAGGATATTCGTCCCGCTCGGGTTCAAGTTCAACCCATCCTTTTCGTACAGGTCACACCTTCCCCAAAAGAGGTGCCAATGATCCAGAAACTTGAATCCCTGCCCTCTGCACCAGTCCCTCAGCCACGCATTTATCCTCCACCTCACTCCATTCCTACTCTCACTTTCGCGTGGCACAGGCAGTAATCCTGAGATTGTTACTTTTGCGGTCCTTCTCCTTAACTCTATTCCTAACTCCCTAAATTCTCCTTTTAGGACTTCTCTTTTTCTACCTATGTCATTGGTACCTATATGTACCACAACCTCAGGCTCCTCTCCCTCCCATTTCAGGATATCTTGGACATGTTCAGACACATCCCAGACCATGGCACCAGGGAGGCAAACTACCATCCGGGTCTCCTGTCTGCGTCCACAGAATCGCCTGTCTGATCCCCTAACTATAGTGTCCCCTATTACTATTGCCCTCCTCTTCTTTTCCCTACCCTTCTGAGCAACAGGGCCTGTCTCTGTGCCGGAGGCCCGGCGACTGTCGCTACCCCCAGGTAGGCTGTCCCCCCCAACAGTACTCAAACAGGAGTACTTATTTCCAAGGTGTACAGCCACCGGGGTACTCTCTAGTCCCTGCCTCTGCCACTTGCCCCTCCTAACCATGACCCACTTGTCTGGCACCAGAGAGCATCTAAAACCCCAGAGTTTCCAGGGCCCTTAAGCAGGCCCTGGACCCCGGCCGCAAGGGTCTTTCAGCTTTGCGCTTGTGATATGCGCTGCATGCACTTATTTCACAAAAATATTTGTAATCCTGCCATGCCACCCCCCTTTTTGAAAAGCTTCGTATGGGCCTGGTGTATAATATTTTTGACACTGTCATAGGCCTTTCTTACATATGCTGTCACAACGCACTGTAGTCTCTAAACAACACTTCAGTAATTTTCCTTGCCCTCCATTTCAGAATAATAGTGTCTTAAGCTGATAACTCGACACTAGCACTGGCAATAAATAAAAAGCGCATCATTCCAGCCCTTATCTCATTGGCCACGCTCGGCTGCACATCGGTGTCAATCTGGTGGACTCTTCCATCTTTCTCTCGTAGTGGGGGTGGGGGATTGGGAGGGGCCTCACAAGTGGAATAGCCTAGGGCCTCTCTTCATCTAAATCCGACCCTGCCTGGGAGCACATCACAGAGGATCTGACATGGACAACACACACTGCCGCACTAGTGAGTTAAGGGCCTGTCCCACTTTCCCGAGCTGCTCATGACTTCTCCCGAGTTTTCCCCTTGATTCAAACTCGGAGAATGTTCGTAACGGGTCCGTAGGAGTCGTAGATATATCGTAGCGACTCATTATGTCAGCCGTAGATACTCGGGGCATCAGGTAAGTCGGGACGTTTTTTCCAGCATGACAAAAAATGTCCACAAGTAAAAAGATAGTCGGGAGGAGAAAAAATGAAACATTTAATGCCCCGAGAACCTACGGCTGTCATAACGAGCCGCTACAATATATCTACGGACTCCTACAGATGCGTTACGAACATTCTCTGAGTTTGAATCAAGGGGAAAACTCGGGAGAATTCGTGAGCAGCTCGGGAAAGTGGGACAGGCCCTTAAGGCAAGGCAGCGCCTTTACCACCTCAGGCAGCTGAGGAAATTCAGTCTCTCTGAGGATCCTTCAGTGCTTCTACTCTGGAGCTATAGAAAGCATCTTGTCCGGTAACATCTCAATCTGGTTTGGGAACTGCTCTGCCCAGGACAGGAAGGCTCTGCAGAGAGTAGTGCGTTCAGCTGAATGCACTATGGGAACTACACTCACCCCCCTGCAGAAGGTGCAGATCCAGAGCCAGCAACATAATGAAGGACCCCTACCACCCCAGCAAAGAACTGTTCCAGCTGCTACGGTCAACCAAGCACCTCCACTGTCATGCTGTGAAAACAGAGAGGATGAGACAGAGTTTCTTCCCACAGGCCATCAGGACTGCAAACTCTTATCTCACCAGGGACTAATTTACTGTTGTGTTGTGTCTTTTTAAAAAAAAATTCTAAATGTAAATACTGGTTCTGTTCTATTCTGTTCTGTTGTTTTTGCACAATCCGCAGGCATTGTCACTTTCATTTCACTGCACATCTTGTATGTGTATGTGACGTGAGAAATAAAGTTGACGACTTGACTGGCCATTAATACATCACTCGTTCAAAAGTTGTTTTTGTTATTCTGAAAGTAGGCAACCTTTTTTCTCTTACCTATATATTGGTTAAGAGAGAATTTCAATTGCCTTGTAGTTGTGACTAGCAAGAACCAAATAATTTCCTGCCTTTATGTTCATGCTCTTTCCTTTATGCTATTTATATATTTCAGTTTTGCACAAACTTTCAGGTTGGTTACGGAACAGGATATCAGATCTTAGCACTTATTGTTAGCACAAGTTCCCTCGTGAAAGTGCCAGCATGGTATTTTCCATTTTTTAGCCATTCTCCAAATATCTAGTGTGGTTTCTAATTAATTTTAAAGTTCATTACTGGGAAATGGAAAATGCCTATCCCAGCTGATATCAGGAACCCCTACAGCTAACCAAGAAATCATTATTACTTCAGTCCAAAGGTTATGATCGGTTATGAAAATCAGTAAGCCGACATTATAGAACACAGTTTCAAGCATGTTCACATTTTCTGACATACAAAAGGTTATGCAGTATTTTAAAGCTTTAATTTTAAAATTAAACAAATGAAAGATCAAAGTACTATAGGTTCATCCAGTGGTTGGGTTTATGCACTAACCTGTCTTTGATGAATTGTTAAAGTTCCAAAGATTCCCCCATTTTTTCCTTGTCCTTAAAATACATTTGTTTTGTTATTTTGTAAGTAAACAATAGTTGACTGTAAATGGTCCATTTCTTGAGGAATATGAGAGTCAAGGCTCGAAGTAAACTCAGTGAAACATGTTACCATGCTGATGGAGGTTGGTAGCAGGAGCTGTGATATCTCCCTATGGATGACCTTAACCATATAACCATATAACAATTACAGCACGGAAACAGGCCATCTCGGCCCTACAAGTCCGTGCCGAACAACTTTTGTCCCTTAGTCCCACCTGCCTGCACTCATACCATAACCCTCCATTCCCTTCTCATCCATATGCCTATCCAATTTATTTTTAAATGATACCAACGAACCTGCCGCCACCACTTCCACTGGAAGCTCATTCCACACCGCTACCACTCTCTGAGTAAAGAAGTTCCCCCTCATGTTACCCCTTAAACTTCTGTCCCTTAAACAACTACAAACGATGAGGGTACACAAAATTGCTGGGGAAACTCAGCGGGTGCAGCAGCATCTATGGAGCGAAGGAAATAGGCGACGTTTCGGGCCGAAACCCCTACAAACGATGAGGTTGTTTTAAAAAAAGTTTTAATGCCCCTTTAAAGGGCCAGGCCTCTATTAACTAAACATGTTACTTTATCTAGGATCATCGAATCAAGTTGGAATTCATTTTAAAAAGGTAATCTATAGGAAGATGTCAGAGTTACTGGTACGAAACTCCAACAGCATGATAACACAATCGTACTTCATTGTATGGTGAGCTCAGCATTTTATAACATTCATGCGCATATTTCTACCCTTTCCTCTAGCTTCATAATTCACAACTCTTCAATCCTTTTGTCTCACACCTTCTATCTTTTCATCTCTGGCCTTTGGCCACCATCTGCCTATCAAAACCCTCCTCACCTGCATCAATATATTACCTGCCAGGCTTTGTCCGGCCCTTCCAGCTTTCTCCCCACCCCCCCAATACAATAAAACAAAACAATAAATATCACCTATCCATGTTCTTCAGAGATGCTGCCTGACCTGCACTCCAGCTCAACTTGCGTTACTCCAGCACTTTGTGTTTTGTTTTTTTAAATCACCCTCTCACTATTGTACTGCAGTTTCAATCGGCTTTTAGTGCTCTGGGTGGACCTTGAATTTGCAAATTCCTGTCAGAGATATGAGAGTGCTAATAACAATAAACAAAAGTAGAGGATTGGCCTTCTAATCAACTGGCATTAAACTGCTTACAATCTTGGAAAGAACTATCATGTTATTAGTCATTGACAAAACCTTCCATTATTGTAATTTATTCTCCATTATTAGCAGATGTAGTTACAAATAAATTGAGAGTGAGAAATTATACCAAAATGAATAAAAGCACTAAACAACACAGGTGCATAAACAATGGAAACACCTTGTGAAACACAGCGCTCATCTCTGCTTAAAACCTGTGTGCAGTGGACAGCCATCAATTGAGACCACTAAGGTTTCAGAATTCTAAATGCATTTTAGGTCAGTTAGTCAAACAAAGATTAGCACATATTCTGAATTGGTTACTGCTTTCCCATCTTTGCATTAAAGAACACCTTCATCCTTAATTCAGAAAACGCAATCTTTTAAAGGTCCCGGCGAGCTGCACGGCAGAAGGTCACGTCGCTCTCAGCGGAACCGGGGAGGCAGGGAAGCCGAGGGCGACGTGACCAGGACGCTGGACAAAGGGCCGGGGGTCCTACCTTCTGCGCCATCAAGGCTGGCTGCGGGAGGCGACCCCAGGACACAAGGTTGAAGATGACACAGCAAGAAGAGGGATGATGGTTCACAGGATGACCTAATGGAGGCAGCAGCTAAAATGAGCCATTTATGGGCAGCTGCAGATGGGACTGTGAAATGGCGCCAAAACCTGGCAACTGTTGCATATAGACTCAGAGGGCTGTTTCAATGTATTATGTACAATAGTACAATAGACAATAGGTGCAGCAGTAGGCCATTTCGAGCCAGCACCACCAGTCACTGTGATCATGGCTGATCATCCACAATCAGTACCCCGTTCCTGCCTTCTCCCCATATTGCTTGACTCCACAATCTTTAAGAGCTCTATCTAACTCTCTCTTGAAAGCACCCAGAGAATTAGTCTCCGCCACCTTCTGAGGCCGAGAATTCCACAGATTCACAACTCTCTGGGTGTAAAAGTTTTTCCTCATTTCCTTTCTAAATGGCCTACCCCTTATTCTTAAACTGTGGCCCCTGCTTCTGGACTTCCCCAACATTGGGGTCAGGTTTCCTGCCTCTAGCGCGTCCAAACCCTTAAGGGCCTGTCCCACAGTGGCGACCCAATTTGCGAGTTTAGAAGAGTTTGCTCTCGACTCACTCGCAGCATGGTCGACACGTTGTCCTAGGAGGTCCTAGGAGGTCACTGTAACTCTCCTTCACACTCGAGGGAAGTTCCCGCACACTCGCGGCCTCAGTATGGTCAAGGAAAATTTTTCAGCATGCTGAAAAATTTTCCACGAGTAAAAATTGGTCGGCATGGTTCTTTTGAACTCGTAGTGCAGTGGAGTGGGGTCGCTATGTAGTTATAGGCAGTCAAGGGTAGTCGTCGGCAATCTCCTTTGCTGAGGCATTTTAATTGGCTCATTGGAGTTTTCAGGACCAAGGAAAATCGACCGGTAATGTTAAATGCCCTCTAAACTTTATTAAAAGTTGTCTGGCTTCTTAAAAGTGTCTCCACTCCTCACCCCCCCCCCCCTTCTCTCCCCTTCTCTTCCCCCTCTGCACTCTCTAAAGGACTTACCGTACACTGTGGCAGCCGTCTTTTACCTTCCTGTTCATCGCGGGTGTGAATTTCAGACAGCGCTCCCCCGCTTTCCTTTCCCCCCGCCTTTGCGATGTGTGTGTGTGTGTGTGTGTGTGTGTGTGTGTGTGTGTGTGTGTGTGTGTGTGTGTTGACGGTCGATCCGGCTCACGGTTTCATCGCTAACGGTCGATCCAGCGCGAGGTTTTTAAGGTGAGTGCCCTTGAGCTTGAAGGTTGAAGACAGTCGGTGAAAAGTTGCGTTAGTGGGACAGGCCCTTTAATAATCTTATATGTTTCAATAAAATCCCTTCTCATGTTCCGGTGGCGCCATGCTGGACTAGCAGTCGCAACTTTTAGCTCCGCTGCTGAAAATCCGCGATTTTTCGCTTTAAAATTGGTCGGGACCGATTCAAAAAAATTACCGGAGCCCCGGGACGTCGCGCTGATGACGTCATCAGTAAGCGCTGTGATTTAAACGAAGGATAAAGGCTTTTAAATGAAAAAAACGTCTCCAGCTCAGAGCCCTCAGAGAACAATCTCAAAACATCTGCTGAAAACCCAGAAACCTGAATAACAGACCTCTGAAGTGGATTTTGGAATGGCTACAAGATCCAACACTGAGATGGCTACTAAGGAGAAAAATGAAATAGAGGAGATAAAGAACTCGGTAAGAGAACTGAGAAAGGATATTGAGGCTGGAAACTCAAAAATGATGGAAAATATTAATGTTAAATTGATGGAAAATATGTCGAACATCAATGCTGGTAATCAAAAAGTTATTGACTGCATTGGCATTATACAAAAACGAATTGAGGATGTGCAAGAAGAGCTAACGGGGAGAATTAATAAAGGGGAAGAAGCGTCTACGAAGAAGTTTGAGGCTGTGCATGTAACTTTCTTCACATGTAACTGCAATGAAAGACATGGAAACAGTTGTTGAACAAATGGCTGAAGATATGCAGGGAATGAAGCTAGAACTAGACAGCCTCAAGAGTCAACTGGCGAAAGTCTCGGATAAATGTCTTGATCTCGAAGCTCGCTCAAGACGCCAACATTTACGAATACTGGGAGTAACAGAGGGAGCAGAGGGGAACAACGCCGGTGAGTTCACTGCCAACTTAATCAAACATGTACTCAATTTACCTGTGGAACAGGAAATTGAAGTGGCACATCGAATACCCAGATTTAAGCCAAGATCACAAGCAGATCCAGCCCACCCACGACAGATCATAGTCAAACTTCGGGACATTTCAGCACTTGAAGAGCTGATGAAAAAAATCAAATATGGAGTGAAGATGACGTTTGGAAACGACTCTATCAAACTCCTCCGGGATTATCCCTATGAGATCGTGCAAAAGAGAAGAAAGTTCTCACAGACAAGACAGATTCTCCATGGAGTTAAAGATGTCAGATGTGGCGTTTTTTATCCGGCCAGGATGCGCTTTACTTTCAAGGGAAAAGAGAAAACTTTCACTAATTCGGACACATCTTATAAATATGCCCAAGAGATTGTGGCAGAAACAGAAGATTAATCAAGGCAGCAGGACGGTATGGACAAATTCTTTCCTTTTATTACTTCACAGAGAACACCCGAAGATAAGGGAAGAAACACCATTTTCTAAAAGTTTTAAATGGAAGAGCATTTCCACGTGCGCTGGTCTAGACACCTTATAATAATAATAATAATAATAACTTTATTTATAAAGCACTTTAAACAACCGCAGTTGCCACAAAGTGCTGTACATGAGAACTCATGGACAAAAAGTTATTACAAACCATTAAAAATCGTAAAACGAAGGACTAAAAAACAGTAAAAATTAAAAGACATTAAAAGCACTAAGAACAGGAGCAATGTCTCAGCCAGTGTCGAAAGCCAGAGAATAAAAATGAGTTTTTAGGGAGGAATTGAAGATGGACAGTGAGGGGGCCTGTCTGATGTGCAACGGCAAGGTGTTCCAGAGTGCCGGAGCAGCAACCGAAAAGGCTCTATCCCCTCTGAGCTTCCGCTTAGACCTTGGTACCTCAAGGAGCAGCTGATCAGCTGACCTGAGGCACCGGGCAGGAGCATATAGGTGGAGCAGCTCAGAGAGGTAAGGCGGGGCGAGCCCATTCAACGATTTGAAAACAAATAAAAGAATTTTAAAATGAACTGGAAAGTGCACTGGGAGCCAGTGAAGGGAGGCCAAAATTGGCGTAATGTGCTCCCTCTTTCGAGTTCCTTTGGACGCTTTGGAATTCAACTCAAGGACATTATTTGTTCAAAATGAAGGAAAGACTGATAAACAACGCAGAGACGAACAGGAGAGCCGAATGTGGAAAACATCACAAGGACAAATGGCGGTTTAAGATCTTAAAATAGCTTTACAAAATATAGAGAATTAACAATAATTAACAATACTAATATAGAAATAGAAATGGAAACTAACTTGAACTATATAATGGGCAAAATGTAATAATGTGTTAAAAAGACTGACTATCTCGTATATAGAACGAGACAGTTAAGCAGGGATAAAGAAATAATAAATAACAAATTTTAGAACTAACGTAGATAATACTGAAAGTTTAAGTGCTATGTAGTTTGTGTGGGGAAGGGAGGAGACTCAGGCACCTGGCATAATTCCAGGAGCCTGATTCTGGTTAACCCTTTCAGCCAACAGCTTACTATAATCAAAGGTATAACTAATTATAAATAATTAGTAGATAAAAGTGTTAGATATATAAATTTCACAGTAGCTGAACACACGATTTGATAAGTCTGAATGATATATATATATATATATATATATATATATATATTGTGTAATTGGGTGAAATATAACTGATTTTGAAATGGTACCGCCCTCCTAGGTTTAGAGTAATAAAGGGAGCGGAGCTAATTGTACAACATCAACATCGGAAGTCGAATAGATGTCGAATTCCACAGTCGGGTGGGACACTCACTACAGTGTCGAATACTCCAGACACTGTAATTTTACTTGTTCAATTTCTTTTTTAATCACAATATGTCACAACTATGTGGGTTTTTTTCAAGGACAATCGCAAAAGGGATCTACCAAGGAAGTCAGTAATATAAACGCCCCCCAAATATCCAGAGTCCTGAGGTATGGATGCACCGTAATAAATAAGGATATTAAAATCAGCGAAAATGCAAGACGATAAACAAAAGAAAATGGGAGGAATCACACTGTGTAGCTGGAATATAAGGGGTATTAATGAACCAATTAAAAGGGGCACGATACTAGCTCAGTTGAAATCATACAACACGGACATTACTTTTCTACAAGAAACGCATGTTAAACATCAAGATCAGATGAGATTGAGGGCGAATTGGATAGGCCAAACATTTCACTCCTCACATATTTATTTCAATCAATACCTATATATCTTCCAAAAAAGTTTTTCAAAAAATTGGACTCAGACATCACAAATTTTATATGGGATTATAAATCCCACAGAATACAAAGAGCACACCTTAGTAAACCAAAAGAGATGGGTGGTCTAGTGCTCCCTAACTTTATGTACTATAATTGGGCAGTAAATATTAAAAATATGATTCACCTGCTGGACAACTCTGCCCAGCAGGTGGACTGGATTGTAATGGAGAGAGAGGACTGCTCTCCGTGTAATACAGGAGCGACTCTCCTCTCACCAATGAATCTGAATAACAAAAATTACAATAAAAATCCAATTATACATAGCACAATTAGAACTTGGAAACAAATAAAACAGAATCTAAAATTAAGAAATCTATCTCTTTTAATGCCTATAGTCAGTAATCCGTCGTTTAAACCTTCAATTATAGATAAATCATTTACACAATGAGAAAGAATGGGAATCAAAACGCTCGGAGACTTGTATGAATTGGGAAAATTATTATCATTTCAACAATTACAACTGAAATATAATTTGAAAAATAATCAATATTTTAAATATCTTCAAATCCGTGACTATCTGAAAAAATACACAAAAGACTATCATAACATGCCTCCAGACTTACTGGATGAAGCAATGAAGACAAAGGCTGAATCAGCAAATCTAATATCATACTTATACAACATTATTTTAAATATAGAAATACCTACAACTGATGGTATTAGAAGAGACTGGGAACAAGAACTAGCTATAAAAATTTCAAAAGAGAGCTGGGATAAACACTTACTGCACATAAATGCTCGATCAACGTACGACATACTCTAATTCAATTCAAAACACTACAGAGACTATATTATTCAAAACCAAAATAAATAAACTTTTCCCCAATGTCTCACCCACTTGTGATAAATGTCAGTCTCAAGAAGCTACCATAGCGCACACTTTTGTTTTTTGTATAAAAATCCAAACATTCTGGAACGAAATATTTGAAATCTTCACAAAATTAATTAAAATAAAACTTGTACCAAAAGCAGAATGGGTCATTTTTGGAATAACGGAAGGTAACCCCGAACTAAACGCGTTTCAAAAGAACTTACTTAATTACGGGCTAATAATGGGAAAAAAGCTTATACTCAAATTCTGGAAAAATGCTCCAATACCAACAATAAAAATGTGGATTTCAAACATGTTCGAAACATTACACCTGGAAGAGATGAGACTCCTCCTAGCAGGCAAAGCAGACCACTTCCAAAAGACGTGGTCTGCATTTATGGAACTATTACAAGCATAAGGTGCAATAGTAATTTAAAAAATGAATGGTACCAGGATCTGGTAACGGGGGGTAAAAAAAAAAATTTCAAAAAAACTTGGTTGGTATATCCTTTTTTGTGGAGTTTTCTGTTATAATAGAGCGATTGTTTCTACTTTTTTTTCTTTCTTTTCTAGGGTCTATTTCCTTTCTTTACTTCCTTCTCTAACTTCTTTTCTAAGGGGCTTTCTTTTCCCAACACTTTCCTGCACCTTCACGACTCCTGCTCACTTTCCTTACTTCTTTTATTTCTATCTTTTTTAAAGCTTGAAAAATGAAGTGGTACAAAAAATGTAATAAGATATATGAGATGCGTATTACTGTAATTTACTGTACTTCTAATAAAAATTAAAAAAAAATTAAAATAAAAAAAAAATCCCTTCTCACCCTTCTAAATTCCAGTGTATACAAGCCCAGTCACTCCATTCTATAAACATATGATAGTCCCGCCATCCCGGGAATTAACCTCGTGAACCTGTGCTGCACCCCCTCAATAGCAAGAATGTCCTTCCTCAAATTTGGAGACCAAAACTGCACACAATACTACAGGTGTGGCCTGTACAACTGCAGAAGGACCTCTGTTCCTATACTTAATTCCTCTTGTTATAAAGGCCAACATGCCATATAATTGACTCCAGCATTTTCCCACCACCAATGTCAGGCTAATTCCCTGTTTTCTCTCTCCCGCCTTTCTTAAAAAGTGGGATAACATTAGCTACCCTCCAATCCACTAGAACTGATCCTGAATCTATAGAACATTGGAAAATTATCACCAATGCGTCCACGATTTCTAGAGCCATTTCCTTCAGTACCCTGGGAGGCAGACCATCAGGCTCTGGGAATTTATCAGCCTTCACTCCCATCAGTCTAACCAACATCATTTCCTGCCTAATGTGAATTTCCACCAGTTCCTCCGTCACCCTTGGTCCTCTGGCCACTAGTACATCTGGGAGATTGGATCTGTCTTCACTAAGGAAGACACAAACAAAGTACCTGTTCAACTCGTCTGCCGTTTCCTTGTTCCCCATTATAAATTCACCTGTTTCTGTCTTCCAGGGTCCAATTTTGGTCTTAACAAACTTTTTCCTCTTCACATACCTAAAGAAGTTTTTACTATCCTCCTTTATATTCTGGGCTAGCTTACCTTCGTACCTCATCTTTTCTCCCCGTATTGCCTTTTTAGTAAACTTCTGTTGCTCTTTAAAAGTTCTCAAACCTCTGACTTGCTGCACATCTTTGCTATGTTATACTTCTCTTTTATTTTTATACTGTCCTTGACTTCCCTTGTCAGCCACGATTGCCTCTTACTCCCCTTAGAATCTTTCTTCCTCTTTGGAATGAACTGATCCTGCACCTTCTGTATTATTCCCAGAAATACCTGCCATTGTTGTTCCACTGTCATCCCTGCTAGGGTACTTTCCAGTCAACTTTGGCCAGCTCCTCCCTCATGGCTCCATAGTCCCCTTTGTTCAACAGTAATATCGATTTTCCCTTCTCCCTCTCAAATTGTAGATTAAAACTTATCATATTATGGTCACTACCTCCTAATGACTCCTTTACTTCAAGTTCCCTTATGAAATCTGGTTCATTACACAACACTAAATCCAGAATTCCCTTCTCCGTGGTAGGCTCCAGTACAAGCTGCTCTTAGAATCCATCACGGAGGCACTCCACAAACTCCCTATCTTGGGGTCCAGTAGCAACCTGATTTTCCCAGTCTACCTGCATGTTCAAATCTCCCATAACAACCGTAGCATTGACTTTGTTTGTCAATTATAAAAACAAACTCCTGTTTGTCAGCTATAAAAACCTGGATGCAACATAATTTCCTCAAACTCAACAGCGATAAGACAGAATTTCTCCTCATAAATTGAATAATATACCACTATGCCTTCCCATTGTAAATAATCCTTTATTCAAATCATCCTTTATGGACAAAGGTTTTACACAATGAAAAAATTATGGAATCAAAAATATAGGACATCTTTATGGGAAAGGTACTTTTCTTTCATTTCAGGAGTTACAACAGAATTATGGACTGCACTCAAATAATTTCTTCAGATATCTACAAATTAGAGATTATGTTAAATCTAATACACAAGTATACAGGAATAGGGAATCAGAAATTCTTGATGAATGTCTGAACAAGCATCCTAATACTGAAAAACTAATAGCTTATATTTATAACACCCTACTAAACAATGAGGTACCACCGACCGAACCATATAGATACAAATGGGAAAATGAAATAGGTCATCCTATCACGAAGATATGTGGGACGAAAGTTTACAACAAATACATCAATGTTCATTAAATGCCAGACATACTTTAATACAATTCAAGGTCTTACATAGACTACACTTCTCTAAAATAAAACTAAATAGAATCTTCCCACAAATCTCTTCTATTTGTGATAAATGTTTACATTTAGAGGCTAATTTAACACATACATTTGCAAACTGTATAAAACTTAAACATTTCTGGACTGATATTTTTGAAATAACTTCAGAAGTTATTAATACAAAACTGGACCCAGACACAAAATTAATAATACTTGGAATATCAGAACAAAGCTTAACACTCACAACAAACCAAAGAAATTTCCTCAACTACAGTATAATAACCGGAAAAAAATTAATATTAAAATTTTGGAAAGGCCCTACAACCCCCACAATTAAAATGTGGATTACGGAAATGTCGGAGACCCTATACTTAGAAAGAATTAGACTTGTCTTAATGGACAAACAAGATCTTTTCCATAAAATTTGGGCTCCATTCATTAACTATCTGAAGGGATAGATTGGCACAGCACGAGGACCCAACTGAAACTTGAACTCAGGAATAGATGAAAAGCTATACTTTATAACCTACGAACCTATCTCCATTGATGTATTACAGGTAACCCATTCCACCTCCCTTGTTTTTCTGTTGTGTTTTTTTTTTTGCTTTCTTTTTTATTTGTAACTTTCTACCCTCTCTTTTTCCCTCTTTCTATAAAAAATAAAAACACTAGAAGCAGAAGTAATTGATAATGGAAAATTTTTATAATGTATGACTGATGTATATGAAAAGTTTTTTTACTATAATATGTCTACTTCTAATAAATAAAAAATAAATAAATAAAAAAAAGAATTCCTCCTCATAGGCTCCAAAGCCACACTCAGCAAAATCAATAACCCCACTCTCACCATCGACGGCACCACTGTCTCCCCATCTCCGCAGGCCCGCAACCTTGCCGTGATCTTTGATTCCACCCTCTCCCTTGAGCCTCACATCCGCCATGTCATTAAAACCTCCTTCTTTCAACTCCGCAACATCGCCAAACTCAGACCCTCTCTCACACCGCCTGCTGCTGAAAGACTCATTCATGCCTTCATCTCCTCCCGACTGGACTATTGCAACTCACTTCTCCTTGGCATCAGCTCCACCTACATCAACCGACTCCAACTGGTCCAGAACGCAGCCGCCCGACTCATCACCCACACCAAATCCTGGCATCACATCACTCCAGTCCTCAAAAAGCTTCACTGGCTTCCCATCTCCCACCGGATCACCTACAAAATCCTGGTCCTCACCTACAAAGCCCTCCACCATCTGGCCCCCCCATATCTCACTGACCTCCTCTCCCCTACCAACCCTCACGGTCCCTCAGATCCACATCAGCCGGTCTCCTCTCCATCCACGTCCAACCTCCGCAGTTTTGTGGACAGAGCCTTCTCCAGGGCAGCTCCCAGGCTCTGGAACTCCCTCCCCCAACTGATCCGCAATTCCGTGTCCCTCACCATCTTCCAGTCCCGCCTCAAGACCCATCTCTTCACCTCTGCCTATCCTTAGCCCCACGTCCCCGTCCCTTTTCATCTGTGCATTAATTGCCTCGTACTGTGTTTTGTATTGAATTCTGTCTTTACTTTGTGTACTAGTCATGTCTCTACTATTTATTTCATTCCCCTTACATGTTTTTCCTCTACATGCTCAATTTTTGTAAGGTGTCCTTGAGACTCTTGAAAGGCGCCCATAAATAAAATTTATTATTATTATTATTATTTGTGAAATGCCAATTTTAACTCTTGATTCAACTTGCACCTATATCCAGGCTACTGTTTGGGGGCCTGTATATACAAAGGGTCTTTTTACCCTTACAATTCCTCAGTTCTATCCATATTGACTCTACATCTCATGATTCAATGTCACCCCTCACAAGGGACTGAATTTCATTCCTCACCAACAGAGCTACACCACCACCTCTGCCCACCTGCTGTCTTTACGATAGGACGTATACCCTTGATTATTCAGTTCCCAGCCCTGGTCCTCTTGCAGCCATGTCTCTGTAATTCTCACGGCATCATACTTGTCAATTTCTAACTGAGCCTCAAGCTCATCCACTTTATTTCTTATACTTCGTGCATTCATATCTACTTTTAATCCATTATTCCCCTCACTTCTGGCTGCGGCGCAGCGGGAACTTTAAATCTTCGACCGCCGGCCTGCAGTCTACACCAACCTGAAGCCGCGGTCTCCGGTGGGGAGGCACCGATTCCGGACTTACTTGGACATTTGCCTTGTCTACTCATCTGGACACCCGCAGTGGCGACTGCGGAGGGTTGAAGTCCCGACCACGGGGGAAAATGGAGGAGGACTGGCCAAATTTTGTGCCTTCAACCACAGTGCTGAATGCTGTGGTAGATGTTTGTGTTAAAACATTTTTTTGTTGTGTTTTTGTGTGTTCTGTTTCTTTTTCATTGTAATGCTGCTGGCAAATTCATTTCACTTGCACTTTATGTGCAAGTGACGAATAAAACTGATTGATTGATTGATTGACCTTTCACATCGATTCCTATTTCACTTGGGCCATACTCTCCTATCCATTCCTAAGCTTTCTGCCCCATTAATTCTGGTGTCTTTCTTAACTTTTCTTATTCTCTCTTTCCATTTAACTCCATCCTTATATTTCCAGTTTGTCTCCTCCCCCCCCACTACTTAGTTTAAACCCACCGTGTAGCAGTGGGAAACCTGCCTGCCAGAATGCTGGTCCCCCGCCTGTTAAGGTGCAACCCGTCCCTTTTGTATAATTCACCCTTGCCCCCAAAACAAATTCCAGTGGTCTAAGAATCTAAATCCCTGCTTCCCGCACCAGCTCCTCAGCCACACATTCAGATCCCCTATCTCCCTGTTCCTGCCCTCACCAGCACGAGGAACTGGAAGCAAACCGGAGATTTGCTTTATTTGCTTTATTATTTGTTATATTCCGATTATATGTTATTCCGATTAAATGTCTATTATTGTTATGTCTGTATTCTTTCTTTATGTCCTGCACGGAGAGGACGCTGGCGCTGTTTGTTCGCCGCTTCTTCAGCCTTCTTCCGAGTGACGCTGCTGAATGTCTTTCCTCTTCTTCCCGAAGTTATTTGTGCTGACGTGCACTACCACTTCCGGCTGCTCACTTTCAACCTTGAGGATGCCTCAACTCGGTCCGTGGCAATCTGGATCCTGGCACCAGGGAGGCAACACACCATCCTTGAATCCCACCTGTTGCCGCAGAAACCCCTGTCTGTACCTCTCACGATGGAGTCCCCGACTACCACGGCTCTGCCTGACGTCTGTCTCTTCGGCTTTGCTTCAGCGCCACGTTTTGACTCGCAGACCTGTCCGCCGCTCATCTGGCAGTGTCTTCTGTCCCGACAGCTTCCAAGAAAGTGAAACCCGTTTTCAAGAGGTACATCCCCGGGGTCTCCTGTACTCCAAGCTTCCTTCCCTTCCTCATCGTCACCCACCTTCTCTCTTCCGGTATCTTCGGTGTGACGATCTCGCTGTAGGTCTTGTCCAGGAAACTCTAATTTTCCCGGATGATCCTGAGGTCAACCAGTTGCTTCTCCAGTGTCCCAACATGATCCTTCAGGAGCTGAACCTGGACACACTTTCCACAGTTGTAACAGCCAGAGGCACCATCAGTGTCCCTGACCTCCCACATCCTGCAAGCATACAAGATACAAGATACATTTATTTGTCACATATCCCAATTGATACAGTGAAATGTGTGGTCACCATACAGCCATACGAATAATAAAGAGCACAGAACACGATAGACTTTAACACAGAGAGTGGTGAATCTCTGGAACTCTCTGCCACAGAAGGTAGTTGAGGCCAGTTCATTGGCTATATTTAAGAGGGAGTTAGATGTGGCCCTTGTGGCTAAAGGGATCAGGTGGTATGGAGAGAAGGCAGGTACGGGATACTGAGTTGGATGATCAGCCATGATCATATTGAATGGCGGTGCAGGCTCGAAGGGCCAAATGGCCTACTCCTGCACCTATTTTCTATGTATCTATGTATAGACATCCCCACACAGTGGAATAAAAGTTTCCCACTGTGAGGGAAGGCTCCAAAATTCAGTCATCCTCTTCAGTTGTCCTCTGTTGTTCACCCGCCGCTACGGGCAGCCCGATGTTCAGGCCCTCTCGCTCGGATGTTGGAACTCCGACATCGGGACGGGAGGACCACCTCAACGGCTTGGACATCCGAAGCGGCCACTTTTTACCGGAGTCCGCGGCTCCCGAAGTCCACAGGCCGCGCTGGGCGGAGATTCAACGCTGGCAGACCTCGGCGAAAGGTCCCAGGACTACGCGATATTGAAGTCAGTACCGGCCGCGCTGGGAGCTCTTCAAACCCCAGCTTCGCAATGTTGGAGCAGCAGGCCCAGCACTCCGGAGCTTCAAACAGCGATCAAGGTAGGCATCGCCCGCTCCGCGGTGAATTCAATGCTGTGCCGCTGCCGCTGAAGCTTTGGCCGGTCCCACCCTCACCAACGTTTGGCGTAGTCTCATCCCTCAGCCTCCTCGCCGAAGACTCTCGAGCCAAAGACTCGCACTTTTCTCACAAGACACTTCCCTCGATAAGGCCGCTCCCCTAGAGCAAACCTTGCTTATATTGGCTGATAAATTAACTCATTCGCTAACATCGATTTGCGAATTAAATTCCTCAGCCAATCCCTGCACTCACTTCTTCACCTGCCGCTTCTCTGCCGACCTTGAAGGCATGTGTTGCAGGCTGGTCCCGGCCGTTTTTTAAATCAACCGCTACGGAAAAAACACTGAAAAAACTCCCAAGAGCTCACCTTCTCAGCCAATCCCTGCACTCACTCTTTCATCTGCCGCTCCTCTGCTGACCTTGAAGGTATACATTAGGTATACATTAATCTCCTGATCGGTATTGAGAAAAATCACGGTACGTTGGTACACATGCTAATAAAGGATTGAACCATTCTTAAAAAATTAATTGTTTAGGAAGGAACTGCAGATGCTGATTTAAACCAAAGATAGACACAAAAAGCTGGAGTAACTCAGCGGGACAGGCAGCATCTCTGAAGAGAAGGAATGGGTGACGTTTCGCATCGAGAATGGAGAGAAGGAATGGGTTGAGACAGGAGAGAAAGAAGGGATGAGTTTCAGGTCAAGACAATAAATTAATTGTTGTGATCTTTAACAAGTTGCATTCTTAAAGCACAATAAATTTGGAAAAATGCCTTAGTGCTCTACTGAGGCATATTATAAATGTATAATACGACAGCAGTGGATGTTTTTCAAATGAACTATTCATTCAATTTGTACAAGAACAGTTAATAAGCAGAATTTCTTGTGTTCTAGTTTTGTTCATGTATTACATCATTGCAATGAGTATGCGTATAGTTCTCAATCCACCAGTTTTCTTTGGAATAATGTTGTGAGAATATATGATAACTGCAGCTGTTTCAGAGCAAGAATTTTGTTTTAAATCTGCATTACAGTGCATTCAGAAAGTATTCAGACCCCTTCACGTTTTCCACATTTTGTTATGTTACAGCCTTAATCTAAAATGGATTAAATTCATTTTTTTTATCATCAATCAACACACAATACCCCATAATAAAAAAGCAAAAACAGGTGTTTAGAAATTTTTGCAAAGTTATTAAAAAGAAATAACTGAAATATCACATTTACATACCTATTCAGACCCTTTACTCAGTACTTTGTTGAGGCACCTTTGGCAGCGATTACAGTCTCAAGTCTTCTTGGGTATGACGTTACATACTTGGCATATCTGTATTTGGGTAATTTCTCCCATTCTTCTCTGCAGATCCTCTCAAGCTCTGTCAGGTTGGAAGAGGAGCGTCGATACACTGCTATTTTCAGGGCCCTCCAGAGATGTTAGATTGGGTTCAAGTCCGGGCTCAGGCTGGGTCATTCAAGGACATTCACAGATTTGTCACGAAGCCACTCCTGCATTGTCTTGGCTGTATGTTTAGGGTCATTGTCCTGTTGCAAGGTGAACCTCCTCCCCAGTCTGAAGTCCAGAATGCTCTGGAGCAGGTTTTCATCAAGGATCTCTTTGTACTTTGCTCTGTTCATATTTCCTTCGATCCTGACTAGTCTCCCAGTTCCTGCCGCTGAAAAGCACCCCCACAGGATGATGCTGCCACCACCATGCTTCACCATAGGTATGGTATTGGCCAGGTGATGAGCGGTGCCTGGTTTCCTCCACCCTTGACGCTTGGATTTCAGGCCAAAGAGCTCAATCTTGGTTTCATCAGACCAGAGAATCTTGTTTCTCATGCCCTTTGGCAAATTCCAAGTGGGCTGCCTTTTACTGAGGAATGGCTTCCGTCTGGCCACTCTACCATAAAGGCCTGATTGGTGGAGTGCTGCATATATAGTTGTCCTGGAAGGTTCTCCCATCGTCACAGAGGAACTCTGGAGCTCTGTCAGACAGGCCATCGGGTTCTTGGTCACCTCCTTGACCAAGGCCCTTCTCCCCCAATTGCTCAGTTTGGCCAGGCAGCCAGCTCTATGAAGAGTCCTGGTGGTTCCAAAGTTCTTGCATTTAAGAATGACAGAGGCCACTGTGTTCTTCGAGACCTGCAATGCTGCAGAAATTGTTTTATACCCTTCCCCAGATCTGTGTCTCGATACAATCCTGTCTCAGAGGTCTACGGCCAATTCCTTCGTCTTCATGGCTTGGTTTTTGCTCTGACATGCACTGCCAACTGTGGGGCCTTATATAGACAGGTGTGTGCCTTTCCAAATCATGTACAATCAATTTAATTTATCACTGGTGGACTCCAATCAAGTTGTAGAATCTCAAGGATAATCAATGGAAACAGGATAAACCTAAGCTCAATTTTGAGTATCATAGCAAAAGGTCTGAATACTTATGTGAATGTGATATTTCAGTTATTTATTTTTAATTACTTTGCAAAAATTTCTAAACACCTGTTTTTGCTTCTTCATTCTGGGGTATTATGTGTAGGTTGATGATATAAAAAAAAAATTTAATTCAATTTAAAATACAGCTGTAACGTAACAAAATGTGGAAAAAGGGAAGGGGTCTGAATATTTTCTGAATGCTATGCTTAAATAATGCAAAGAAAAATATACCATAGTATGGTGTACATAAAGGTCAATTAAAACCTCTAGAGATGCTAATGACCCTCACCCTCTTCGCTCTATGTGTGCTAGCTTGCTTGCTGTGTGTATAAAGCTACAGCTTTTGCATGAATAATACTATTGTTTCAAAAGGATTAAAGGAATATGATGCATGATTTAAAGATTTAATGAACATATCATCGGATCTATTAGCTGCTTAATGTAACTATGTGTTCATTTACCCGTGTTTTCCTTGCATATTTTTAACCATATAACAATTACAGCACGGAAACAGGCCATCTCGGCCCTTCTAGTCCGTGCCGAACACGTATTCTCCCCTAGTCCCATCTACCTGCACTCAGACCATAACCCTCCATTCCTTTCCCGTCCATATAACTATCCAATTTCTTTTTAAATGATAAAATCGAACCTGCCTCCACCACCTTCATTGGAAGCTCATTCCACATAGCCACCACTCTCTGAGCAAAGAAGTTCCCCCTCATGTTACCCCTAAACTTCTGTCCCTTAATTCTCAAGTCATGTCCTTTTGTTTGAATCTTCCCTATTCTCCGTGGGAAAAGCTTATCCACGTCAACTCTGTCTATCACTCTCATCATTTTAAAGACCTCTATCAAGTCCCCCCTTAACCTTCTGCGCTCCAAAGAATAAAGACCTAACTTGTTCAACCTTTCTCTGTAACTTAGTTGCTGAAACCCAGGCAACATTCTAGTAAATCTCCTCTGTATTCTCTCTATTTTGTTGACATCCTTCTTATAATTAGGCGACCAAAATTGTACACCATACTCCAGAATTGGCCTCACCAATGCCTTGTACAATTTTAACATTACATCCCAACATCTATACTCAATGCTCCGATTTATAAAGGCCAGTACACCAAAAGCTTTCTTTACCACCCTATCTACATGAGATTCCACCTTCATGGAACTGTGCACAGTTATTCCCAGATCCCTCTGTTCAACTGCATTCTTCAATTCCCTACCATTTACCATGTACGTCCTATTTTGATTTGTCCTGCCAAGGTGTAGCACCTCACACTTATCAGCATTAAACTCCATCTGCCATCTTTCAGCCCACTCTTCCAACTGGCATAAATCTCTCTGTAGACTTTGAAAACCTACTTCATTATCCACAACATCACCTATCTGAGTCCACAACAGTGGACACAGATCCCTGTGGCACCCCACTAGTCACTGGCCTCCAACCTGACAAACAGCCATCCACCATTACTCTCTGGCATCTCCCATTCAGCCACTGTTGAATCCATCTTGTTACTCCACCATTAATACCCAACAATTGAACCTTCTTAACCAACCTTCCATGAGGAACCTTGTCAAAGGCCTTACTGAAGTCCATATATACAACATCCACTGCTTTACCCTCATCAATTTCCCGAGTAACCACTTCAAAAAATTCAAGAAGATTAGTCAAACATGACCTTCCAGGCACAAATCCATGTTGACTGTTCCTAATCAGACCCTGTTTATCCAGATGCTTATATATATTATCTCTAAGTATCCTTTCCATTAATTTGCCCACCACTGACGTCAAACTAACAGGTCTATAATTGCTAGGTTTACTCTTAGAACCCTTTTTAAACAATGGAACCACATGCGCAGTACGCCAATCCTCCGGCACTATTCCCGTTTCTAATGACATTTGAAATATTTCTGTCATAGCCCCTGCTATTTCCACACTAACTTCCCTCAATGTCCTAGGGAATATCCTGTCCGGACCTGGAGACTTATCCACTTTTATATTTTTCAAAAGTGTCAGTACTTCCTCTTCTTTGAATCTCATAGTTTCCGTAGCTACTCTACTTGTTTCCCTTACCTCACAGAATTCAATATCCTTCTCCTTGGTGAATACCGAAGAAAAGAAATTGTTCAATATCTCCCCCGTCTCTTTTGGCTCTGCCCAGAGCTGTCCACTCTGACTCTCTAATGGACCAATTTTATCCCTCGTTATCCTTTTGCTATTAATATAGCTGTAGAAACCCTTTGGATTTACTTTCACCTTACTTGCCAAAGCAACCTCATATCTTCTTTTAGCTTTTCTAATTTATTTCTTAAGATTCTTTTTACATTATTTATACTCCTCAAGCACCTCATTTACTCCATGCTGCCTATAATGATTGTAGATCTCTCTCTTTTTCCGAACCAAGTGTCCAATTTCCTTTGAAAACCATGGCTCTTTCCAATTTTTACTATTTCCTTTCAACCGAACAGGGACATAAAGATTCTGTACTCTTAAAATTTCACCTTTAAATGTCCTCCATTTCTCTTCCACATCTTTCCCATAAAACAAAATGTCCCAATTCACTCCTTTTAAATCCTTTCGCATCTCCTCAAAGTTAGCCTTTCTCCAATCAAAAATGTCAACCCATGGTCTGACCTTCTCCATAATTATATTGAAACTAATGGTATTGTGATCACTGGACCCGAAGTGCTCCCCAACACATACCTCCGCCACCTGACCTGTCTCATTTCCTAACAGGAGGTCCAGCACTGCCCCTTCTCTAGTAGGTACCTCTATGTATTGCTGCAAAAAACTAACTATCCTGCATACATTTTACAAACTCCAAACCATCCAGCCCATTTACAGAATGTGTTTCCCAGTCTATGTGTGGAAAATTGAAATCTCCCACAATCACTACCTTGTGCTTACTACTAATATCTGCGATCTCCTTACATATTTGCTCTTCCAATTCTCGCTCCCCATTTGGCGGCCTATAAGTGTTGCTACCCCTTTCCCATTTCTTAGTTCCACCCAAATAGCCTCCCTAGACGAGCCCTCTAATCTATCCTGCCAAAGCACTGCTGTAATATCTTCCCTGACAAGCAATGCAACACCTCCACCTCTTGCCCCTCCAATTCTATCACACCTGAAGCAACGAAATCCTGGAATATTTAGTTTCCAATCACAGCCCTCCTGCAACCATGTTTCACTGATCGCCACAACATTATACTTCCAGGTGTCAATCCAGGCTCTAAGTTCATCCACATTTCTTACAATGCTCTTTTCTATGCACATATTTTCGTGTGCTTGTACATGCAGAGAATTGTCAGAAACCTCCGCCTTAAGTTCACTTCTAGGTTTCAGTGGTTTTATGACTACTTCATTCTAATTTTCAGATGTTTCTTAGCAGTTCATTTCACCCACATTCTTCTCAATCAACCACTCACTGCTGTTTTGACCTCATTCTTTTCATATATTCTAATTTCATTTTTTGTAAATTCAATCCACTACCAAAGACCAATAACTAGTTTTTCCATATTGTCTAAACGTCTATCATTTCCCACTCCCTTTTACAAATTCCTCCAACACATTCCCCGCAATCAAAAGAGATTCCATGCCAATCTGTGTTGATTACCAATAATCAGAGCCTGCCTGAGCACTGGTTTACTTCTCATATCCCGTCACTTTTGCACATTGGCAACGCATTCTGTCTATCCATTAGAAACCCAATAGCATAGTGAGATTGAACCTGCTCTCTGCACAATCCTTGTCAGCTGTGGTATTAATAAAAGTGCAACAAAAATTGAAAACAATTAAAAGTTCAATCATTTTGCCAGGTTGCATGAAATGTGGAGTCCGCTACATTCATTGTCTTAAAAAAAGTTAGATGCAGCATTAACTGCAACTCTCAGAACACCAATAACTGTACAAAACAATGGTTTATACCATACACAGAAAGAATAGAAAACTGAATGGACGATTATATAGAAATTGGAATCCTGAATCATTCAACAATGCAAAGTACTTACTAATAAATCTGCGTGAGTAAAATCTAACACTCTGCTGAATTGAGGAAGCCCTGGCTGAGATAACCAAATCACTGTTAGCCATCGGTGGGCTCCCAGAAGACTGGAGGGTGCCTAATATTGTATCTCTATTTACGTTTAATTTAGGTAGTTTAGTTTATTGTTGCGTGTACCGAGGTACAGTGAAAGGCTTTTGTTGCATGCTAACCAGTCAGCAGAAAGACAATACATGATTACAATCAAGCCATTCACAGTGTACAGATACATGATTAGGAGATAACATTTTAGTGCAAGATGAAGCCAATAAAGTCCAATCAAAGATAGTCCCAGGGTCTCCAATGAGGTAGATTGTAGTTTAGGACTGCTTTCTTTTAGAATTTGGCGACAAGCCACACAAACGTTTGGCACGTCAGCTGAAAATAGTTGAAAAGGATCAGACTACTCTAAAAATCAAATCAGATAAAGGTGAATTGTTAATGCTTCCCAAAGACATTAACAAAAGATTTGCCCAATTTTATCAAAATTTATACACATCCAAAACATCAACAGAAAGCAGAAAAATTACAAACTTTCTGGACAACTGTAATCTCCCAACACTTAACCCGCTGGAACAAGAGGAATTAGGATTTCAATCAAAGAAATCGAAGAGACAATAAATTCACTGAAGAACGGTAAAACACCTGGACCAGACAGGTTCAGCAACGAATTTTATAAAATATTTCACGAGGTAATTTCACCACGGTTACACAAGCTTTAAACATATGCATTTAAAGAACAGACATTACCACAAACACTAGCTGAATCAACTATCACACTTATACCCAAAAAAGATACGTTAATAAATTAATACACTCGGATCAAACGGGGTTTATACCCAAGACATCCATTTAATAATTTGAGACATCTTTTTAATATAATGTACTCACACAAAATTGAAGACTTATCAATTATTTCATTAGATGCAGAAAAAGCATTTGACCAAGTAGAATGGAAATACTTTTTCACAGTACTGCAAAAATTTCAGATGGGAGAGAATTTTATTTCATGGATAAAATTACTACATGATAGGCCAAGCGCCAGAATACTGACCAACCACATACGTTCTCCGAAATTTCAACTACCAGGGGCAATAGACAGGGTTGGGCTTATCACCCGTTATTTGCCCTTGCGATTGAACCCTTAACGGAAAGTATAAGAGTACATCCGAATATTCACGGCTATAATACTAAACATTCCAATAATAAAATATCATTATATGCAGATGATGTATTATTATACATCACCAATTCTCAAGTTAGTATTCCAAATATATTAAATCTTATAGTGGAATTCGGTTCCTTCTCAGGATATAGAATAAACTGGAACAAAAGCGAAATTATGGCAATAAAACCTCACGAACCAACACACCTTTTAAAATTTTCTTTTAGAATTGCTACAGAAAAATTTAAATATCTGGGTATCCAAGTAACCAGAAAATATAATTCTTTATTCAATGCAAACTTCCCGCCTTTAGTTACTAAATTAAACGTTCTTATTCAATTCTGGAAAACACTTCCGATGTCTCTAATAGGCAGAATAAATGCCATTAAAAATGATTTTCCTTCCATAAATTCTCTATTTATTTCAATCAATACTGATATACCTACCTAACATTATTTTATTAAATCTTGATTCCCGGATTACAAACTTTATCTGGGATTATAAATCACATAAATTCATAAACAACATCTATGTAAACCCAAAGAAATGGACGGATTGGCGCTTCCCAATTTCTTAGACTACTATTGGGCAACGAATATTAAAAATGCAATTTACTGGCTGGATAACGCATGCCAACAGGTAGACTGGTTAGTAATGGAGAGAGAGGATTGCTCGCCTTTTAATATAGGCGCAATCCTTCTCTCCCCAATAAAGTTGAAGAACACAATATATGAGAATAATCCGATTATTCATAGCACTTTACGAATTTGGAGACAAGTAAAATCTACTTTTAAACTAAGAAATTTATCTCTTCTTTCACCAATAGCCAATAACCCGTCGTTCAAGCCATCTATTATAGATAAAACTTTTATTTATTGGGAAAGACTAGGAATTAAAAAGCTTGGAGATCTGTACGAGATGGAAAATCTCCTGTCATTCCAGAAATTACTTCGAAATACAGTCTGAAAGGTATCAATATTTTAGATATCTTCAAATTCGAGATTATTTGAAAACATATACCCACGAAAACTCTGCTGCCAGCTATATTAGACGAAGGTATGAATAGAAATTCAGTCAAATAATCTAACATCATACTTGTATAATATCTTCTAAATATAGAAATGCTTTCGTCAGACGCAATTAGAAGAGAATGGGAAGAGGAATTAGGCTTAAAAATTTCCAAAGACTGATGGGAAAAATATCTCTTGTATATACATAATTGTTCGATTAATGTTAGACACATTTTAATCCAATTCAAAATACTCCACAGACTCTACTACTCAAAGACTAAACTGAATAAGATTTTTTCAAATGTATCTCCTATTTGCGACAAATGTCTCTTTCAAGAAGCAACTATAACACACTCATTTGCCTCTTGCATAAAACTTCATAACTTTTGGAAATGAATCTGAAATGTTCTCAAAATCATTAAAAACAAAACTGGAGCTATCAATATTTCAAAGACGTTTCCTTAATTATGGCCTGATAATGGCGAAAAAACTTATAATTAAATTTTGGAAAAATACATCTCCCCCAACTCTTAACAGGCCTTGTCTTAGCAGGAAAATCAGAGCAATTTTCAAAGATATGGTCTCCTTTCATTGATTCATTACAAGGATAGTATGGTGCAACACAACTTTGGAATTAAACCGATTTACGAACTGGGTGATGGGTAAGGTGAGAAATGAAGCAGGTATATCAACACTTTTTGTTTTTTTTTCCTTTTTTTCGTGTTTGTCTTTTTATTTTTTTAAGTTTGTACTTACTCACTCTTTGACTACAATCATTTGGTAGTTTAGGGGTTCTATTCTTACACATTCACTTTCTCTTTCACTTTCTTTCTTTCTTGCTCTTTCTCTCTTTTTCTATTTCATCTTTGCTAAAATTAAAATGGGCTGTAAGCTGGGCTGTATGCTGCCCTAGCAAAATATGAGATGCTGTTGCTCCAATTTGCATTTAGCCTCACTCACTGACAATGGAGGAGACCGAGGACAGAAAGGTCTGTGTAGGAATGGGATGGAGAATTAAAGTGTCCAGCAACCGGGAGATTGGAGGACTGGGCTGGAGGACCGGGAGATTGGAGGACTGGGCTGGAGGACCCGGAACTCGTTGAGGTGGGGGTAGAGGGGAACGAAGGTGAGGCCTCTATTAAGGACAGACCATTCCGTATCAGAAAGGGGAAGGTCAGGGGGGATGGTGAAGACACGGCAAGGGTTGGGGTCAGAGGGGGGCCGGGGAGTGGACAAAGGTCGAGACAAGATCTGGTGGGGGGGATGGTGGGTGTTCAGAGGAGGGGAGCGTAAGGACTATTGTATGGGTGGGGTGTGGTCAGGGTAACCTGGTTAAGAGGGGGAGAGGGGAAGACCCATCACTACTGAGGTACCCTGTTGGAGGGGGGGAGCAGTGGGATTCAGCACAGTCAGACCACGTGCTGTTCGAGTCTGCATCGTGGAGGTTGTGGGCCTGGTGCTGAGCCTCGAACTCAGGTGAGGCGATGGATCCGGCCCGCTGATGGCCGATGGAGAGGTGAAGGTCGGCGCCGTCGCTGGTGGAGGCCCGTGGGGGGCTGAAGTAGAGATACGGGTCTGCGACAGCTGCATTGGTGGCCCCAGAGAGACAGTGAAGGTTGGTGACAGTGGCGGCGGTGGCCCCAGGGAGGTGGTGAGAGTCGTCGGCCATGGCAGTTTCGGTGGTCCAGGCCTGGGATCGGCCGGGAAGTCAGTGAAGGCCGAAGAGGTGGTGGATGTTGGTGCTGCTCCTCGTGGTGGCAATCTCGGCCTCGTGGTGTTCGGGCAGGCGGCACAGTCCAGCAGTGGAGCCACAGGCCCGCGAGTCGAGGAGTGTCGGTGGAGGGATGGTCAGGAGGCGGGCACCTTGTGATCCTTGGTAGAGTCCAGGTAGACGAGGAAGCGTTTGTTGAGGACGTGGATCTGGCGTTGAATGGAGTACAGTCGGGGTCCATTGCAGGTGTAGGTGAGTGAGGCCCGGAGTTGTGGGAGAGTCAGAGCGAGGGTAACACCGTCACATCGCAGCCAGCGTAGAACGCAGGGCACGGAATGAGAACTGTTGCGAAAAACGGCAGATCGACCGCAGTTACCTGTAATCTGGGTTGGGTCTGAACAGGGATGTCTGGAACCAGAGCTGGAATCCACAAGGTACAAGATGGAGGCGCAGGCAGCACCGAGAAAACACACATGACTGTGGTAACGGGTCTGGGTTAAAACGTGGTCTTAGAGTCGGAGAGCAGGAGGAATCACAGAGGGGGAGCAGCAAGAGAGGATGTTACAGAACTCTCATCGGAGAGAGGAGGAGAACTTCTTCAAAGTAGACATAGCTTGAGGAGATTTCACGGTGGAGCAGACGAAATGTGTAGGAAGGAACTGCAGATACTTCAGTTTCAACCGAAGATAGACTGTCCCTGAATCTGGAGGTGCATTTTCACACTTCTATGCCATTTGCCCGATGGGAGAGGGGAGAAGAGGGTGTGGCCAGGGTGCGACTCATTCTTGATTATGCTGCTGGCCTTGCCGAGGCAGCGTGAGGTACAAATGGACTCAATGGAAGGGAGTCTGAAGAAGGGTCTCAACCCAAAAAGTCACCCATTCCTTCTTTCCAGAGATGCTGCCTTTTGATCTAGCATTTTGTGTCCATCAATGGAAGGGAGGTTGGTTTCCGTGATGGTCTGGTCTGTGTGCACAATTCCCTGAAAAGTCTTGCAGTCTTGGATGGAGCTGTTCCCAAACCAAGCTGTGATGCATCCCGATATTTAAGAAGAGTTATTTGGAAAAAGACATGGAACTATGGACAAATAAGATAGGTAATTTATTGGGAAGGAATCTGAGGGATGATATACAGTGCCCTCCTTAATGTTTGTGACAAAGATCCATCATTTATTTATTTGCCTCTATACTCCAATTTGTGATATGTAATAGAATAAATCACATGAGGTTAAAGTGCACATTGTCAGATTTTAATAAAGGCAATTTTTATGCATTTTGGTTTCCCCAAGTAGAAAATACAGCAGTGTTTATGCCCCATTTCATAATATTTGGGACACAGCAATGTCATGTAAATGAAAGTAGTCATGTTTGGTATTTTGTTGCATATCCTTTGCATGCAATGACTGCTTGAAGTCTGCGATTCATGGACATCACCAGTTGCTGGGTGTCTTCTGTGCTGATGCCCTGCTAGGCCTGTACTGCAGCCATTGTTAGCTTATGCTTGTTTTGGGGGCTAGTCCCCTACAGTTTTCTCTTCAGCATATAAAAGGCATGCTCAATTGGGTTCAGATAGGTTGATTGACTTGGCCACTCAAGAATTGACAATTTTTTAGCTTTGAAAAACTCCTTTGTTGCTTTAACAGTATGTTTGGGATCATTGTCTTGCTGTAGAATGAACTGCCGGCCAATGAGTTTTGAGGCATTTGTTTGAACTTGAGCAGATACAATACGATGGCACTATATAGGATGTGTCTATACACTTCAGAATTCATTATGCTACTACCATCAGCAGTTATATCATCAATGAAGATAAGTGAGCCAGTACCTTCAGCAGCCATACAAGCCCAGGCCATAACACCCCCACCACCGTGTTTCACAGATGAGGTGGTATGCTTTGGATCTTGGGCAGTTCCTTCTCTCCTCCATACTTTGCTCTTGCCATCACTCTGACATAAGTTAATCTTCATCTCATCTGTCCACAAGACCTTTTTCCAGAACTGTGGTTTCTCTTTTAAGTACTTCTTGGCAAACTGTAACCTGGCCATCCTATGTTTGCAGCTAACCAGTGGTTTGCATCTTGCAGTGTAGCCTCTGTATTTCTGTTCATGAAGTCTTCTGCGGACAGTGCTCATTGACAAATCCACACCTGTCTCCTGAAGAGTGTTTCTGATCTGTCGGACATGTGTTTGGGGATTTTTCTTTATTATTATCGAGATAATATTTCTGTCATCGGCTGTGGAGGACTTCCTTGGCCTGCCAGTCCCTTTGCGATTAGTAAGCTCACCACTGCTCTCCTTCTTCTTCATGATGTTCCAAACAGTTGATTTTGGTAAGCCTAAGGTTTGTCTGATGTCTCTAACAGTTTTATTATTGTTTCTCAGTCTCATAATGGCTTCTTTGACTTTCATTGGCACAACTTTGGTCCTCATGTTGATAAACAGCAACAAAAGTTTCCAAAGGTGATGGAAAGACTGGAGGAAAGATTAGGTGCTGAGAGCTCTCTTATACCTGCATTAAGGAGGCAATTAAACACATCTGAGCAATTACAAACACCTGTGAAGCCATGTGTCCCAAACATTATGGTGCCCTGAAATGTAAAGTAGAAACACAGCTATAATTTCTACACGATGAAACCAAAATGTGTGAAAATGGCTTTTAATAAAATCTGACAATGTGCACTTCAACCACATGTGATTTTTTCTATTACATATCTCAAATTATGGAGTACAGAGGCAAATAAATAAATGATGGATTTTTGTTCCAAACATTATGGAGGGCACTGTACATGCATTTGAAAATTCAGTGATTGATTAGGGATAGGTAGTATGCATGGGAGATCATGTTTCACAAATTCGATTTGAGTCTTTTGAAGTAACCAATAAGGCTGATGAGGGCATAACTGTAGGCGTATTCTATATGGACTTCAGCATGACCTTTGATAAGGTTTCATGTGATAGGCTTCTGAAAGGTTAGATCGCATGGTATCCACGGAGAGCTCGTTTACTGGATACAAAATGGGCTTCATGGTAGGAAGTAGAGGGTGGTAGTGGAGCATTGTTTTTCAGACAGGAGGCTTGTGACATAGATGAGAATGTACAAGACATAATTAGTAAGTTTGTAGCTAACACTAAAATAGGTGGTATCGTGGACAGTGAAGATGAAATGCAGCAGCTGGACAAGTGGAGCGTAATACAAATGTGCAAGGCATGAAGTGAACAGGGGGATCTAGGAATATGTATATAGTTTCCTGAAAGTGGTATCACAGCTAGATAGGGTGATGATGAATGCTTTCAACTCACTCGTCTTCTTCAGTCAAGGAATTGAGTATAGAAGTTGTATGTTATGTTAGAGTTGTACAAGACATTGGAAAGGCCGCACTTGGAATAAATAGTGTTCAGTTTTGGTCATCCCGTAATAGAAAAATATGCCACTAAACTGAAGAGTGTAGAGAGAATTTACAAGGATGCTGACATAAAGTGCTTATCCTCCCAGCTCAAGCTGCAATCTTCCAGAAGACAAAGAGACAGAAATTTTATATTCTTCATTTAAAAAGTAATTAACATCGTATGCAGACATTGCAAATCAGTCAGTTTAGTGCTGGTAGTGGGAAAATCAATAAAAGCAATAACTAGGGACAAAGTATAAATTAATAAAGTATGCCTCTTTGAAATTGTTAAAGTCTAACCATGACTATGCTCTATTTCAAAATTTTTAGGTGGAGTGCTGAATATTGCAGAGGTGGAGTGGGGCAAGGCTGTGAAGGCTTTGAAAACAACGATGTGAACTTTAGCATCAATTCATTGTTCACCTGGGGGCCAAGAGCCCACGATTTAACTCAGGATGCCTACCCCTACCCAGGACACCTATGGCAGACTCCTATTTGTTGACTATAGCTTTGCCTCCAACACCCCAACTACAACCAAATTCATCTCAATCTCTTGGATTTAGGACTTAGCATTATCCCTCTACAAGGATCCTTGATTTCCTGACTGATGGATCACAATCAGTAAGGATAGGTGACAAAACATTCTCCACAAAATTCTGAGCACTAGTGCAGCATGACTACATTCTCAGTCCTTTACTATACTCCCTTTACACTCATGACTGATTTGTCTTCACTCTCCTCTTCCTTCCCGTTGGACAGAAGATCAGAAACCTTGAACACATGTAGCACAAAAAAAAACAGCTTCTTCCTCACAGTTATCAGATTCCTGGATGGACCTCTCAACTACTGAGGATGAATTCCCAATCTTGCAATCTACCTTGTTGCAGCCCTTGCAACTTTTTTTCCTGCACTTTCTCTGTAGTGGTGACACTATATTCCGCAATATATTTCCTTTCTCGTTATGCACTACCTGTTATTCTCATGTATGGTATGTTCTGCCTTTGGTGTACCTCAGTCACATGACAATAATAAATCAATATCAGTACCAATTTGTAAGAAACCACATACGAGTAGGGATTCACTGCCTGTGGGCA
The DNA here is from genome assembly GCF_010909765.2 of Amblyraja radiata. Taxonomy (NCBI): domain Eukaryota; kingdom Metazoa; phylum Chordata; class Chondrichthyes; order Rajiformes; family Rajidae; genus Amblyraja; species Amblyraja radiata. The sequence goes on along the minus strand of NC_045978.1, from coordinate 40,720,662 downwards.
TGGTGGGAAAAGAATGACATTGGCGCCTTTAAAAGGGAATGTGATAAGCACTTGAAATAGAATAATTTACAGGGCTGTGGAGAAAGTATAAGGGACTAGCACTGGTGGGACTGTTAAATTCATTTAATCATTCACTCAGAAAGACAGGGTATTTCTCAACTCAAAGATTTACCACTGAAGATTTATTGTCAATTTGCACACAGCAAGTCCCCCAAAAAGGTAACACAATAATAAGCAAATGATCTGTTTTAGAGATATATTACTTGACGGATAAATATCAGCCAGTTCGCCATAGGGAACACCCCTACCCTTCTATACCAAATGCTATAAGATTTGTTTTACATATCCTGATAGGATTAACATGGGTTAATGTATATTACAGTAGAAAGCATTACCAACAGGGTGCAATCATTAAAGCCCTTCTAAGACAATAAGTAACCTCAACAAAAGTTGCAAAGGCATTGAAATAGTTACAAACTCAGTCAAGGCATGCAATGGTGGATTAGGCCAATGTTTTATGTTCACTTATGGAGACACCAGGTAGGGAAGCTGTATATCACTTATTGATCATTCAGTCTTAACATAATCGTTCCCATAAAGCCTATATCTCAGAACAGACTAAACATTACAATAATCATGCTGCTGTAATACTTTGAATTAATAGTCCTGTACAAATATTTTATTACTTGAAAAAGTTTCATCATCATAATCTCATAATGATAAAAATTGCAGAGCATACTTTTTGGAATATGACTGATATAGGCCAACCACAATTCATTATCTCAGTAACAAATATTGTTTGTTAAGTAACTAGAGGTGTCACCAAAAAAGCTAAAAACTATATCTGCTCTTCCACCCACTTCACTACAATCCTCTTGACTAAATATACTCAACTTTTAACTTACATTTTGCCCAACCTGTTTGTCACTGAATTAAGCATTATCATTTGGTGATTAACTGAAAACTTGCTTTTAATTAAGTCAAGTAAGGAAAAACAGATCACAGTAATTATTTAAATAAAAACTTGACAAGTGTATACCAGGTTATATTTGAAAATTAATTTGAATTTGAATTTCTGTTTGCAATCTTCCTGGTTTCAGCCTCAGTTTAGTTCACTTGGTACTTGATTGCACTCTCATGCTTGAGTCGAGATTGTAGGCCGAATGAATAGTCTAATACCACCTATAAATAATTTAGTTGAATATTGAAAATTCTATACCATTCGGTACATTATTTTTATGATCTAGCTAAATTTACTCTATCAATCACCAGCAAAGCAATTACGTAACAAGATTGAACGTGTTTTATTGTTGTTTGAGGTAATTTGTTATGTGAAAAATACTGCTACATTTTCAAACAGAAAAAAATATTTTCCAAAGGTCTGCATGTGAAACGTGTGTAAATATCCTCCAATCACACACCAGGCTTTGCCCAGCCCATCCTCCTGTTAATGTCGGCTAAATTAAAAACACCATAAAATGGAGGATCCCTGCACTTGTCAGAATTGCTTAACCCTTGTCAGCTGAACTTTACAGGCTTTGATTGGCGCCAGCCAGTCTAGGCTCAGACTAATATGCAGGATGGCAAGGGGTCCAGGTGTTCTCCATGTTTCTCCTAAATTGATAACATGTATAGTGGTTTTGCAAACTAACCTTAAATGCATAATTTCTATTGGGTCGCTGCAAAAGCATTGTAAACAGTATGCATAATGTTGCAAGACGGTCATGATGTTAATTGATGATTAGTCAATGATTAACTGTTGAGCATTGGAGAAATTGTTTGAATCTCGGGGCACATGTTTCAATGTTTGTTCCAACACATGTTTCAATTATTGGGTTAGGGAAATGCCTGTTATGTATGGGATTAATCGATATCTGTAATTGGGTTATTAAGAGGCCACCCCCATGTGGTTCGGCCCCTCGAGGTCCCGGGATATACAAAAGTCCGCTATCACGAGGCTCAGCGTCGATTTTCTGGGAGAGCTCTTGGGACGGCGTGAATTTCTGGAGTGTCTCTGTCTGAGCGAGACCTAGAGGGCTTGAACAGGCAGACACGAGGATCGAACCTGCGGTGGGATAGGTACAGTAGTTGAACTGTAATGCGCTATTGTTAAAATAAAATGTAGTTGTTTCAAGTGCTTGATTCAACGTTTTTACTGAAACTAGACTGGGGGGAAGCTTAGAAACGAGCAATTTACACTCACTCCCAGCTTTCTCCCCCCTGCCCCACCACAATCAGTGTGAAGAAGGGTCCTGACCCAAAACATCACCTATCCATGTTTTCCAGACATGCCATCTGACCTGCTGAGTTATTCCAGCACTTTGTCCTTTTTTAGTATATACAAATGTCATTACATGTACTACATGTTATGTTCATTTACATATAGCTTTAAAAAATTAACTTTGAACAGCTTCTTCTCCCCACCGTCAAACACCCGAAGCAAGTAATTTTTGTATTTGTATTTTTGTAAAAAAATACGCAAAATATTTTTATTTGTATTTTGTTGTACACCACTTCAGATTGCACTACAATCTTTTCACTATTTTTGCATTCATTCTTGTGTTTATTAGTGGATCTATCATTACTATATACCATTTTGTAGATGAGCTTCATGTGAACAAGGAATTTCACCATGAATGTCTAACCGTAAGGGAATAATCTTAAGGGAAGAAAATGTACTGCTCCGAATCAATTTGCCAAAGTTGTGAATCCAGCCCACTTCAGACACACATCTCCTTTCTGAAATGCCGGAGTACACAACTTAATTCCTTCAAACTCTTAATAGTAGAAATTCACAAGCAAGGACGTTTCAGTTTGAAATGATATAAAGATGACTTTTTTCAGTTTCTGTCTAAATGCATGGGAGACATAATTTTTATTTATAGTTCTACCACAATATGAAGAATGTGCAGCAGGAATTTCTGTTAGTTTTGCTTTTGAACTATATCATGGCAGGTTTCTTGGTTCTTGGTTTCTTGGTCCTCCAAAATATTCCAAATGGAATTTAAACTGGAGGTGGTGAAGGGAGGTTTGATTGCAACTTCACTTTATTACTTTTGCTCCACATCCCATGAGAACATTATGTTACAAAACATTTAACCATCAACATGCAGACATCTCTATCTTTTTTAAATTTTCCAGGATATGGGCCTAGACAGCAAGGCTAATATCTATATAAACCATATAACAATTACAGCACGGAAACAGGCCATCTCGGCCCTTCTAGTCTGTGCCGAACACTTACTCTCACCTAGTCCATCAGACCATAACCCTCCATTCCTTTCCCGTCCATATACCTATCCAATTTATTTTTAAATTATAAAATCGAACCTGCCTCCACCACTTCCACTGGAAGCTCATTCCACACAGCTACCTACCACTCTGTGAGTAAAGAAGTTCCCCCTCATGTTACCCCTAAACTTCTGTCCCTTAATTATCAAATCATGTCCTCTTGTTTGAATCTTCCCATCTCTCAATAAAACTAACAATAATATCTGTTGCCCATTATTGAAAAGGTATTGTGTGACGTTTTCGTGAACCACCATAGCCAATCTGGTGAAGTTGCTGCCAGTGCTGATGACTAGGTGATTCCAGGGTAAGGACCCAAATACAGTGTTAGAGTTCCATGGGTGAGAATGTAGGTCAACTTCATAACAATTTGCTAACAATACAAAAATTGATGGAGAGGTAGACAGTGAAGAAGGTTGTGGAAGGATACCGAGGACATAGATCAGATGGGCGCAGTAGTGACAGGTGTAACTTCATCCAGATATATGTGAGGTAATACATTTTGTGTTGTCTAATAGTGGCCAGATAGGTCAGAAGTAGGGATATTTGATGATGGTTGCATAATGTTCAGCACCATTTATGGCTCCTCAAATAACAAAGCAGTCCACATTCAAATGTAGCAAGACCTGGACCATATCCAAGCCTGGGCTGATACATTGAAATATTCAACCAGAGAAAATACAACTATCATCCCCTTATGTTAAAGGGCATTATCATCGCTAAATCATACCATATACACTATGTGGCTTCAAGAGCAGATGTGATCCTAGAAATTTTACAACAAACTCCCCAAAGCCTGCCCACCATCTGCAAAGCTCTAGTCAGGAGTGTGATAATAAGACCACAAGTCATAGGAGCAGAATTAGATTCAGCCCATCGAGTTTACATTGGCCATTCAATCATGGCTGATCTATTTTCCTTCTCGCTGTAACCTTTGATGTCCTTCCAAATCAAGAATCTATCAATCTCCGCTTTAAAAATACCCAATGTCTCGACTTCCACAGCAATCTGTGTCAACGAATTACATAGATTCACCACCCTCTGACTAAAGAAATTTCTCCTCATCTCCATACCACTGGGCTGCACCGAGGTTGAGGTGCTGCCTTACAGCACCAGTGATCCGGGATTGATCCTGACTTCGAGTGCTGTCTCCAAGGAGTTTGCATGTTTTCCCTATGACTGTGTGGGTTTCTTTGCTTGTAATTCCTTCTCCCATAGCAATGTTAGTATACCCTCACTTCAAGGACTGCAGAGGTTCAAGAACCAAAACCTTCTCAAGGACAATTAGCGGTGGGAAATTAAATGCTGGCTCAACCTGCAGAGTCCACATACCTTGAATCAATTAAAAAGAACGTGCAGTAAATAGCAGGGATTTCAGAAGAATTTATGTGCAGATTTACGTGCAGAGGGACCTTGGGGCACAAATCCATTGCCTTCTGAAAAAGGCAATGCAGGTAGTGAAGAACACATTTAGCTTGCTTGCCTTCATAGGCAGGGGTGTTAAGTGTAAGAGTTGTAATATCATGTTGCAGCTGTACTAGACATTGTTCAGGACACACTTGCAATACAGTGTGCGGTTCTGGTACCCACTATATAGAGACAATCTGGTAGTGATAGAAGCGGTTTAAGAGATTCACCAGGATATTCCCTGCAATAGATGGCTTTAGTTATTAGGAAAGATTGGACTGACTGGAGCGCAGGAGGCTGAGGGGTGACGTCAGAGAGGTTTATAAAATTACGATGGGTGTAGATGGGGTGCGTAGTTACACTCTTTCTACGAGAGTAGGGATGTCTAAACCTAGAGCACATAGGTGAGAGAGTAAAGATTTAAAGTAGATCTGAGGGGCAGGTTTTACACAGAAGGTGGTGGGTATGTGAACATGCAAGAAGAGGAGGTGTTAGAGTTGGATATAATCATAGTGTTTATTATGACAGTTGTATGGATAAAAATCAAATACATGTATATGGTCCAATTGTAAGAAAATTAGATTAAGGTTTACAAATAGGTTTGTAACCATGCTCATGCTGTTATATTCTATGAAGATGATGAATCTATGGAATTCCCTATCACAGATGGCGATGAAGGCCAAGTCATTGAATATATTTAAAATCAATTACATTTTCAAGCCTTAACTCTTCAGTAGAATTTCCTGGTCATGATAAATACCAGGCATTGTTAGATCAAATTCGTACAGCAGAAAGCTGGTTAAATTTAGGAGCATAAAGCTGGTAAGATGTTCCACAAAGTGTGGTTCCATCACAGATCTGTCGCTCACATTTGGGAAGTTTGGGGATTTTAATTGTGGAATGAGGTTAGATGAAGCATTGTATCTGTCAAACATTCCTTGTGTTAGTTAATATACACAAATTAATATGTAATATGCAATTTACCATCAGTCAAGTGAGAACAACATGTCGCACAAATGTCAAAGAATGATCAGCCATGGTCACAGTAAATGGCGGTGCTGGCTCGAAGGGCCGAATGGCCTAGTCCTGCACCTATTGTCTATTAATTTACTATTTGTAGATGGTTTACGCATGCAACCTATAATGTAGCTACCTCAATACCACTAACCACGCCCAGTCATCTCAGTATAACTGTGATATCTTCCCCTTGCTCCTCCCTTGGTTCCAGTACGCCTGAAGACTAGATGCAGTCAGTACTGGGACGTGTTTGACATGTGCCTTTATTAAAGACTCAGTAAAGTTACAGTGTGTCAGACTTAAAGCCTTTACATGGTGTCAGAAAGTTAAACGCACGCCTCCTGTTTATCGGGTTTTATTTGCTCCTAGTTTTACTAGTGTTTAATTCCCCATTTACCATGGCATTCTCGTGCCGCAAGCCCTCTCCCCTTGTCTTTGATGCTGACATTGCGGAGCGATGGGCTACTTTCGTGATGGACTACAACCACTTCATCAACATCGTGCACCGAAATGACCCTGAAGCGGTCAAAGCCTCACTCCTGCTGAACCTTGCCGGTCCCGATGCTATGAAGCATGCTCAGGCTTTCACTTACAATCCAGCGGTCCTGGATGACAACGACCAGGTCGTCGAGCCAGCGGAATCTGCCAACGACCCGGTATGTCTTTTACGCAAGTTTGCGGAGATTTGTGACTTGCCCTCCAACCGTATATTGGAGCGAGCTAGATTCTTTACAAGGAAACAGCAGCCTGATGAACCTGTTGAATGTTTTATCGCTGACCTGCACTACCTTGCTCAGCGGTGCCGTTTCGAGAACATGCGTGATCAGCTCACCAGAGATATTTTGGTCACCGGCATGCTAGATCAGAAGCTACGAGCAGAGCTGCTGCGAAGACCGGATCTCACCCTGACTGAGGCTATGCATGCATGCCGTATAGCTGAGGTGGTTGCCCCGCTACATGGGCAGAGGGGATCTGACAATCGGGCCATTAATCTGACTGGTGTTGCTATGCCCCGTCGCAAGCAAGACAACGTTCGCCCTGCCCCGCGGCTGACTTATGCCGCTCGGGTCCCGCTTGTCAAGAACTGCCCCAACTGCAATTATGTCCACTCTATGCAGTCGCAGTGCCCAGCATTTGGTAAAGCTTGTAATTTCTGTAAGAAGATGAACCATTTCTCAGCTGCCTGTCGCTCCCGTGGGAACGTTCCTCCAGCTCCCAGACAAGTTTTAAACAACCTTCAACAAGTTGATAACAAATTCGGTTCCCAGTCTTCTGTCGACACTGCCCTCGACTCTGAGTCCAGTATTTCCATGGGAGATGCCAGTGTTTATTCTCTCCTTCATAATCAATCTCGCCTCCCCGATCCTTCTGTGCTTGTCACTGTCAACAACAAATCCTTCACTGCTAAGCTGGACACGGGGGCGAAGGTGAATGTTATGTCAACATCCCTGTTCAGGAAGATAAGGAATAATGAGCTGTTAACTGCTGATCGCTCCATATTGCGTGCTTATGGGGGAGAGGAGCTAAAACCTGTGGGGAGGGCCACCTTCCACTGTGTGCTGAAGAAATCTTCGCGTGACCTGTCGTTTTTCATTCTTGACTGCGACTGTGTGACTCTGTTGAGCAATCAGGCGTGTCAGGATCTCGGGCTGGTGTCCTTTGACCGTACTGTCCACGAAGTGCGGGTGATGTTGAATCCACTCTCCGAGTACCCTGACCTATTCGATGATGAACTGGGTAAGCTGCCCCTTGTATACAAGACCGCAACTGACCCGTCGGTTGTACCAGTGGTCCGTGCTCCACACAGGGTGTTGTTTGCCATGAAGGGCAAGGTCGAAGCCATGCTGAAGAACATGGTTGACATGGGAGTGCTTGAAGCTGTCAGCGAACCCACCGAGTGGGTCTCCACCATGGTCGCCACCATGAAGAAGGGTAAGAGCGAGATACGGGTGTGCATCAACCCCAAAGACTTAAATCTGGCAATAAGACGTCCTCATTACCCCATGAGGACTGTAGAAGATGTTGCTGCCCAGGTCGGCCAGGCCACGGTGTTCTCTGTCCTTGATGCCAGGAGCTCATTCTGGCAAATACCTCTAGACAAACACTCCTCAGACTTAACCACTTTTGGCACCCCCTTCGGAAGATTCAAATTTTTGCGGATGCCGTTTCAACGCTCCATGGAGCAACTGTTTGCTGGCCTGCCGTGTGCCATTATCGTGGATGACATCCTGGTTTATGGGAAAGATGCTGCTGAGCACGACCACAACCTCCGACGGATTCTAGACCGCGCTCGCCAGATCAACTTAAAACTTAACCCGTCAAAGTGCAAGTTCCGTGTATCTGAAGTACCCTATGTTGGCCACATCTTCACAGCCCACGGGCTGAAACCTGATCCGCAGAAGACCAACGCTATCTCCGAGCTGCCTGCCCCGACCGACGTGACCAGCCTGCAGCATTTCCTGGGCATGGTCAACTATTTGGGAAAGTTCATCCCCGACCTCAGCGAGTTGAGCGCACCCCTGGGGCAACTGACGAAAAAAGACATTGCCTGGTCCTGGTTTCCCCAACACCAGCAGGCTTTCGACCTTCTCAAAACAAAGCTGATTAGCACGCCGACTCTCAAGTTTTTTGATCTGCAACGTCCAATTGTAGTTACGTGTGATGCTTCCCGCTTCGGACTCGGTGCTGCCTGCCTGCAACTCCATGATGACGGCTCGCTGCAGCCCATTTCTTATGCCTCGCGCACCATGACAGACACTAGGCAGCGCTATGCACAAATCGAGAAGGAGCTTCTTGCGGTTGTATTCGCCTGCTCCAAGTTCAAGGACTTCCTTTTCGGTACCAGGTTCACCGTCGAGACGGATCATCAACCCTTGGTGACCATCCTCAATAAGCCTATCCACATCGTTCCAGCTAGACTCCAGCGCATGATGTTACAGCTCCAGCGGTTCGACTTTCTGATCGTGTACAAGAGGGGCACCGAGATGCATGTGGCCGACGCGCTGTCCCGGGCCCCCCGTCCTCCAGTGACAGGCACCCCTACGAGCAGGAGGATCTGCAGATACTCAATGTCAACTTTGTTCCCTCTAAGCAGCTGCAGTGCCTGATTGAGCACACCGCCAACGACCCCTACCTGCAACAGCTTGCAGCTGTCATCCAGCGGGGGTGGCCCAGCAGATGCACCTCACTGCCTGCGGGTGCCCACCCTTTCTTTCTGGTCCGCGACGAGCTTGTGCTCCGGGACGGCATCATCATCAAGGGTCACAAGGTGGTCGTCCCTGCCTCCCTATACGACTTGTACTACAACGCTGCCCACATGGGGCATCCCGGAGCCGATGCCACCGTCTCACATGCCCAAGAACAATACTATTGGCCCGGCATGGCCAAGTACATTAAAGCCCGAGTAGCCTCCTGTCCTGATTGCAACACTCTTGCCCCACATCAGCAGCGCCAGCCCCTTCTGCAGCAGCCTGCGCCTGCTATGCCCTGGATCTCGCTGGCTGCTGACATATTCGAATGACGAGGCAAGCACTACCTGGTGCTAGTTGATTCATACTCCAACTGGTTTGAAGTGGACCTTCTTCCTGCTATCACCTCTGAAATGGTTATCAGTAAGCTGCGCAGACACTTTGCTACCTTTGGGTCCCCGGTCCGCTTGCAGACCAACAACGGCCGTCAGTTCACCAGTGCAGAATTCCAGGCTTTCACTGTGAAGTGGAACTTCACTCACTATACCAGCAGCCCCGAATACCCGCAGAGCAACGGCCTGGCCGAGCGAGCTGTCCGCAGTGCCAAGAATTTGCTCGAGCAGTCTCGTCTCTCCAATGATGACTTCTACCTGGGTCTACTGAACCTTCGCAACATCTCACGGGACCCTTCCATGCGATCCCCTGCCCAGCGTCTGATGTCCCGCGTGCTTCGCCCACCGATGCCGATCGCCCAACAATCCCTGGTGCCCAAGGTCCTCCAGCCTGCCGCTGTCCAGCAACGGATTGCTCACAAGCATAAGGTACAGCGCCGCTCTCACGACAAGTTCTGCCGCCCGCTCTCACCACTACTGCCTGGCCAGGTCGTCCGCATGCAGACAGCCACCGGATTCTCCCGACTAGCAACCGTTGTTGGTGTGGACAATTCCCCGAGATCTTACCTGGTGGACTTTGATGGAACTGTCTACCGTCGGAGCCGCCAGCACCTGTTGGCCGTTAACGAGCCTCAGCCTCCTCCTGCGGATCCCTACGCTCCTCCGTTGCGTTTCAAGCCTGTCATTACTAATTACCCAACAGCTCCCTGCATGCCCCGGTCAGTTCGCTTGCCGCGTTCTCCTCCCTCTGCGCTTCCTGGGTTCGGGCAGATGATCTCCTCCCCTGCTCGTTCTCCTTCTCCTCCTTCTCCCCCGTCTCCCCCGTCTCCTCCTCCTGGATCACCCGTGCCGGTTGGGTCACCTCCCGCATTCCCGGTTGGGTCTCCGCCGACTTTCTCCTTCCCGGCTGCTGCTGCTCCGCCTCCTCTTCTATCTGGTGGGGAGGGTGATGGTGCTATATGCACACGCTCGGGTCGGGTTGTCAAACGTCCTGTCCGCTACGGTGATTTCGTTTAAATTTGCAAGTGTTGTATAATCACACTGCCACTGTTATAACTTCGATTTTAGATTTCTAAGGGAAAGGATGTAGATGGTTTACGCATGCAACCTATAATGTAGCTACCTCAGTATAACTGTGATATCTTCCCCTTGCTCCTTCCTTGGTTCCAGTACGCCTGAAGACTAGATGCAGTCAGTACTGGGACGTGTTTGACATGTGCCTTTATTAAAGACTCAGTAAAGTTACAGTGTGTCAGACTTAACTCCTTTACACTATTCATCCCGTGGCTCATGATTTAAAATCATTTTCTGTACAAGAAGGAGCTATGTTTCACAGAAAGAACGTGTTACCCACAGAAACTACTATTTGTGATGAGCTAACAGCTAAAAAGTACTGACAGCCCAAATTGTTTCATTTCTCAGAACAAACAAACCCTCAGCACGTGAAATGAGTTGGACAGCATTGAGCAATTAGTAAATTTTATATTTAGATAGAGGTTCATGTACTCTGAAATAAATTGCAAATCCTTACAAATTATTTCTCTAATTAAAGTATTAAATCAGTTTTTTTCCATTTTTCAGCAACGTTGATGGTCTAAAATCAAAAATGATGAGAAAGAGCTTAAGGACGACATAAATTGGAATATTGATATTTTCTGCTCATCAAAACTTAGTAAAATACTTTAAACATTGAGTTCCATATCTTTCTCATTGAGTCGCCAATTTGTATCATAATCAGAATTGTATTTCTAAAGACATAGCAGTGTTAAATTTGCTCAATTATTGAAAAGATTGCAGCCTCATAGTCTTTACAGATCTCTTCTAACTAGATTTTCGATCTATGATAAGAAGTTTGATCAAGATATGAACTCTCCATACCTCTGTATGTAAAGGCAATAATGACACGCTGGAACTTTAAAGTATTCAATAGCTGTGATCTGAATAATATACTCAAATAATGACAGCAATCCTCAGATAGCCTAATCATTCCATATCCCGTAATTTGGTCCGATGCAGACCCTTTCTCTGCTTTCTGGCTTTGACCAGCATCACTCGCTTGTCTGGTATCTTTTTTGACATTAAATTACAAACTTCTCCTAAAAGAGGTCACAATGGTGAAAATCACCCAACTCAGCATCAAACCTCCTACTATCAACCTCTTCCTATAACTTATTGGTTAATTACTTTAAATAATTGGTTTATTATGTTTAAATTTCCACAGTAGTTTGCTCACTTACCCAAAATAAATTTGACAGAAGAGTGGAATCACGACAGGACTATTCTTCAGACTGATTACTGTGGGGGGGAGGGGGGAGGGGGGCGGCGACACACAACAAAAAACATTTACTATCTTTTAAAGGCTTTCTCACAAACTCTTTTGTTTACTTTAAAAAAAACTTTACATAAGGAAGAAAATTTACTTCTCATTATCTGTATACAGAATTGATGTTTAATAACTTTTAATTTGGCACTTTCAAGAATTTGTTCAGTCAAAACATTAATATTAATATTCATATGTATCTACAATATACATTTATTAATATAAAAAACTATTTTCACAAAGATTATCTCTATTCTATTTATTATTAATATTTAACAACAGGGAATGTATAGATTGAACGAGACATTTAATGATGAGTTCAATGTTTTATACAGTTTTTGTTGCAGAATGCCAATCAGGCAAAGAAGAAAATTGGCCCCATGCATCTACAATATACAATTTAAACACAGAAAGAATATTATTTTTAAAATATTTTACTGTCAGGAGTAATGGAGGCAGATTCAATTGTATCATTCAAATGAGAGTTGGATAAGTACCTGAAATAAAATTTTCAGTGCTATGGCGAAAGTGACCCAGACTAGTCTTTCACAGCCAGCAAATGGCCACTTTCCCATTCTGTACCCATCCTGTGTTTCTGTTCGTTCTTGTTGCATTTATGCATACATTAAGTTAATCTGTTTGCCACCTCACTACAATATATCAGTTGAGATTATCAACTCGCTAACCATATAACCATATAACCATTTAACAATTTTGGCTAAAGAGGCTAAAACTGTAATTCTGTCATATAGTATCGTTTTAACGTGATATTTAAAAATTTGGTTTACAAATTATGATACAACCAAGGATTGCCCTCAAACTTAAGTATTCCCGATCTAAGCATGTATTCCAGATCTTCCAATCTATCATGTTGCAGCCCTTGAACTTAGTTTAACTTTAGACTTTAGAGATACAACGCAGAAACAGGCCCTTCAGTCCACGCCGACCAGTGATTACCCCCTATACTAGCACTATCCTACACACTAGGGACAATTCACAATTTTTGTTTAAAATGAAGCCAATTAACCAACAAATATGTATGTTTCTGCAGTTTGGGAGGAAATCGGAGCACCTGGAGAAAACCCATGCAGTCACATTGAGAACATATAAATTCTGAACAGACAGCACCCATTGTCAGGATCGAACTCAGGTCTCTGGCGTATAAGGCAGCAACTCTACCGCTGCGCCATGCAATCTTCACTTTCTCTTTAGCTGTAATACTATATTCTGTATACCATTTATTTAGTCCTTTATTTAGTACCTGTTATATTCATGTATTATCTGATTTGCCTGGATACCACCCAAAACCAAGTTTATCTCTGTATCTTAGAACACAATACTAATAAACCAATACCATTGGTTACATTTTACTCTGAGACTAAATGTAAACAAACTTGGGGAAAGGGACAAGTATGACAACATGGACAGGTACATGGATAGGATAGATTTAGGATATGGGTCAAACACAGGCAGATGGGACTAGTGTAGTTGGGACACATTGGTCAGTGTGGGCAAGTTGGGCCGAAGGGCCTGTTACCATGCTGTATGAATCTATGAACTGAAAAGGATTTGATTAGCAAAATAAAGGGAACGTCAGATCACTTGGCCTATCCTCTCACACTAACATTCATGAGGGACTGGGTTTGGAGAGGATACCCCTCAAACAAGCTAAGGGATATCACCCCAGGGGGCCTCGAGTGGCAAGTCTATCTTGTTTAAAGGCAAGTGCGAACACTACTGAGTTACACAATTTAATGTAAAGACACTGAGAATGTATGACAAGTTTTTGCAGCTTTTGTTTTGTATATATTTTGTATTCTGAATAAAGTTTTCTTTTAATTTAAATGGTTGAGGAAGGACCTTTCTAAATGCCAGACTTATACACCTCAGTGAAGTAATCAATGATGATTTAGAGCTCAGCCTCCAAGTGTGAATAGATGTCACCTGCATTCTGTAACTCTACGAACGAGCTTGCAGTTCTTTTAATTCTAGAGTGGGGAAAACAAAGGTTCAACAGTTTGGCACATATCTTGTGGAGTAATTCCACTCAAGGAACGAGCTGTCTGGAGGCAAGTTGAAGTATTGCAGTGAGGAAGAATATCACACCTTTACCATTTTCTATCACCATCTTGTGTTAGAGTCAGAACATTACACTTATCCTTGTAGGTCCAATATACTACATTCACTCGTTTTTCACTTTTCTCCTTCCTGATATTTAATTCTAATGGGTAAACTTCCAAGTTTTCTCAGAAATTCACAAGTGATGATTATTAACTAAACTGATGTAGTATGGACCATCAGGCTGCTTGATAAACAAGAGACACGAGAAATTGCAGGTGCTAGAATCGTGAACAAAAAAATAGCATTGGAGGAACTTAACGGGTCAAGCAGCATCTCTAGATGACTTTTTGTGTCAGGACCCTTCTTCAGACCTCATTCAGAATCATTCAGACCCCACAGAATCTGAAGAAGAATCCCAACTTGAAACACCATCTGTCCATTCCCTCCACAGATGCAGCCTGACCCACTGAGTTCCTCCAGCATTGTTTTACGCAATATTTTGGGTTATCAAGCTGCTTGTACAGGCAAAGTTCTGCCATCTCTCGACATTAATTTTCATATTTCATGACATGAAAACACGGTGATTGGCCCATTAAATCATGGGAATCCAATCAATCCATTCTCCTATCCATTACCTTGTTAACTATTCTCTAAAACAAGGGTTCCCAACCTGGGATAAATTGACCCCCAGGAGATAAACTTTGCCTACTCATGGGGTAAATTTGTTGATTCTGGATTAGTACATATTTTTTTCTCATTGACTGACTGTGTTTGGTTCTGTATACTGGTATCTGTTCATCATTAGTTGTTCATGAATAAGTGAAATAACATTGTTATGTGCTATTAAAGTTGTCAGGGGGGGGTAAACGGGACGAAAAAGTTTGGGAACCCCTGCTCTAAAATGTCCATCAATCCCACATTGATCCTCCTACCATTCACCCATAAAATGGGAAATTTACAGTATAAATGATCATACCAACCAGCATGTCCTTGGGATGAGGAAGGTAACCAGATCACCAGAGGGAAATTAAAATGGACACAACTGCAAATGAAGTGCTAGCAAATCAAAACAAAAATTCTCTGGGTGTTAGTGTTGCCGTTTAATTACTTTATATAATAATAAACTCAGAAGAGATCAGGAATTGATCCTGCACTCTTCCTACAGCCTACTGCAAGTATTTCAGTTCAGTTCAGTTTCAGACTTGAGTCAATGGAAAGATTAACAGTTTAGTTTTTTTTAATGTTTTGTTTGGCTTGAGGAAAAAAAATCGTGGAGTTACATAATAACACAACATCAACAATAATAAAGAAATGTAATAAAACAACATTAACAGTAATAAAGAAATGCCATTATTTTCAAATAAACTTTCTTAGATGAATCATCCTTGGACCTTAAAACCAACAAAAGCTTGCATTCCCAGGGCTGCTTCCATGACCGAATGCATTCCAAGCCACCAAAGTGTTTTTTTAACAAAGTGTAACACTACTGTAATGTTAAAAACTAAAAGCCCCATTAATGCTCAGCACCATCTCATAAACTTCAATTTAATAATCTATTTCAGTGATAATGTTGGGGATTAAATACTGGTCATGTGGCTTGGAATATCTTTTCTATTCTTCAATAAATAACTACATGCGAATCATTTGACTTCAATTAAGAGGTAAAGCAGCTTCAATTTAACATTGCAGAGTGATTGCTATGGCCCACAAAGATGGCACCTAAACAGCTTAACGTCAACCTAGTATTTTATGCTCAAATCTCTGATGTGGAGCTTGAACCCCCACACATCCTTCTGATTCAAAGACAAGAGACATGCCTTGCAGCAAACTATATGCATACACAAATAGTAATGCAAGAAGAAAAAGAGGTAAGATAAACATGCACATAAATAAAATAATGTATACATATATACATTTCCTCTTGAATTGCTGATATCCTTTGCTCCAAATAGTATGGGGACAGTAACATAAACATTTGAGAGAATTCTCAAGATTTTGCATGTCAGAAAATATCTTAGCATTGTGTGTTGACTGAAACAATTATAATATATCATCTATGGAGCAAAGGAAATAGGCGACGTTTCGGGTCGAGACCTTCTTCAGTCTGAAGAAGGGTCTCGACCCAAAACGTCGCCTATTTCCTTCGCTCCGTAGATGCTGCCTCACCCACTGAGTTTCTCCAGCATTTTTGTCTACCTTCGATTTTCCAGCATCTGCAATTCCTTCTTAAACATAATAATATATTATGTATGCAATGCTATACAAGACACACAAAGATTTACTGCCATCACAAGCCGGTATTTACTTTTACTTTTGAAATCTCTCTTCCATGTACTGCAAGAACGAAAGGCATCAACATAAAACTTGGTATTTCATGTTTCTGCCACACTTTCACGAATGCTGTTTCCAAATCATCATCTTGCGAACTCCAAAATTAAGAAGACGACAAACAATAATTCACTGCATGTTTTACAAAATTGTAGATTTTGAGAGTTTTACCTGGAAGCTCAATCACGGAAGTATCAGAAATCAAACATATCTTCGTGCAAGAATCAGTCTTCTATTAACTGATTTTTAAAAATAGGTTCAGGTAAATTTTGTTAACAGTTCAAAATCTGCATTGTGCAGCTAACACATAACATTTAAAAAGCAGAAAATAAGTAATATGCTTGAATATTTTAAAGTAATTCTGGTTCTAGTTATGAGCTGTAGAATGCAAAGTTGTAGAGACACAACTTACATGCTCAAGTAAAATGGAAAGTGTATTTTTATTCTTAGTCATCCTGAGAAAAAAGGACAGATAACATTTTGGTACAGAATTATCCCCTGCTTGTGGACACAAGACAAAGAATTCCAACACAGATGGCAATGTAAAAGGCATTTTATTTTTCAGCTTGTTTAAGCAGGAACTGCAGATGCTGGAAAAATCGAAAGTAGACAAAAAATGCTGGAGAAACTCAGCGGGCGAGGCAGCATCTATGGAGAGAAGGAATACCCTCGGTACAAGAACTGTTTCAGAGCCGCTGTCTGAAAAAAGCTCTGAGAATAGTTAAGGACAAACTGCACCCCCTCCACACAACCTGGATCTCCTGCCATCAGGCAAGAGATACCGTAGCATCAAAGCCCGGACTACCAGACTGCTAAACAGCTTCCTGCCACAGGCTGTGAGGCTGCTAAACAGTCACTCCACCTGATTCTGCTGCTTTGCACTGACAATTTAATAACTCTGGCACTGTCCACTCAAATCAGCTGCCCTGGACATTTTAATGACTGTTTTTACTGTATTTTAATGTTGCTGTTTTACCTGCTTTTAATTATTTATACTGTTTCATCAGGAACTGGATTGTTTTTACTGTTATCATGTGTGAAATGTTTAAGTTTTATGTGCGATGCTCCGGTTATTCCCTGGGAAACGTCTTCTCATTTTGCACTGTACAATTGCTGCTTTGCAAGATGACAATAAAGGTTGATTTGATTTGATTTGATTTGATTTGATTTGATTTGAATAGGCGACGTTTCGGGTCGAGACCTCGAAATGTCGCCTATTTCAGCTTATTCCTTGTAAATACTCCATTCAGTGGCTAGTGAACAATGTGATTTTTTAATAGATGGTACACATTACTTTCTTTTATCACCAGGCAATTACTGTAAATGTTTATGAATATGCTGCTGAAAAATAATTTAACAACAGTGACTACATTTCTGAAGTACTCTATTGACTGTAAAACACTGTGGGACTTCCTGAATCTTGAAATATGTAATATAAAACAAAAATCCAAATAGCATGATTAATCCTGGCATTTCAAAAATGTGGTCCTGATCTTGTCTAGTATCAGGCAGATATCACTGCAGTGGGCCCTAATGTTCAGGGAGCTCACCAAAATGCTTTCAGCTGTTACTTTAACTTCCCATCCAGGGTAGTAACTCAGACGGAGGTATATCATCTCCAAGTTTGTGTTTGACACAAAGCTGGGTGGCAGTGTGAGCTGCGAGGATGCTATGAGGCTGCAGGTTGATTTGGATAGGTTGGTTGAGTGGGCAGATGCATGGCAGATGCAGCATAATGTGGATAAATGTGAGGTTATGCACTTTGGTGGCAAGAACAAGAAGGCAGATTATTATCTGATAGGTGTCAGATTAGGAAAAGGGAAGGTACAACGAGACCTGGGTGTCCTTGTACATCAGTCACTGAAAGTAAGCAAAGGTACACAAAAAAGCTGGAGAAACTCAGCAGGTGCAGCAGCATCTATGGAGCGAAGGGAATAGGCAACGTTTTGGGCCGAAACCCTTCTTCAGACAGTCCGCTGAGTTTCTCCAGCTTTTTTGTGTACCTTCGATTTTCCAGCATCTGCAGTTCCTTCTTGAACACTGAAAGTAAGCATGCTGGTACAGCAGGCAGTGAGGAAAGCAAATGGCACGTTGGCCTTCATAGCGAGAGGATTTGAGTACAGGAGAAAGGAGGTCCTACTGCAGTTGTACAAGGCCCTGGTGAGACCGCACCTGGAGTATTGTGTGCAGTTTTGGTCATTTGAGGAAGTACATTCTTGCTATTGAGGGAGTACAGCGTAGATTCACCAGGTTAAGTCCCGAATTGGCGGGAATGACATAGGATGAAAGAATGGATCGACTGGGCTTATATTCACTGGAATTTAGAAGGATGGGATGGGATCTTATAAAAACACGTACAATTCTTAAGGGATTGGACAGGCTAGATGCAGGAAAAATGTTCCCAATGTTGGGGGTATCCAGTTTAAGAATAAGGGGTAGGCCATTTAGGATTGAGGAAAAACTTTTTCACCCAGAGAGTTGTGAATCTGTGGAATTCTCTGCCACAGAAGACAGTGGAGGCCAATTAATTCACTGGATGTATTCAAGAGAGAGTTAAGGGCCTGTCCCACTTCATGTGACAGCCAGGGACTAGTTTTAATGGAATTCACCGACAACACCTGGCGACAACCTTCGACAACACCTACGACAACTTACGACAACACCTACATCAACCTATGACAGCATAAATTGTCGGCACTGTCGCCGAAAATGTTTCAACATGTTGAAAATTTTGTAGCAGTCGCCGGTATTCACCCGAAAAATCGCCTAAGTAGGACAGGCCCATTAGATATAGCTCTAAGGGCTAACAGAATCAAGGGACATGGGGAAAAAGCAGGGACAGTGTACTGATTCTGGATGATCAGCTATGTCCACCGGGTGGCGCCAGCAATGGCTGCCTCGCCAACAGTCTGTCTGTCCTTTCTTCTGCTTTGTTATTTTAAGTACGTGTTAAAGAGTACGTTTTAGTTTTATGTGGGGGGGCGGGGGGGGGGGGGCTGACGAAACTTTTTACAATCTCTTACCTCGACGGAGATGCGATTTTTTTCAGTATCGTATCTCAGTCCCCACTGCGGCCTAACATCGTGGAGTGGCGCGGTCTTTCCTGGAGACCGACCTGGCTCTTCAACCGCGGGTACGGCGTGGACTTACCGTCGTGGAGCTTGCGATCCCTTTGCCGGGGATCAACTGTGGAAAACATCGTCGAGCCTGCGGTCCCTGGTTAGAGATCGATTCAGGAACTCCAAGCCGCAATGAGTTTCAACCGTCCGATACGGGAGCTTCGATCACCCCAACGCGAGGGCTTCGGATCGCTGCGAATGGTTTGACAGTCCCGACCGCGGGAGAATAAAGAGGGAGAAGATGGAGACTTTATTACCTTCCATCACAGTGAGGAATGCGGAGCCGCTGTGGCGGATGGCAATGTCAACTTTTATTTGATGTGGCTGTGTGTCTTTTTGCTTTTCACTTAGTATGGCTGTATGGTAACTCAAATTTCACTGTACCTTATTTGATACATGTGACAATAAACTGTCCCTGAAACCTTGATCATATTGAATGGCAGTGCTGGCTCGAAGGGCTGAATGGACTACTCCTGCTTTCTATGTTTCTATCAGAGAACAGACAAAATACCACCCTCGCATGCATTCCCCGATTAACAATGATGACGGGAACACACTACATTTATTTGGTTTCTTTCCAGTGACGTCAATCAATCAATCAATCAATCAATCTATCAGATGTATTCATCACATACACGATAAAGTGCAGTGAAATGAACTTGACAGCAGCTGAACAATAATAAAGAACAAACAATACACAATAAAAATTTATCACAAACATCCACCACAGCATTCTTCACTGTAGTGGAAGGCACAAAGTATAGTCAGTCCTCCTCCATTTCCCCCGTGGTCGGGGCCATAACCTCTGCAGTCACCGCTGCGGGTGGCCAGATGACAGGCCCTCTCGTCTGGAAGGTAAGTCGCGAATCGGTGCTTTCCTACCGGAGACCGCGGCTTCAGGATGACATAGGCCACACGCCGGCGGTCGGAGCTTTTCTCCAGGGATTCCCGGCGAGGGATCCCGCTCTGGAAGGCAAGTCCCCACCGCGCCCGAGGCTAGAAGCTCCACAGACCGCGGCTTCAAGATGTTGAAGGCTGTGGGGCGGCGGGTTGGAGCTCTTCTACTCCAGGGGTCCCCAACGAGGGATCCCAGGCTCCGGACACCGAACCCGCATCTAGAAGCGCCGCAGACTGGCCAGCGATCGAAAAATGTTCATGCTGCGCCCGCTGCTGAAGCTCCAGGCCCGACTCCGGGAAAGGCCGCACCAATCCTTGGTGTTAGGCCGCGAGGAAGGCTACATGGAAAAAGTCGCCTCTCCGTGGAGGAGGCGACCAAAAGCAGTTTCCCCCTTACACCGCCCCCCCCCCGCCACACAAGACACACCGAGAGACATTAAAACACACATTTGGACATGCTAAAAAAATCAAAAATAGTAGAAATTACTAACACGCTGCTGGCAGGCAGCCATCTTGCAGCGCCCCACCAACGTGCGGTGAGGTCAATGGCTTGGGAGGCACTGTCTAGTATCAGAACCAGATTTACACACATATGAACCTGATAGAGGTAGCTTAAATTCACCATTCAATTGGCAGGTTGCACAATGACTATTGGTTAGGCGACCGTATGTTTCATATTTCATATCAGCATTCTTTACAACACACGCATACAGGTAAGTTACGTATTCGATTCACGTTTTATAGGCAAATGCAGTTCCACTATTCATACTCATTCTATGTAATTGATGCTCGCTCTCCCTCCACTGGGCTCAAGACACGCTCCCCTCAATGAGGCAGATGTGATAGCTGCCTCCCCTGGTGCTTTTTCATTGCAGTTTTATGACGAGACCAGCGAGCCTAAATATCTTTATACGTGAAATAAGTTATCTGGACTATGGAAGGCAAGGACATGTAATTACGGGATTTACAAACATTACATTAGTGACAGAGAGATAGTAACAGGCACACGTTTATTGCCCGCGCTCCATCCAGTTTCTGAGGGGTTGCACAATCAGAAGGGAGGCTCAGCTAGTCGCTGCCTCACCTCTCGTCTCTCCCTGTATTTAAACATAGAAAAATAGGTACAGGAGGAGGCCATTCGGCCCTTCGAGCCAGCACCGTCATTCATTGTGATCATTGCTGATCTTCCCCTATCAATAACCCGTGCCTGCCTTCTCCCCATATCCCTTGATTCCACTAGCCCCTAGAGCTCTATCTAACTCTCTCTTAAATCCATCCAGTGACTTGGCCTCCACTGCCCTCTGTGGCAGGGAATTCCATAAATTCACAACTCTCTGGGTGAACATTTTTTTTCTCACCTCAGTCTTAAATGACCTCCCCTTTATTCTAAGACTGTGGCCCCTGGTTCTGGACTCGTCCAACATTGGGAACATTTTTCCTGCATCCAGCTTGTCCAGTCCTTTTATAATTTTATATGTTTCTATAAGATATCCCCTCATCCTTCTAAACTCCAGTGAATACAAGCCTAGTCTTTTCAATCTTTCCTCATATGACAGTCCCGCCATCCCAAGGACCAATCTCGTGCACCTACGCTGCACTGCCTCACAAGGATGTCCTTCCTCAAATTAAGAGACCAAAACTGTACACAATATTCCAGATGTGGTCTCATCAGAGCCCTATACAACTGCAGAAGAACCTCTTTACCCCGATACTGAAATCCTCTTGTTATGAAGGCCAACATTCCATTAGCTTTCTTCACTGCCTGCTGTACCTGTAAGCCAACTTTCAGTGACCGGTGTACAAGGACGCCCAGGTCTCGCTGCACCTCCCCCTTACCTAACCTAACCCCATTGAGATAATAATCTGCACCCTTGTTTTTGCCGCCAAAGTGGATAACCTCACATTTATCTATATTATACTGCATCTGCCACGCATCTGCCCACTCACTCAACCTGGCCAGGTCACCCTGCAACCTCCTAACATCCTCTTCACAGTTCACATTGCCACCCAGCTTTGTGCAATCCGCAAACTTGCTAGTGTTGCTCCTAATTCCCTCTTCCAAATCATTAATATATATGGTAAACAGTTGCTGCCCCAACACCGAGCTTTGCGGCACTCCACTCGCCACTGCATGCCATTCTGAAAAGGATCCATTCACTCCTACTCTTTGCTTCCAATCTGCCAACCAATTTTCTATCCATGTTAGCACCCTACCCCCAATACCATGTGCTCTAATTTTAGTCACCAGTCTCCCGTGCGGGACCTTAGCAAAGGCTTTCTGAAAGTCTAGATACACTACATCCACTGGCACCCCTTCATCCATTTTACTTGTCACATCCTCAAAAAAATCCAGAAGATTAGTCAAGCATGATTTCCCTTTCATAAATCCATGTTGACTTGGACTAATCCTTTTAATGCTATCCAAATGCCCCATTATTACCGCTTTAATAATTGACTCCAGCATCTTTCCAACCACCGAAGTCAGGCTAACTGGTCTGTAATTCCATGTTTTCTCTCTCGCTCCTTTCTTGAAAAGTGGGATAACATTAGCTATCCTCCAATCCACAGGAACTGATCCTGAATCTATTGAACATTGGAAAATGATCACCAATGCGTCCACTATTTCTAGAGCCACCTCCCTGAGGACCCTGGGATGCAGACCATCAGGCCCACGGGATTTATCTTCCTTCAGTCCTATTAGCCTACCCAATACTATTTCTCGCCTAATGAAATTTTCTTTCAGTTCCTCTACCCCCTTAGATCCCTTAACCATATCTAAAGAAGCTTTTACTGTCCTTCTTTATATTCCTGGCCAGCTTCCCTTCGTACTTCATCTTTTCAGCCCGTATTGCCCGTTTTGTTTCCTTCTGTTGTCCAATTAAAGTTTCCCAATCCTCTGGCTTCCAGCTTCTCTTTGCTGTGTTATACTCTCCTTTCTTTTAGTTCTATTCTATCCCTAACTTCTCTTGTCAGCCACAGTTGCCTCCTACTCCCCTTAGAATCTTTCTTCCTTTTTGGAATGAAATGATCCTGCGTCTTCCGGATTATGCCCAGAAATTCCTGCCATTGCTGTTCCACCGTCATTCCTGCTAGGATCCCTTTCCAGTCTACCTTAGCAAGCTCCCCTCTCATGCCTTTATAGTCCCCTTTGTTCAACTGCATCACTGCCACTTCCGATTTAACGTTCTCCTTCTCAAATTGCAGATTAAAACTAATCATATTATGAATTTGCAGTGAAGCTCCGCAAATTTGGCGATTTTGATTATAAAAAATGTTTGGAATCATACAGAAATTACATTTATGACACAGATCAGTGGGAAAATCTTTATATTTATTTTATTTTATTACTATTTTCTTTACTTTTCGTAACAGCTATTTTCATTGGTGCATGACACATGAGGCTGTGCCTCCCCTGCCCGCACGTCCCTGTTTCTTTCATCTTCCATGCAACACAAGTCACATTTAAATAAGAGCATTAGTATAAACAAATGGAACAGCCATGAGGCCGTGTCAAAAGTTGAATGCCTCTCGAGATATAGGAGAGTTAACTAAAAGCATGGGCAAAAATGTCAGTCTGTCGAGAATTTTGAGGATAGCTTTAAAGCAGAGCAAGGCAGCAAAGAGCACTTTAATAATAATAATAATAAATTTTATTTATGGGCGCCTTTCAAGAGTCTCAAGGACACCTTACAAAAATTTAGCAGGTAGAGGAAAAACATGTAAGGGGAATGAAATAAATAGTAGAGGCATGACTAGTACACAAAGTAATGACAGAATTCAATTCAAAACACAATATGAGGCAATTAATGCACAGATGAAAAGGGAGGGGGACGTGGGGCTAAGGATAGGCAGAGGTGAAGAGATGGGTCTTGAGGCGGGACTGGAAGATGGTGAGGGACACGGAATTGCGGATCAGTTGGGGGAGGGAGTTCCAGAGCCTGGGAGCTGCCCTGGAGAAGGCTCTGTCCCCAAAACTGCGGAGGTTGGACTTGTGGATGGAGAGGAGAGCGGCTGATGTGGATCTGAGGGACCGTGAGGGTTGGTAGGGGGAGAGGAGGTCAGTGAGATATGGGGGGGGCCAGATGGTGGAGGGCTTTGTAGGTGAGGATCAGGATTTTGTAGTTGATCCGGTGGGAGATGGGAAGCCAGTGAAGTTGTTTGAGGACTGGAGTGATGTGATGCCAGGATTTGATGTGGGTGATGAGTCGGACGGCTGCGTTCTGGACCAGTTGGAGTCGGTTGATGTAGGTGGAGCTGATGCCAAGGAGAAATGAGTTGCAGTAGTCCAGTCGGGAGGAGATGAAGGCATGGATGAGTCTTTCAGCAGCGGGAGGTGTGAGAGAGGGTCTGAGTTTGGCGATGTTGCGGAGATGAAAGAAGGAGGTTTTAATGACTTTGGGACTGTTATGTCTACTGTTTGGTGGAAAAGATTCGGAACCAGAAAGGTCTTCTGAGAAAGCATATACACTCATACTACCATCACCTAAAATGCCAAATGGCAACTGAATAAAACACAAACAAAAAGCACCCTCGACTCAGCTGGCAGCCTCTAAGAACATAAAATATGAGGCCATTTGCCTGTAAGGGAGATTCGATGAAGAGCAGGATGTCAAGAATCCGAAACTAAACTTTGAACAAGACCATGATAACACCTTGAAAAAGAATACTTTCACTAACAAGCTTTTGGAGAGGAAGCATTCGCAGATCAGTCCACAGTGGGAATTTTACTTAATTTTTTTAAATAATTTAAAAAGTAAGGGTGTCCAGTCAAAATCATTCCCAAGCGTTTAGTTCAGAGATACAGCCTGGAACCAGGCTCTTTGGCCCATCTAATCCGTGCCAACCAGCAATCACCCATACACTAGTTCTATCCTACATGCCAGGAATAATTTACGGAAACCAATTAACTTACAAACCTGCATGTCTTTGGAATGTGGTAGAAAACCGGAGCACCGGAGAAAACCCATGTGGTTACAGGGAGAACGTTATATCTCATAGAAACATAGAAAATAGGTGCAGGAGGAGGCCATTGGGCCCTTCGAGTGTGATCATGGCTGATCATCCACAATCAGTAACCCGTGCCTGCTTTTTCCCCATATCCCTTGATTCCGCTAGCCCCTAGAGCTCTATCTAACTCTTTAAAATTCATCCAGTGAATTGGCCTCTACTGCCTTCTGTGGCAGAGAATTCCACAAATTCACATCCCTCTGGGTGAAAAAGTTTTTTCTCATCTCAGTTTTAAATGGCCACCCCTATATTCTTAGCCTGTGGCCCCTGGTTCTGGACTTCCCCCATCATTGGGAACATTTTGGGGTGGAAGATTGCAACCATCACGTAGTCCGCCCTGTTTCGACGAATGCAATCAACCCGGCGTGCACAATCAAATAAGATCAAATAGAACAAGTTGTCCTTCAACTTTAGGCTGTGCACGCCACACGCAAGAAGAAGAAGGGAACATTTTTCCAGCATCTAGCTTGTCCAGTCCTTTTGTCCACTCCTTGCAGGCAGCACACGTAGTCAGGATCAAACCCAGGTCTCCGTTGCTGTTAGGCAGCAACTCTACCGCTGCCTCACTGTGCCACCCCCAAGTGTTGAGCTGCCATCCTGTAAAACTGGTCAAGATGCTCTCACAGTATTGTTGGGTGGAAAGAGGCACAAAAGTGGTGGAGTAAAGGGGCTGTCCCACTTGGGCGACCTAATTGGCGAGTTTAGAAGAGTTTAGGAGAGTTTGAAAAAATGTCATGTTGAAGACCTCCTTCGACTGTTGAAGACTAGCTTCGACTAGCTACGACTAACTTCGGGAAAATTGGACACCGAATAGTGGAGAGTGAAGATGACCTCCTTCGATCTATCTACGACTACCTTCAACTACCCTTGATTATCTACGACTAACATGCCGACCTACTACGACCTACTATGACGAAACCTACGAGTAAAAAAAGTAGCGATTTTTTCCATGGCGACCTTTTTTTACTCGCGTGCATATTTCAACATGTTGAAAAATATGCCGCGACCTAGCTGAGGCCTCGAGTACACGGGGACTACTCTCGAGCATGAAGGAGAGTTACAAAGACCTCCTATGACCTCGTGTCGACCATGCTGCGAATATGAGTCGAGGGCAAACTCGCCAGAACTAGCGGATTAGGTCGCCCAAGTGGGACAGCCGACTAACTCAGAGGGTCCAGGCACCATTGAATAGGCGAATGAAATGAGATGATTAGGCAACTTTTCGAGTCGTACGTCTTCTTCAGAAGAAAGCTAGTAGCTTTAAATTTCTGAGCATTAACATCTCGGGTAACTTGTCCCGGGCCTAGCACATAAATGTAATCACAAAGAAGGTGCACCAGTCTCTCTACTATCTCTTATCTAAAGATTAAAGAGATGTAGCATGTCATCAAATATCCAAATAAGCATCTGTAGGTGCACTGTAGAAAGTATCCCGATTGGTTGGATTACAGTCCAACCAATACAATTCCAACGCCGAGAAACACAAGGGGCTGCAGAGAGTGGTGTCCGCAGCCAGCAATTCAGTCTGCAGCAATTCAGAATTTCACTGTTCATTCCCTATGCATATGATAATTGAAAAGTGTAGAACACTCCTAATGGCTCTATCATTTACTGTGCAAGTATTTTGCTGATTTATCTTACCAATTATGCAACACATCATAATTATTTCAATAATGACTTTCCTCGACCCGTTGGCTCAGTTGATCAAGATCCCATTGTAATCTGAGATAATGGTCACATCTAAACAATTAATATAAATAATAAACAATAGTGGATTCAGCACATAACTCTGTAGGACATTGCTTATTACGGGCTTCCTGTCTGAAAACCAACCCTCTATCACCACCCTGATTTCAACCTATAATGCAATTTTGTATGTAGTTGGCTACATTGCCCTGGTTCCCATATGATCTAAATTTACAGACCAGGCTATCATGCAGTACCTTATCAAAGACCTTGCAGAAGTCCACGTAATAAACATCTACTGCACTACTCTCATCAATTTTCTTGGTCACCTCTTTAAAATATTCAATCAAATGTATGAGGCACGATTACTCACGCACAAAGCCATTCTGACCATTCCTAATCAGTCCTGGCCTTTAAAAATGTACACTGTTTCTCAAAATTCCCTTCAATAACTTACCCACCATAGATGAGCTCATGAGTTGTAGTTCCCAGACATAACATGAGCCACCCTCCAATCTTCCAGCACTTCACCCTGGCTATCGATGGTACAGATATCTCTGCTAGGGGCACCACAATTTCTTCCTTTGCTTCCCACAATGTCCTAAGACATTGTGTGTCTCCACACACAAACAACCTTTTGAGTTTTAAGGAGTCGTATTCTCTCCCTAGTTACTCTTCTGCCTTAATATACATGTAGAATCTATTTTATTTTACCTTATCTGCCAAAGCTATCTCCTGTCCCCTTTTTGCCCACCTGATTTATCTCTTGAGTGCACTCCTATAACCCCTAAACTCCAAGGAATTCACTTGATCCCAGCTGTCTACACCTGACTTATGCCACTTTTTTTTACCAGGGCCTCAACATTCATCAGGGTTCCTAACCCTTGCCAGCCTTGACCTTCATTCTAACAAGAACATAATGGCCCCGAACCCTTGTTATTTCATGTTTAAAAGCCTCCTGCTTATCACACACTCCATTACCTCCAAATATCGTGCCCCAATCTACTTCTGAAAGTTTCTGTCCAAGACTATCACAATTGGCCATGCCCCAATTTAGTACTTTAAATTGTGGACCTATTATTGTCCCCAGCTATTTTAAAACTATTAGAATTAAGGTCACTAGTCCCAATATCTTCTCCAACTAACACTTCATTTACCTGCCCTGTCTCTTTTTACCAACAGGAGTTCAAGTTTTGGCCATTGTCCAGTGGGCCATCATCATATTGACTGAGAACATTTTCAGAAATCCTTGAGAAGTTGAACATGTAGGTGAAATAATGAAGGAAAAATTGTATTTGCAATGTATGCATTCTTTTATTCTTCTTACATCAGGGGTCGGCAACCTACGGCCCCCGGGCCGAATGCGGCCCGTAACCCGAAATCATCCAGCCTGCAGGCGGATTTTTTTCCCCGTAATCACCCGGCCCGCTGAGCTCCAAGCGCGGCCGAGCGCTGACCTCTGGCTGCACCACATCCTGCGCAAAGCCACCAGCACGGCCACACACCTTCTGTGAACACATTTAAGAAAGAACTGCAGATGCTGGGAAAATCGAAGATAGACAAAAATGCTGGGGAATCTCTGCGGGTGAGACAAGTAAGCATTGCCTGAGGCTGCCTCACCCACTGAGTTTCTCCAGCATTTTTGTCGATGATCTTTGTTTTTGTCTACCTTCTGTGAACACGTGATTTGATGCCTGCCATCCGGGGCGGGATCCATGTGTACACGTGATAGATGTGGCCCGCCATCCGCTTACAGGCATGCGTCCTGGCCCCTATGCAGAACAAGGTTGCTGACCCGTCTTACATCATAAGATTCACATCTTACTGCGCACATTTTCTGCCTTACAGTGTCATTAGAAAATATTTTCATTGGGAAAAGTACAATTGCACAAGAGTGAAAAAAAGAAACCACACAGAGCTGAACTGAAAATGTCACCAAGCACAATGTTTGTCAAATCTTAATCTTAAATAAAAAGAAAATGCTGAAAATAAACAGACAGGTAGAATCTACGAAGAGTGAAACAAAGTTAATGGTTGTTTAATTTATGAAACAAAGTTCATACATTTCCAATTCCAACATTCATAGCATTTTGCAATTGTGATCTTAAGTTCATTGGTCATTCTTAGAACTCTTCTGACAAGAATGGCTAAAAGGCAAACTAGCTTAACTCATTTTTGATGAGAAAATGAAAAGTGCTTATTTCCGTAAGTTTAGGGGGTAGATTTAACAAAAATATTTAAGTTTTTTAAATGAACCTTCAGATGTGGTCAGTAAACTTTTTTTTTTAAAAACCTAATATTGTTACAATTGTTGAAGGGAAAGTACCACATTCAATTCATTTGATTTTAATTTTTGATAAATAAGATCTTCTTTGAGTGTGGGAGCTTTACCGATTTATGTTGAGAGTCACTTCCAAGAAACTAAAACCTACATCAATTTCATCTTGTTCCAATTTAAAGAACACATTTCTTAATTGATCTAAAATGATGTTTAACAGTGGTTTACTCATCATTGTGGATAAGGAGGAGGAGCCATCTTGGTGATCTTGCTAGCCAGCAGCCGTCCGTCTTAAATTCGTTTTTTTTTTAGTTTTTAGTGAGTCCTGTTTTTTTGTTTGTAGGGGATATGGTCTTTTAATGTGGGGGGGTAGTTGTTACTTTATTTATAGGTTCCCTACCTGTCGGATTGTGGCAGCCTTTTTTTCCGGGCTGCCCGTCGACCCGTCCTCGTGGCCTACCAGCGGGCTTGGAGCGCCGTTTTCGTGGCGGAACCACCCAGCACCTCGGCCTGGTTGGCGGCACAGCATTGGAGCGGCACGAGCGGGCCCGATGTTAATGGTTGCTACGAAGAGTGAAAGTTAATGGTTGTACTTTATGAAACAAAGTTCATTTACATTTCCCAATTCCAACATCATAGCATTTGTGTCAATTGTGATCTTTAAGTTCATTGGTCATTCTTAGAACTCTTCTGACAAGAATGGCTAAAAGGCAAACTAGCTTAACTCATTTTTGATGAGAAAATGAAAAGTGCTTATTTCCATAAGTTTAGGGGGTAGATTTAACAAAAATATTTAAGTTTTTTAAATGAACCTTCAGATGTGGTCAGTAAACGTTTTTTTTTAAAAACCTAATATTGTCACAATTTTTGAAGGGAAAGTACCACATTCAATTCATTTGATTTTAATTTTTGATAAATAAGATCTTCTTTGAGTGTGGGAGCTTTACCGATTTATGTTGAGAGTCACTTCCAAGAACAGTGACTACATCAATTTCATCTTGTTCCAATTTAAAGAACACATTTCTTAATTGATCTAAAATTATGTTTAACAGTGGTTTACTCATCATTGTGGATAAGCGGATCAACTTTATATATCAAAATCTATATCAAACAATACAATTCCACAATTTTCAAAATATCAATATCCAATACACATGTTCTATGATTATGTGGAACTCGGGGTTAGTTTCAATGTTATCGGGTAAAGCTAGTCTGCAGAACAACGGTTCATACCAGTAAAGTTTCTCAATTGGGTTATTTACTGCTTTTTCAACATATATCATTACTTATCCTAGGATAAAATATAATAAGAAAGCAGTTTAAGATGAGTATAACATATCAAAATTTATAGCAACAAAAACTGTTAAAGGTAAACCGTGGAAATCTTTAATTGATTCATCAGACGGGAGTGGCGAGACTATAATGAGCACAAATGTTGCTCAGTGCTTCTCGGGCTCCCACACAGAACAAAGGGAAGTTAGCAATACATTTTACATTTTTCTTATTAGTAAAACACTGCTACCAAGTCTGAATATGGCATGACTGAAAGATTCTGTAGCCTTTCACAATATAGGAAAGCTGAGTCCACATTAAGCTCATCCAATAACAAGTTATTACTTATCTCTGGAGCGTCAGCTATTTTTTTCAATCTTGGCTTCTTTATGGCCTTGAATGAAGCACATGTTATTACTGCAGGCTGCCATCTTAATGTATTTATTGAAAAGACAACCTGTCCTCCATATTGTGCTCCATATAATTTCCAAATCATTCAGACTTGGCACCGAGCCACAGATTTGACTATTAGCTCTTTCACTTGTACTACTTGACAATAGAAGTGTTTTGGATTGGCCTGTGTGAATATTTGCAGTGTATTTTGTTGATGATGCACACTGTGGCAACTGGGTAACCAACTTCCTGACACCTCAGCCTTTTCACAATATATCAGAAGTGGAGGGAATGGATGCTTATGGTGATTGATGGGGATCCTTGTTAGTGTCCAGTTTCCTGAGAGCTGTTCATGCTGCACTCATCCAAATAAGCAGAGGGTATTCCATCACCCTCCTATCTTGTGCCTTGTGGATTACGGAAAGGCTTGGAATGTCAGAAAGTTTGTTATCTGCCCTTTAAGTCACAGTATGTTTATGACTAATCCAGTGAGTTTCTGGTCGATGAAAACATTCAAGATGCTGATTTTTTGGGGGGACCCAGCAAGTGCTGTCACTAAATGTCAGAAGAAGGTGGTCAACCTTGCTGTAAATGGCCATTGACTTGTACTTCTGTGGAACAAATGTTGCTTGCCCATGCCTGAATGTTATCTAGATCTTGCTGCATGAAGGCATAGTTTTCTAATTTGCTGAGGAGTTGTGAACGGAATTGAACATTGTGCAAACATCCCCACTTCTGACCTTATAAAGGAAGGATGAAGCAGCTGAAGATGATTGGATCTAGAAACCCCCACAGCGATATCCTGGGGCTGAATAACTGACCCTCTGAAAACCACCATAATTTTCCATGTATGATTCCAATCAGAATTCCACAGTCATTAAGTTTCAGTCCTACTCTCAGTTCGCTGTATTTGACCTTCTACATTGCTCCAACGATGTCCACTGGAGTGCAAACAACAATTCATTCATTTCAGGTAACCCCCTGCTCATTTCCCAACATATGTGTCCATTCTTTAAATCTGCTGCGCGTGACAAGATTATTTTTAAACACAGAGCATAATTGGTGCCTGGGACACACGGTCAGGGTTAGTGGTAGAAGCGGATGCAATAGTGGCATTTAAGATGCTTTTAGACAAGCACATCGATATGCAGGGAATGAAGGGATATGGATCACGTGCTGGCAGAGGAGGATAGTTTATTTTAGCATCATGTTTGGCACTGACATTGAGGGCTTTGAGGCCTGTTCCCGTGCTGTACTTTTCTATGCTTCATGTTCACAGATATCATGGGCCAAAGGACTTGTTCTTGTTCTGTACTGTTCATGGCTGATCTAATTGAATGTTCTATGTTCTATAAGTTATCCATATGCCAACAAAAGGTTTCCCTTTCATTAAGCTCAGACATATCAAGCTGGTGATCTAATGCATGAAAAAGAATTGTCCTATTCCATGATACAATGTGATACTGTGAACTCCCGAAGATAGCGACGGTAAGAGAATCCCCAATCGGAGGGGAATCCCCGACCTCGCGGAGGCGCGCAGGTACAATAAACACTGTACCTGTAAATACCGGGGAGGCATTCATGGAGTCCGGAATCGAGGCCGTCGGGCAGGATCTCCCAGCAGCAACGATGCTGGAAATGCCGACTGTAAGGGAATCCCCGATCTCATGGAAATCCCCGACCTCGCGGAGACTCGCAAGTACTGTACCTTTAAACACCGAAGAGGGCTTCATGGAGTACGGAAACATGGCCGTCGGGCAGGACTACAAGTAAGACTGAAGCGTAGGGAACATCGGCCCCCTCTCCTTACCATCCTACTGGCCATGTACAGTCACTAGAAAACAAAGTGGACTTAAGGCTGCTTTACCAAAGGGAGCTGAGGGAATGCTCTGTGTTCTGTTTCACAGAGACATGGCTCATCCCCAGCTCCCCAGACTCAGTGGTCCAGCCTGAAGGGTTCTCCATCCACCGTATGGACCGTACGCAGGCATCTGGGAAAGGGAGAGGATGGGGCGTCTGCATCGTGGTCAACTCTGCGTGGTGCTCAGATGTGGCAGTCCTATCCAACTCCTGCTTTCCACACCTTGAACATCTGTCGGTGAATTGCCATCCCTTCTGCCTACTAAGGGAATTCTCCTCCGTCATCCTGACCGCAGTCTACATCCCATCCCAGGCAGACGTCCGTCTGGCACTGGAGGAGCTGCACGCCGTGGTCAACAAGCCTCGGCTTATTCCGAGGCATTTACCACCGTAGCCGGGGACTTCAACAAAGCCAACCTGAAGAAATCGCTCCCTAACTTCCACCAACATGTCTCCTGCAACACCAGAGGATCAAACACCCTTGACCACTGCTACGTGACCATCAAAGACGCCTATCGCTCTATCCCTCGCCCTCACTTCGGAAAATCCGACCATTCAGCTGCTTCTTCCTGCATACAGGCAGCAACTGAAGAAAGCACCCCCAGAGGTGAGGACTGCAGAGAGCTGGCCGGGGTGGGGCAGAGGAACAAGTCCAGGACTGCTTGGAGTATGTAGACTGGGCAATGTTCAAGGACTCGGCAACGGACCTGAATGAATACGCCACTGTTGTTACAGACTTCATAAAGAAATGTGTGGAGGACTGCATCCCAACAAATCCTTCCGAGTATTCCCTAACAGGAAGCCTTGGATGAACCATGAGATCCACATTGTTCTGAAGTCCAGATCCCGGGCATTCAGGTCTGGAGATAGAGGTCTACAAGATGTCCAGATACGACCTTGTTAAGGCCATCAAAAAGGCCAAAAGGGACTTCTGCTCTAAGCTGGAAGATGAGACGGATGTACGGCAACTGTGGCAGGGCTTGAATGCCATCACCTCCTACAAGGTGAAATCAGGAGGCGGCTCAAACGACAGCGATGCATCACTCCCTGACGAGCTCAATGCGTTCCACGCACGCTTTGATAGGGAGAACACTGATGTGCCTTCCCAAACCCCTATTCGCACTACGGTGTTACAGTCATAGTCACAGACCGACATCAGAAGATCCTTCAGGGAGGTGAACCCTCAGAAAGCGCTCGGACCTGATGGTATACCCGGCCTTGTTCTAAAAACCTGTGTGGACCAACTGGCTGCAGTTTTTACGGACATTTTCAACCTCTCACTTCTGAGGTCTGAGGTTCCCACCTGCCTTAAGGGGGCATCAATAATACCAGTGCCCAGGAAGAGCAAGGTGACATGCCTCAATGATTATCGAGTAGTGGCACTAACGTCTGTGGTGATGAAGTGCTTTGAGAGGTTGGTTATGGAGCATATCAACTCCTACCTCGACAAGAACCTCGACCAACTATAGTTCACATACCGCGCAACAGGTCAACGGTAGATGCAATTTGGTGGAGAGGGTCAATAACTTCAAATTCCTGGGTGTGCATATATCAGAATATCTTTCCTGGACCCAGCACACCAATGCAATTGTAAAGAAGGCACATCAGCGACTCTACTTCCTGAGAAGATTACGGAGATTCGGCATGTCGAAGAGGATTCTCCTAAACTTCTGCAGGTGTACGGTGGAGAGCATTCTGACTGGTTGAATCGTGGTCTGGTTCGGCAACTTGAACGTCCAGGAGCGAAAAAGACTACAAAAGTTGTGACCACTGCCCAGTCCATCACTGGCTTTGACCACTCCACCGTCGAAGGGATCTATCGTAGTCGCTGCCTCAAAAAGGCAGCCAAAATCATCAAGGACCCACACCATCCTGGCCACACACTTATCTCACCACTGCCATCAGGAAGTAGATACAGGAGCCTGAAGACTGTAAAGTCCAGGTTCAGGAACCGCTTCTTCCCCACAGCCATCACATGGCTATTAAACACAACGAATAAGCTATGTGCTTGAACAACAAAAGACTATTATTATTTGCTATTTGCACTATATTTGTAATTTATTGAACTTTTTCTTTTTTTTCCCCGTTATATACAATGTTTACATATTCACATATTCTGTTGTGCTGCAGCAAGTAAGGATTTCATTGTCCCGTCCGGGACATATGATAATAGAACACTCTTGACTCTTATTCACTCTACTCCCCTACTCTTTTCTTCCCCCATTACATTCTTTGCCAACAGTAGTTTTTAATGGTTATCATCTGTTGTTACAACATCCAACTATTGCTGTATCAATTGGTACACTTTCTATTTGCAGGTTTTTAGATAAGTGGCAGATTACAACCAGGTTACTTGTACCTTGCAAACTACATTCACAAATACAGAGCTGCAATAACAGCCGCCTGAACCGGTGAAGAAAAGCTTGCTGGTGCAGACCAGTGGCATTGGCACGTTTTTGACGTTAAACGGCACAAAGTGCTGGACTAGCTCAGCAGACTGAATCAGTCTGAAGAAAGCTCCCGAAGTCACCTATGCTTCCTCTCCCAGTTTGACCTGGTCACCCCTACTGAAATCTCCAAACTCATCAGCTCTTCCAAACCCACTACCTGCTCCCTCGACCCTCTCCCCATTCCCCTGCTGAAGTCCTGCCTCCCCGTTCTCTGCCCTTACCTCACTAATCTCTTCAACTCCTCATTGTCCCAAGGAATTGTCCCCTCCGCTTTCAAAACTGCTGCTGTCACACCAATCTTAAAGAAACCTGGTCTTGATCCCTCCTCTCTCATTAACTACTGCCCAATCTCAAACCTCCCCTTTCTTTCAAAAACCCTGGAGCGTATCGTTGCGTCACAACTTCATTCCCACCTCCTTGCGTATAACCTATTCGAACCCCTCCAATCTGGCTTTCGCCCCCTCCATAGCACAGAAACTGCTCTCCTCAAAGTCCTCAACGACCTCCTCACCTCTGCTGACACTGGTTCCCTCAACATCCTCATCCTCCTCGACCTGAGTGCAGCCTTCGATACAGTGAACCATAACATCCTGCTTACCAGACTTGGGGACCTTGGCATTGAAGGTTCTGCACTCAGCTGGCTCTGTTCCTACCTTTCCAACAGATCCCACTTCATCTCTCTCCATAACCACACCTCTGCTACAGCCACAGTCACTCAAGGCGTTCCCCAAGGCTCCGTACTCGGCCCCCTCCTCTTCATCATCTACATCCTCCCCCTTGGTCAGATACTCCGCCACTTCAACCTGGACTTCCACTGTTACGCCAATGACACCCAGATCTACCTCGGCACCAAATCCCCCCACAACCCCCCCCCCCTCTCCCATATCAACTCCTGTTTGTCAGCTATAAAAACCTGGATGCAACATAACTTCCTCAAACTCAACAGCGATAAAACAGAATTCCTCTTCATAGGCTCCAAATCCACACTCAGCAAAATCAATAACCCCACTCTCACCATCGACAGCACCACTGTCTCCCCATCTCCCCAGGCCCGCAACCTTGGCGTGATCTTTGATTCCACCCTCTCCCTTGAGCCTCACATCCGCCATGCCATTAAAACCTCCTTCTTTCACCTCTGCAACATCGCCAAAATCAGACCCTCTCTCACACCTCCCGCTGCTGGAAGACTCATCCATGCCTTCATCTCCTCCCGACTGGACTACTGCAACTCACTTCTCCTTGGCATCAGCTCCACCTACATCAACCGACTCCAACTGGTCCAGAACGCAGCTGCTCGACTCATCACCCACACCAAATCCTGGCATCACATCACTCCAGTCCTCAAACAACTTCACTGGCTTCCCATCTCCCACCGGATCACCTACAAAATCCTGGTCCTCACCTACAAAGCCCTCCACCATCTGGCCCCCCCATATCTCACTGACCTCCTCTCCCCCTACCAACCCTCACGGTCCCTCAGATCCACATCAGCCGGTCTCCTCTCCATCCACAAATCCAACCTCCGCAGTTTTGGGGACAGAGCCTTCTGCAAGGCAGCTCCCAGGCTCTGGAACTCCCTCCCCCAACTGATCCACAATTCCGTGTCCCTCACCATCTTCCAGTCCCGCCTCAAGACCCATCTCTTCACCTCTGCCTATCCTTAGCCCCACGTCCCCCTCCCTTTTCATCTGTGCTTGAATTGCCTCATATTGTGTTTTGAATTGAATTCTGTCTTTAATTTGTGTACTAGTCATGTCTCTACTATTTATTTCATTCCGCTTACATGTCTCTACTTGCTAAATGTTTGTAAGGTGTCCTTGAGACTCTTGAAAGGCGCCCATAAATAAAATGTATTATTATTATTATTATTATCCATGTTCTCCAGTGATGCTGCCTAACCCGCTGAGTTAGTCCAGCACTGTGTCCTTTTGCGTATTAACCATCATCTGCAGTTCTTTGTTTCAATTACATACAATGATAATACCTTACTCGACTATAATGGATGATCGGCAATAATGGACATCATTCTCCCTATATGTTCCGTTATAATGAGTGATTACTGTACATTATATGTCCACCATGGTTCTTTATCTTCTTGGACATGATTTGGCATGTAATCAATCAGATTCGAACAGTTTGCAAAGAATTGTTTCATCTCAATACCAGAGCTGAATTATGGTCTTGATGTGCTTCAGTCTCGTGGTACAGTTCTATCCTTTCAGTGCCGGGTGACATGGTGGCATAGCGGTAGAGCTACTGCCTTACAGCACCAGAGACCTGAGTTCGATCCTGGCTACGGGTGCTTGTCTGTACAGAGTTTGTACGTTCTCCCCGTGACTGTGTGGGTTTTCTCCAAGATCTTCAGTTTCCACCCACACTCCAAAGACATACAGGATTGTAGGTTAATTGGCTTGGTATAAGTGTAAAATTGTCCCTAGTGTGTGTAGGGTATTGTTAATATGTGGGGATCGCTGGTCGGTGCGGACTCGGTGGGCCGAAAGTCCTGTTTCGCGCTGTATCATGGAACTAAACTAAACAGTCTTTCCTTGATAATTGACCACAAATTCTAAATTGGACTCATGTTAGGCGAGTTACTAGGTCAGTCAATAATATGTATTCCCTTCTGCTGGAAAAATTGGGTCGACATCTTCGATGTGTGGCATGGTGTAATGTCTTCTTGGAGTATCCAAGATCCATCTGGAAAAGTCTTTGTCATCACCAACACCACTCTTTTCTGTAATACATTGATATATTCTGGTGATCTCATCATTCAGTCAACTAGGTTCAGTGAACGAGCACGGTAGCAGCTAAAACATCCCTAGAACACCATCTTTTCGGGATGTTTGACAAACTAGTCGTTGTGGCATTTTCTCACCGATTCTCCGACTGACCTCAGAACATGTTGGCTATGTTCACCCTAAACCTGAAAA